>NC_081392.1:15775991-16115991 GCF_030684315.1 Stegostoma tigrinum | reverse complement strand
GCTGCCCGCCCGCCCGCGTGTGTCGCTGCCCGCCCGCCCGCGTGTGTCGCTGCCCGCCCGCCCGCGTGTGTCGCTGCCCGCCCGCCCGCGTGTGTCGCTGCCCGCCCGCCCGCGTGTGTCGCTGCCCGCCCGCCCGCGTGTGTCGCTGCCCGCCCGCCCGCGTGTGTCGCTGCCCGCCCGCCCGCGTGTGTCGCTGCCCGCCCGCCCGCGTGTGTCGCTGCCCGCCCGCCCGCGTGTGTCGCTGCCCGCCCGCCCGCGTGTGTCGCTGCCCGCCCGCCCGCGTGTGTCGCTGCCCGCCCGCCCGCGTGTGTCGCTGCCCGCCCGCCCGCGTGTGTGTGTGTCGCTGCCCGCCCGCCCGCGTGTGTGTGTGTGTCGCTGCCCGCCCGCCCGCGTGTGTGTGTGTGTGTCGCTGCCCGCCCGCCCGCGTGTGTGTGTGTGTGTCCCTGCCCGCCCGCCCGCGTGTGTGTGTGTGTGTCCCTGCCCGCCCGCCCGCGTGTGTGTGTGTGTGTGTCCCTGCCCGCCCGCCCGCGTGTGTGTGTGTGTGTGTCCCTGCCCGCCCGCCCGCGTGTGTGTGTGTGTGTCCCTGCCCGCCCGCCCGCGTGTGTCCCTGCCCGCCCGCCCGCGTGTGTCCCTGCCCGCCCGCCCGCGTGTGTCCCTGCCCGCCCGCCCGCGTGTGTGTGTGTGTGTCCCTGCCCGCCCGCCCGCGTGTGTCGCTGCCCGCCCGCCCGCGTGTGTGTGTGTGTGTCCCTGCCCGCCCGCCCGCGTGTGTGTGTGTGTGTCCCTGCCCGCCCGCCCGCGTGTGTCGCTGCCCGCCCGCCCGCGTGTGTGTGTGTGTGTCCCTGCCCGCCCGCCCGCGTGTGTGTGTGTGTGTCCCTGCCCGCCCGCCCGCGTGTGTGTGTGTGTCCCTGCCCGCCCGCCCGCGTGTGTGTGTGTGTGTCCCTGCCCGCCCGCCCGCGTGTGTGTGTGTGTGTCCCTGCCCGCCCGCCCGCGTGTGTGTGTGTGTGTCCCTGCCCGCCCGCCCGCGTGTGTGTGTGTGTGTCCCTGCCCGCCCGCCCGCGTGTGTGTGTGTGTGTCCCTGCCCGCCCGCCCGCGTGTGTGTGTGTGTGTCCCTGCCCGCCCGCCCGCGTGTGTGTGTGTCGCTGCCCGCCCGCCCGCGTGTGTCGCTGCCCGCCCGCCCGCGTGTGTCGCTGCCCGCCCGCCCGCGTGTGTGTGTGTGTGTGTGTCCCTGACCGCCCGCCCGCGTGTGTGTGTGTGTGTGTCCCTGCCCGCCCGCCCGCGTGTGTGTGTGTGTGTCCCTGCCCGCCCGCCCGCGTGTGTGTGTGTCCCTGCCCGCCCGCCCGCGTGTGTGTGTGTCGCTGCCCGCCCGCCCGCGTGTGTGTGTGTCGCTGCCCGCCCGCCCGCGTGTGTGTGTGTCGCTGCCCGCCCGCCCGCGTGTGTGTGTGTCGCTGCCCGCCCGCCCGCGTGTGTGTGTGTCGCTGCCCGCCCGCCCGCGTGTGTGTGTGTCGCTGCCCGCCCGCCCGCGTGTGTCGCTGCCCGCCCGCCCGCGTGTGTGTGTGTCGCTGCCCGCCCGCCCGCGTGTGTGTGTCGCTGCCCGCCCGCCCGCCCGCGTGTGTGTCGCTGCCCGCCCGCCCGCGTGTGTGTGTGTCGCTGCCCGCCCGCCCGCGTGTGTGTGTGTCGCTGCCCGCCCGCCCGCGTGTGTGTGTCGCTGCCCGCCCGCCCGCGTGTGTGTGTGTCGCTGCCCGCCCGCCCGCGTGTGTGTGTGTCGCTGCCCGCCCGCCCGCGTGTGTGTGTGTCGCTGCCCGCCCGCCCGCGTGTGTGTGTGTCGCTGCCCGCCCGCCCGCGTGTGTCGCTGCCCGCCCGCCCGCGTGTGTGTGTGTCCCTGCCCGCCCGCCCGCGTGTGTGTGTGTGTGTCCCTGCCCGCCCGCCCGCGTGTGTGTGTGTGTGTCGCTGCCCGCCCGCCCGCGTGTGTGTGTGTCGCTGCCCGCCCGCCCGCGTGTGTGTGTGTCGCTGCCCGCCCGCCCGCGTGTGTGTGTGTCGCTGCCCGCCCGCCCGCGTGTGTGTGTGTCCCTGCCCGCCCGCCCGCGTGTGTGTGTGTGTGTGTCCCTGCCCGCCCGTCCGCGTGTGTGTGTGTGTGTCCCTGCCCGCCCGCCCGCGTGTGTGTGTGTGTGTCCCTGCCCGCCCGCCCGCGTGTGTGTGTGTCCCTGCCCGCCCGCCCGCGTGTGTCGCTGCCCGCCCGCCTGCGTGTGTGTGTGTCGCTGCCCGCCCGCCCGCGTGTGTGTGTGTGTCGCTGCCCGCCCGCCCGCGTGTGTGTGTGTGTCCCTGCCCGCCCGCCCGCGTGTGTGTGTGTGTGTCCCTGCCCGCCCGCCCGCGTGTGTGTGTGTGTCCCTGCCCGCCCGCCCGCGTGTGTGTGTGTCGCTGCCCGCCCGCCCGCGTGTGTGTGTGTCGCTGCCCGCCCGCCCGCGTGTGTCGCTGCCCGCCCGCCTGCGTGTGTGTGTCGCTGCCCGCCCGCCCGCGTGTGTGTGTGTGTCGCTGCCCGCCCGCGTGTGTGTGTCGCTGCCCGCCCGCCCGCGTGTGTGTGTCGCTGCCCGCCCGCCCGCGTGTGTCGCTGCCCGCCCGCCCGCGTGTGTGTGTCGCTGCCCGCCCGCCCGCGTGTGTGTGTGTGTGTCGCTGCCCGCCCGCCCGCGTGTGTGTCTCGCTGCCCGCCCGCCCGCGTGTGTGTGTCCCTGCCCGCCCGCCCGCGCGTGTGTGTGTGTGTCCCTGCCCGCCCGCCCGCGTGTGTGTGTGTGTGTGTCCCTGCCCGCCCGCCCGCGTGTGTGTGTGTCCCTGCCCGCCCGCCCGCGTGTGTGTGTGTGTGTCCCTGCCCGCCCGCCCGCGTGTGTGTGTGTGTGTCCCTGCCCGCCCGCCCGCGTGTGTGTGTATGTGTCCCTGCCCGCCCGCCCGCGTGTGTGTCCCTGCCCGCCCGCCCGCGTGTGTGTGTGTGTGTCCCTGCCCGCCCGCCCGCGTGTGTGTGTGTGTGTCCCTGCCCGCCCGCGTGTGTGTGTGTCCCTGCCCGCCCGCGTGTGTGTGTGTGTGTCCCTGCCCGCCCGCCCGCGTGTGTGTGTGTGTGTCCCTGCCCGCCCGCCCGCGTGTGTGTGTGTGTGTCCCTGCCCGCCCGCCCGCGTGTGTGTGTCCCTGCCCGCCCGCTGGCGCGTGTGTGTCCGTCGCTGCCCTCCCGCCCGCGTGTGTGTCCGTGTGTCCCTGCCCGCCCGTGTGTGTGTGTGTCGCTGCCCCCCCCCGTGTGTGTGTGTGTCGCTGCCCGCCCGTGTGTGTGTGTGTGTCGCTGCCCGCCCGTGTGTGTGTGTCGCTGCCCGCCTGTGTGTGTGTGTGTGTGTGTGTCGCTGCCCGCCCGTGTGTGTGTGTGTGTCGCTGCCCGCCCGTGTGTGTGTGTGTGTCGCTGCCCGCCCGCGTGTGTGTGTCGCTGCCCGCCCGCCCGCGTGTGTGTGTCGCTGCCCGCCCGCCCGCGTGTGTGTCGCTGCCCGCCCGCCCGCGTGTGTGTGTGTCGCTGCCCGCCCGCCCGCGTGTGTGTGTGTCGCTGCCCGCCCGCCCGCGTGTGTGTGTCGCTGCCCGCCCGCCCGCGTGTGTGTGTCGCTGCCCGCCCGCCCGCGTGTGTGTCGCTGCCCGCCCGCCCGCGTGTGTGTGTGTCGCTGCCCGCCCGCCCGCGTGTGTCGCTGCCCGCCCGCCCGCGTGTGTGTGTGTCGCTGCCCGCCCGCCCGCGTGTGTGTGTGTCGCTGCCCGCCCGCCCGCGTGTGTGTGTGTGTCGCTGCCCGCCCGCCCGCGTGTGTGTGTGTCGCTGCCCGCCCGCCCGCGTGTGTGTGTGTCGCTGCCCGCCCGCCCGCGTGTGTGTGTGTCGCTGCCCGCCCGCCCGCGTGTGTGTGTGTGTGTCGCTGCCCGCCCGCCCGCGTGTGTGTGTGTGTCGCTGCCCGCCCGCCCGCCCGCGTGTGTGTGTCGCTGCCCGCCCGCCCGCGTGTGTGTGTCGCTGCCCGCCCGCCCGCGTGTGTGTGTCGCTGCCCGCCCGCCCGCGTGTGTGTGTCGCTGCCCGCCCGCCCGCGTGTGTGTCCGTCGCTGCCCCCCCCGCGTGTGTGTCCGTGTGTCCCTGCCCGCCCGTGTGTGTGTGTCGCTGCCCCCCCCCCGTGTGTGTGTGTGTGTGTGTGTCGTTGCCCGCCCGTGTGTGTGTGTCGCTGCCCGCCCGTGTGTGTGTGTGTGTGTCGCTGCCCGCCCGTGTGTGTGTGTGTGTCGCTGCCCGCCCGTGTGTGTGTGTGTCGCTGCCCGCCCGTGTGTGTGTGTGTCGCTGCCCGCCCGTGTGTGTGTGTGTGTCGTTGCCCTCCCGTGTGTGTGTGTCGCTGCCCGCCCGCCCGTGTTTGTGTGTGTGTGTGTGTTGCTGCCCGCCCGTGTGTGTGTGTCGCTGCCCGCCCGTGTGTGTGTGTGTGTGTCGCTGCCCGCCCGTGTGTGTGTGTGTGTCGCTGCCCGCCCGTGTGTGTGTGTGTCGCTGCCCGCCCGTGTGTGTGTGTGTGTGTCGCTGCCCGCCCGTGTGTGTGTGTGTGTGTGTGTCGCTGCCCGCCCGTGTGTGTGTGTCGCTGCCCGCCCGTGTGTGTGTGTGTGTGTCGCTGCCCGCCCTTGTGTGTGTGTGTGTCGCCGCCCGCCCTTGTGTGTGTGTGTGTGTGTCGCTGCCCGCCCGTGTGTGTGTGTGTCGCTGCCCGCCCGTGTGTGTATGTGTGTGTGTGTGTGTGTCGCTGCCCGCCTGTGTGTGTGTGTGTGGCTGCCCGCCCGTGTGTGTGTGTATGTGTGTGTGTGGCTGCCCGCCCCTGTGTGTGTGTGTGTCACTGCCCGCCCGTGTGTGTGTGTGTGTCGCTGCCCGCCCGTGTGTGTGTGTCGGGGTGCGTGTGTGTGTGTCGCTGCCCGCCCGTGTTTGTGTGTGTGTGTCGCTGCCCGCCCGTGTGTTTGTGTGTGTGTGTCGCTGCCCGCCCGGTGGTGAGGAAGATGTCAACGCCTTGGAGCTGGCTTGAAGCGGGAGGGCCACTGGAGGTTCAGGCACCTGTGAGGATATGCCTGTGAATGAAGGGTGAGGTGTGGAGTTATGCCTGTGCTTGAGGGGTTGGATGGATGGCGAAAGCAGAAACTGCATGAGCAAGGTGAATTAGAGGTATGGGTGGGCAAGTGAGGAGGCCAAAGGAACATCACAGAAGAGTGCAGGGGATAGCAATGTGCAGAGACCAAAACTATGGGAAGGGACAAATTTGTTTGCACACTGATATGAGTACAGTGATCAGGTGCTGGAAACCATATGTAGAGTGGTCAGAGGAGGGAAGGGACTGCGTGTACCTGGAGTGGAGGGTGGGAGGGTGTTGGGGACAAGGGCTGATGTGCAATCACATGTGTTTGGATGTTTGGTCGGGCCTAGGAGGACAAGCACTGGGTATGTGGGTGGGGAGGACTGGGACTGCATGTGAGATACACGGGTATTGGGGTGGGGGAGAAACAGTGGATCTGCGTGATAGGTAGGGTGTGGAAGAACATTGGTGTGCTGTGTAGAGAGGCAGAAAAGGGAGGAACTGGACATATGGGCATGGTGGGAGGAATGGGAAATGGGATGTGTAGGAGCGGGGACAGGAGAATGAGAAAAGGGAGAAACCTGTTTTTGGCCAATGCTGGGAAGGAGAGTGAGCGAGGTGCTGGAACCTATGAGGAGGGGTGTTTGCAGGGACTTGTGTGTGCGTGGAGGACAGAAGGTTAGGAGGGTGTGGGTAAATAAGGGATGGAGGGCTGGTGAAGAGACAAGGTGAGGGTGAATATGGGAATAAAAGGTTGTGCAGGGACCCTTACTTCAGGGTGATTTTGAGATGGGTATAGGCTCTTGGGTGAGCACTCATGAAGGGTGTGGTTGGAGAAAGAAATGGGAACCTTGCAGGTGGGCCAGCTATTGGATGGAGGAAAGTGGATGCGTGTGTGTAAGTAGTCATGGTGTTGGGCTTGGTTGGTGGCGGAGAGAAGACTTGTGCACACAATGGCAGTGGTCTACCAAGGGCAGGAAATGGGACTGGTGAGGCCAGCAGCCCGGGTGTGAAATGTTGCTGTGAAAGGAAATGATTAACTTTAAATTATTCAATAAAGGATATGCAGCTAACTGGGTAAACTGAGATAATGAATGGAAATTATTTTTGATTGGGAGGATTTTATATAGTAGCAGTGTTGTGGTTTGTCAGTGATTAGTAATCTGGAGACTGGTTAACATTCTGGGATGTGGGTTCAAATTCTAACAGGAGGTAAAATTTGAATTTGACTAATGAATTTAGCTACTTATAAGAAATAAAACTTTTCTAACACAAACTGCAAATTGTTGCACAACGGTATGCCTTTTCAGGGAAGGATAATTGCGATCTTTACCTGGGTCTAGTCCGTATAAGACCCCAGATTCACACTGTGGTTGACTTTTAACTGCCATCTGGCTTGCCTAGCCATCTCAATCAGCTAAAGAGTATTGGGGAGCAAACACAATGCAGGCCTTGCTGGTGATGGCCATAACCTATCAAAGAATAAAGGTGGGAAGAATTGAATAAAAGTTTTGCATTCAGTCTTTCAACATCTTTGTTAGAGGAACCTTATGCAATGTCACACGAATAACAATTTTCTCCAGATCCTCCTTAATTTTGCCCTTTTCAGTTAAAAGCAGAGGATTTGCTTTTTAAAAATTGCATATTTTGCTATGAACAGGTTGCAAATTCTGTATAGTATCTTCATGACTCATGAACGTTTCATATTCTGACGTCTAGTCAGTGTTGGAAGACAGGAAATTTGTTAAGAATAATTATTCACTAACTTTGGAGTCTTGGGGATGAATTCAACAATTGTCTAGCTATAGTATCACTTCACTGTCTTCTGGTTTTTTTCTCCAATTTTACTTTCATTGCAGATGCAAAAACATGAAAGCGTTCTCGGCAATTTTTTTGTCTATGTATTACCATGGGCATGGTCAATTGCAAGTAGCTATGTGATGCCTTGCAAGTTACCCAAAAGCTTAAATTTTATAACAGTCAAAGGCTTTAATTCATTCAATCCTGAAGCATTAGCATACACAAGCTCTTTAATCCTGCTTTTAAAAACCAGTAGAACCAGTTTTGCGGTCACCTGTTGGTGTAGAATTCAGCAAATATCACCAAAGGCTGGTTGTGTCTGCATTATAACTTTGGGAGAAGTTATTTACAGATTAATTTGTTTGAAACAGTGCTTTTCTGCAGTATCATGGACGACTGTTCACTGGATAAACTTGAGTTTGTAATGCAATGAAGAAGTTTTAAGCATTTCAAACATTTTATTAGAAATTGAGCGCCAGTTTGGTCAATTCCATTTCTTGGATTTTTTGGGGTTTTTTAAAAATGAACTATGGGCCCCCTCTGATTTCAATAAAACCATTCCAAGAAGATTATCCTGGTGCTGTAACTCATATGCATGTACGGTAACCTTTAGCAGCTTTGTTTGATTTTGAAGTAGCAATGAAATGTAAACAGTTCATTTTTGTGACTCCTGATGATGTATATCGTGGATGAGCAACAGTTGTACTACTTCGCCACAACCTATTGAATGCAGCCCTTCTCAATAACAACTGTACAGATGTCAGTTTTGAATTTTGTAGTATCAACACAAGATGTTTGTGCTACTTTGGCTTTTCTCTGGTTTATTGAAAGCCGTGATGGCAGGATTGGTTTATTGTCCACTACTTGGAAAAATTAAAAATAGCAATGCAACAAAGTGCAAAAAGGATTACTGCATCTTGACAGGAAATTGGCCAAGTAGTACCAAGGTGGCCTAGCAAATCTTCGGGTTCCAAATAATTTCCACACAGCTTCTAGTCAGTAGTGTTACCATTCGCACTGGGAGTATCAAATTCTGGTTGAGGTGCTAGAAAGCTTAGTGTACAATTTAGAACACCTGTTCCAGATGAAATACCTGACACATAAAGACCAATGACCGAAGATAGAGTCCAAGTGCTAAATTTTCAGAAACATCTTAACAGGAACAAAAGATGTGATGAGATTTAACGAGGGAATTCCAGTGTTAGGCCCGCCAACATTGTAACCATCAGGGATGGAGCAATAATAAAGTGGCAGTGAGGGAGGAGATCAGAAGTGAACGAAATGCCAGATTAGAGGATTTTGGGAATGGAAAAGATTAGAGAAAACAAATTAATTGGAAACTAGTTTGAGTCTTAAAGTCAAGTTCAGACAGATTTAGACGAGAGAACTGCCGATGCTGGATGCTGGCAGACAAACAAGGCTGGAAGAACACAGCAGGCCAGGCAGCATCTGGAGGAAAGCAAGCAGTCAACATTTCAGGTATTACCCTTCTACAGGACTGCAGAGTTCCCAGCTCAGAGATGATCTCTCACTGGTTGCAGTTGTGGCTTACTGATTGCTGGGTTTGGCAACTTTGCATGATCTGTAGATTGATATTACCGGCTCTAGCTAATAAAACACTACCTTCAAAAACTAACAGAACAAAGTTAAAGATGTTAATGGTAAATTTGGTTTTTGTTGTTACGTTTTGTAAAGGAGGCACTAGTTCATTTAATAGAATAATAGAACACTTTTTTTAAAGTGAGACAAACCCAAGCTCAGGCCTATATGGAATTGGTAATAATGAGATGTGCTATATATCTTTTTGAACAAATTTGAAGGACAGTTACAGTTACTTGTTGGTACTTTGGTCACAATCTAACTTTGGTCTGCTAAGTTATCATTCCCTCTTTTCTGAAAATTACCATTCTTTGTTCAATGGCCTTGCCCCTGTATGCTTAAAAACCTTTGTTTAAATTTCCTTACTTTCCACCTTTTTATGAACAACCTTCAAAACTTCTGCACCTTCAACACGCATCATCGCTTCTCTCTTTCTCCCCCCGCCCCCAGACCTGCCATCTAAATGCTAATCCTAAATCCTAAAATTTCCTTTTTATGGCTCTTTGTCTTGTCCATTAAACTAAATCCACCTTGGTGTGTTTAACTTGGTCAAACATACCTTTTTGAGTTGAGGTGGGTGATAAAATACCAAGGTGAATTGCTCCCATATTGAGGTTTGTGGAATAATGAGCCATCAACAGGATATTTGTGAGCATGTGAAATGTCCTCTCCATATCTGTTTGATCAATGAAAGAAGTAGGCTAAATATTGATTTCTTGTAATCTCGAGGGAAAACTGAGATGCTATACCATGAAATAGTGGGGATTGTTTCGAGGTAAGGATTTGAACGGCTTAAAATTAGCCAGCTATCAGACTTTAGTGTAGAATATTGTTGCCAATTAAATCTTAGTGGCTGCAGTGAATTGTTTTACAGTACTTGTAGGATATATCTTAGCCTCCAACTGTATTATGACCATGTTCTGACTTAACTGCAGGAATAGTTGAGGTGCCACACAGGACCTGCGGCATCGTATTATCTCTAGACGATGAGTCCAGCTTCCAACCAAAAAGTATGAGCAGTTGGGACCTGGAATAGGGACACAAATAACTTGGTGTGGTTAAACTCTGCATTTGTTGCATTAATGCAGAAACCAACTTCTTGTTGGAAGTCTTGGTAGAGGAATTGTTTTGAGGGCTGTCCATTATTACGTGTTGCCAGCTTCAAATTGTATGTTCACCGCGTTCCAAATATTGGCTGTGAGTTTTGGCCTTTCATTTGAAGGTTGGATTATTTTGTTGTGTAGGTCACTATTTATTCCCTCATCAAAGTATCCATGTGGGAAGTATCTGCTGATTGAACTCGGTGCTGTGGGAGCTGGCTATGCTCAGTTTGACTACCTGCTTCTATAAATGACAGTATTATTCTGGCAATGTCTAAAGTCCAGTGAGGTGATGAAAATGTTGAGTGTTTGCAAAACTTTCTATTCTCTATGGTTTAAATCTGCAGATTCCCTTCCATCGACCCAATTGTATTATCCCTAAGGAAAAGTCAAAAGGTTGTAAAAATCTGAAGTGCAGCAATTGTTCCTCAACATTTTATTCTCCTTCATTTCCCCTCCTAAATTGTTCTCAAGACTTCTGCCCCCCGCCATGTTATTCTCCTTTTCCATCCTGTTGATATTATTTTCTTTCACCCATCCACCCACCCGTGTAGAGCTGCACCTACTCCTCATTCAGTGATCTTTCAAAGGGTTAACTGAAGTATTTCCGAAAGAAAGCCAGTAGCATCCCGAAGTGCTTGTAAATACTTCGGCACATGCAGACTCCCAGGATTTAAGGCATTTACTTGTATTGGCTGACTTGGTGACCTTGCCAGCAGTCCTGTAGACACGTTAATAGTTGGGTGGATTGCAAACTGAGATACAAGAACTTCACTCTCACTGAGCCAAAGCTTGAATTTCAAACAGATTAAGACTGTGTTGCTCAGTGAGGCTTTATTCCTGTACCCACTTAAACAACTGTTTTACAGAACAAAATAAAAGCTCAATATATAACTATGTACTTTTTTTTATTCGAACATGATTGAAGTTTTTTATATCGTAAGGTTGGATAACTTTGTTAGGAGAATTGGCTAGGGTCATTATTGAGTCTGAGATGAGAAGCTCGAGTCATTCCTGCTCTGAAAACTCAATCACTAAAGCACCCAAGGCTTAATGATTTTATCTCCCTAGCTCCCCCCATATGTTCTCACTGATTCCTGCACATTGCCTGATGTCTCTTCTCCCACCAGTAAGACATGACAGAGGTGAAATAAGATTGTTTGAATCCTAATTTAGTGTTTGCTCTGTGACGATGCCTCACGCTGCTGCCTGTGTGGTTCAGGGCGGAAGTAATTGCACTTGTAAAGAGGATTTGATCTTGGCCACAGAGTTACACAGACTGAAGCAAGTAGCCGGTAGAGCTGCCACAGAGGGAGGTTGGCAGAGTATTCCGTACCTGTATTGTCCTGACAATCAGGAAGGGTCACCGGACCTGAAACGTTAACTCTCTGCTTTCTCCTCCACAGGTGCTGCCAGACCTGCTGAGCTTGTCCAGCAACTTTGTTTTTGTTCCTGTAACAACTGCTGTTGTATGAAATAGTGCACAATGCAGCTTTTCGGTTTCTGATAGCAAACTGTTCCCGAGTATCTGTTGTGAAACTTGTCTATGTTTAGTGTAAAGCCTAACTTGGTCTTTTGCCTGTGAAATTTGTTAATATGTTCTGATGGTTCTGCTTGGTTGCAGGTTGAAAAAATGACAGGCAGTGTCTGACAGTGGTGAAGAAATTCCATCTAAAAGGTGCGTGGAAGCCATGTGTGCAGTTGTCTCTTGCAGCTTTGCAGCCATACTCAACCCTCTGTGGGCAGTGACTGGCTTTTGTGTGATATCTGCTACTAGCATCGAACTGACCAACTTTCAAGTTGACAGAGTTTGTGGGACTGGTGTTGGAATGTGCCACATGAACCTGTTATTTTAAAAAATGCCTAAAGGTTGTTTTCAAGGCTGAATTGTTAAGTCTCACTTTTGAGAATAATTAACTGCTGAGTGTTTGTTGACTCATACTATTGTTTATGTTTATACAAAGCAGGGAAAGAAGTCCAACCACTGCACCGATGTAGTCTTTCTTTGCTGTGAAGTTAGCGAGTGTTGCCAGGCAGTCATTGGTTTGTTACAGCCGCCTTGTGAGTCTGTTTGTGTAAATAGGCCAATATGTTCTCTCGGCAGTTTTGTTGCAGGATACAAGTGAACCATTGTTTCTTTACTGTTCACGCATGCAGTAAAGCTCCTCCCAGCACATCTCTGCTCCATTCAAAAGGGGAAAATCACCAATTCCTAACTTTAATGAGCAAAATTCAGCAAGTTTCTCTCTTGCTGCAACAACCTGAAGTTTGTTTCCTGTTAGCTTCTGTTGATTGCTGTAGCAGCCCTTTGATAAGGATTTGCTGTTTCCTTTACAAATAGTATTGGAAAATAAGGCATGAATTAATCCTGGTGTTTGTGGTGAGAATAATTTAAATGACATAGTTGTTTCTGTATGAGCAGCCTTATGATTTTGAATCTTTCTTTAAACTTTTGGAAATGCACAGGAGGTCAGTAACATTTGTGCTCAGAATTTTAACATTTTGGGTTGATGACCTTTCATCAGAACTGAAAGGTAATGAACCGGAGATGTTAACTGTTTTTTCAGTCGTTGCCCACTCAATTCTTTCAACATTTTGACTTAGACTCTTGGTCAGGATGATAATTGAGGATGCTTGTGAAAAGACAGGAAAAAGGAGGTGGGCAGTGTCGCATCAGCCACAGGCTCAAGGGCAGAATAGTCTACTGTTGTTCCTATTTCTTATGGTCTAGTTTTTGTTTCAGATTTGCAATATTTAATTTTAAACTGTGCTATTTTGAGATTTCTTAAATACTTTGTTTCACTTCACCATTTTTAGAAAAGTGTATATTTTGTGGTTTAAATGCATAATTATGATGTATGCCTTTGGTGCCCACGAAGTCAGAACTAAGTGAAATTCCCACTAAGTACATCAGTGCTGGACCTCGGGTTCCATCTAGTGGTAGAAATGTGCAGTCACGAGTGTGTTGGGTAGCTTTAAACAGGATGATTCTATTGAATTGCAACTCCGGCATGATTGTATAATGAGACATGCATAATTTATTATGGGATCATAATAGTCATGGTGAATATTATGACAATGTAGCTTTGAACACCATCTATACAGTTTTTCAATGCTTGGCAAAAGGTTGAGTCGGGAGTTGTTCCATAGCCTTCAGGAAGGAGGATGCTACTAACTTAAGGTAAGAAAAGTAATTTTTCATAAACTGGTGACAAAATGGTGCTGTAGCGGATACTCAAACTAGGCTGTGGGAGTGGGCCAGTTAATTGAAGAGAACTAGGATAAGACTACTGCTTCAAGTTTGCTCCTGTGGATATGTAGAGAGTCCTTGGTGTTAAAGTGTAGGAATTTTACAAACAGGATTTTCAGAAATAAATTCATTCATACTTAGCTTCATGTTAAATACTACCAATTATGTCATTTGAGTTGGGATTATACTGTGGAAACTTAATTGAAAGCAGTATGTTAAATTCACATCATAAATTGGAAACTGGTATTTTTCTCCAGTAAATCTGTTTTTGCGTTGTGTTGGCAAAGCTTCATTGTCAGTGCATCAAGGAGAGAGAATGAAATGCCTCGGGGTAGTGGGGGTGGGAATGCTGACATAGGAAGAGTACAGTATCTGTCTACTTTATGAAATATAATCTCCTGATTTGATGTTCAGAATTTCTCTCCTTGGATTCACTTAGACTTGTTTTCTTTAAGATGTGCTCTTCATTGATTTAAATTAGAGGCTATTTGGCAAGATAATGTGCTGGCTTCTTCTCCATTGTGGATGACATTTGCTATCAGGAAAGTGAGTCTTGTTATTTTGAGTGAATAGTTAGAAAAACTACTGTAATTTTCTTTCTGAAATTGTTTCTGGTTTGGTAATAGAGATCAAGTGCATGGGTCAGTGGTCTGTTGCAGATAAAGACCCTGCCACTCTACACGCGATAGAATAAATGACAGGTACTGTGTGTGACAGAATTTCAGTTAACTGGTGTTGTTCCAGTCTTTTGAATACAGGACTTAACTGATTTGTAGCCTAGGAATATGTTAAAAAAACTGGAACTGTGAATGCTGGAAATCAAACAAAAACAAATTGCTGGAAAATCTCAGCAGTCTGGCATCATCTGTGGAGAGAAAACAGTTAACATTTTGGCTCTGTTGACTCCTTCACAACAATTGGAGTTCTGATCCGACATTCCTCTTGTCCACTTTCTTGCCTTTATCCTGTAACCCTTGATTTCCCCCTAGGGGTTGAGAATCTGTCTTGGATATGCCCAAGGACTCTTTCCTCAGAGCACTCTGTGGCAATGAGTTCCAAAGGCACTGAACACTCAGGAGGAAAAAAGAATATTAGAAAGGTTTCTCCTAACTACCCAGGACTAAGTTGTTTGGCTGTGCACCATGTTTAACTCGAGCACCAACCCTAACTCTCCTAGTATCATGCAGTCATAAGGAATGTTTATGTTAGTATTCTGTACTAAATGACATGCTTTTAATTTTAAAGCTGTTTAGTTATCGGACAAATGTTATCAAACTATTGTTGTATTTCACTGACTGGGATCAATTGACAGTTTCTTCAGCACCTATTTATGTGGGTGCATGTTGTCAAGAGTATGGAAATCAAGGCGACGAAGCTGAAGCCCATCAAGCAGTGCAATATGGAGTGAGGTATTTAACATTGATGCTGGACATGGTACCAGTCTCAACTGTGACAGTGAGAGTTGAGTAGCAGCCATTTGTTCCCCTTAAATGAGAGTTGAGGGAAAATCGGATGAATTTCCTAAGAGCTGCTATATATTTGATATTTAATAGTATCTCTCTCGTAAAGGTTTCCAGAATTGTAATCCACCAATATGGGAGCCATGCCAGAGATTCTGCATGAAGCAGTGCAGTCCTGTTCACTGAAATGATTGGGTCCTTTACTGTGGATTAAAATGTTGGGTTTAAATGCTGTTTTAGTTCCTACTGGACCCTCTTTCATGAGGGAAAAGGGGTCTTATTGAAGGTGCTTTCTTTATTTTCAAACTGCTTCCTATAGCTATCGGACCCTAGTTCAACAATCTGCATCAGTATTGATGCGATGGACCACAATTCGATATTCAAAAGTATAATTTTCTGTGGGCACTGTGATGCTCTCCTGCAGATTTCAAACCCCATCTTCCACCCAAAACGTTGTACGCCGTACAGAGTCAGGAACAAGCAACCTGATTTTCTTCACTTCCAAGATTTATCTACTGCTTCCAGAGTCGATCTAAGTGTTTCAGTTTCAACCAGAATGAACATGATTCTCCTGATCTAAAAGTAGGCCTGATGCTTGCTGATCAATCTGTAAATGATCAAAGTAGTGCAGGAAAGGATTAATACATTATTGACTCATTAATACTTTTTGAAATGAGCATAAACTAGGTAAAAGTAACATTTCATGTGAACATTCAATTCCTGAAAATGTCAAACATTGGCAGAAAAAAATCACTGTTAAAATATCAGTAAATAACTGAACAGCCTATTGCAATGCTTTACTTCTGTAAGTTAAAATACATTTGGCAGCTTATATGGTAAAAACATTTGGACTTTTGCCAGATTACTATCACCCTTTGATCCAGAAACCATACTTCAGATTGATCACTAAATGAGTCACCGATTAACAAAGAAATTCTTCTTACAATTCACTTTGTGTATTTTCAGTAAGTAGAGTGCTCACACTGCTTGTCTTGCAGGCAGAGAAAGTGGTGCAAGCCTGAGCATGCAGTGTTGATGGCAATATTCAGGGTCTTGTGCAGTTTATTTGATTCCACTGTCCATGATGCAGCTTGGTATGTTGCCAAAGTTGGTCTGTTGGATGAAGGATGGGCTAGTAGTTGCCTGTGGTGATCACCACTAATTTGTATTTCACAACCAGCTGTCATTTGTCAAAGGGCACCTTGGATTTTACTGTGAAATACTTGCTCTTTTTTTTAGGAAAACGAAAAGCAAGTTTTCTACAAGGTCAAGAGAAAGTGGAGTGTTTTAGATTAAGCTGATGATCATTCATCGCATATACACATTTTACAGGATTAGATGAAACGTAATCACCAGTGTAAAAGAGCAGGCAAAATTGTTTGTTTGGAGCTGTTCCAAATGTGTCTCCTGCTTGGGGTGAAGGTGACTTTTCACTAAGATTACCTTCTCTTTATTTTCACTCTGCTTGGCCTCTTCTCCCAAGGGAATTCTGATTTGGTCAGCCAGCAGCCAATAAAACAGACATCCAAAACCTGAATTGTGTCTGCAGGACAATTATTATCAGGGATTTCCACCCACTGTTGTTCTGTTTTAAAGCCTTAAAATGATTGAACCAGAATAGTTCAAGGACAGATGTTTACGTGAAATTTCTCCTGATGTGACCAGGTGGGAGGAGTGGGCAGTGCTGATCACTGAACTGTTGCTTCATGGCGTCTTTTGCATTATGATTGCCAAACTACATTTGCCAGGACACAGTGCTGGAACAAAGGTGCTGCTGTGGTACTGAGAGAGCGCTGCTGTATCCTTTCAGGTTTGCTGATTTTTTTAAATACCCAATTTCCAGACTCTGTTCTACACTCAATCCAGTTACTCTTCAATAAAATTCGACGAGTGATTCGTAAAGTGATTTTCTTAGTGGGAAAATTAATGTGCTAAATCTGCTGGAATGTGGACCATTTGTTGTCTGTCCATGTCCTGCTTGCTTACCTGTGCAAATAGGGCAAGGTGAAGAATGAGGCTATAGGTAATGGTTAGCTTACAATAACCATTTGAACATCCTTTCCATGACCAGAATCTTGGCTGACAAAGACTGTACCTCTCTGAAAATTGTATTTATCGTTTTCACATTGCATGCATTGCTCTCCAGTTAAGTTCCACACCAAACCCCACACTGTCCTGATGTAGAAATATTTTGCAGTTTCTTCATTGTCATATCGTCCAAATCCCGGAATTGCTATTCTAGCACCATGTGGACTGCAGCAGCTTAGGACGGTGGTTGTCACTGTGTTCATGAGGGAGTTAGGATGGGTAATAAATGCTGACATTCCCATCAGTGATCACATCCCTGCAAGAACGAATGGTGCACATGTAAAACATTATATCACTAAGCATAGTTGTTAACAGCATAAATACATTTAAATGGAAGATGAATTACTACACGAAGGAGCAAAGAACGGAAGGTTGCTGGGATAAGATGAAAAGGAATGGCAGAAGGTTTATGTGGAACATGCTGACATAAACCAATTGGATCAAATGGCCTACATTGTAAGTAGCATAGTTCTGTACGCAGCGCAAAGGTTTAGTGAAAATGTTTTTAATGCACTTTGCCTATTTGTCAAAACGGTTTTACTGTACCATTATGGTGAAATGAGAGTCAGTTTACATTGCAGATTTTCTTATGTCAAAGCTGCCAGTTCTTTTGTTTCTCTCCCACTTCCTGACGTCTAATGGTGGAGGGCTGCTCTTTCAGATTATACAAACAAGCCTTGTCTGCCTGTCGAAGTGAATGCACAAGGTCCTTGGACACGTAGATAAGGATCAGCTAACTCTCTGGTCTGGTCAATGTTCTTGGTTCTTCCTGCACTGCTAGCAAATGGGCTGGTTGCTCTCTTTCCTAAGTGAGGGATCTTGTGTCACATTAGCTGCTGCACATTAGATAATTCACTTGATGTAGAAGGATTTGGCCCATCCTGGGAACGTGATGATACAACACTGTCCAAAATCTCTCTTCTTCCTTTCTTTTAAAAAAAAAGGGAAGCAATGGGAAAATAAATCAAACTTCAGATCAACCTCGTTACTTTTGATATTTTTACGTCAACCATCTGAAGCAATGCTCGAGACCGTAGAGTACAGAATCGCAGAGGTCACCTTGCCACAGATCACAGAGCAGGAGTACGGTGTCAAACCTATTTAATGAAGTGTGCTAGGGTTCTCCTGGATGCTATTGGAACAGAGTTTAGTTGTGATCTTTTTAAGAGTCAATGCTCCTGTCAGCTCCACACCTCAAGATCACCTTTTATAGTGGTTGCTGCATCTACGTTTGTTACTGTTAAAACTGCAGATCCAGAAGTGATGGGAGAGTGACAGCCCTTGACGTCAAGGCTGCATGCAAGCAAATGTGGCATCATGGAGCCCTAGCAAAACTGGAGTATCAAGGGGTAAACTTTTCGATCATTGGGAGTCATACCTGGCACAAAGGAAAATAGTTGTGGTTGCTGGAGGTCAGACATCTCTGCAGGAGTTGCTCCGGGTAGTGCCCTACAAGAAAGCAGGTCAGAGGCTAGGAAAACCACAGCAGGTAACTCACCACCTGCTCCCACAAAACCTTTCCAATGCTTACAAGACGCAAGGTCAGAAATGTGATGGAAAACTCACCACTTGCTTGGATGTGTGCAGCTCCAGCAACAAGAAACTTGATATCATCCAGAACAGAGTAGCCAGCTTGATTGGCACCACGTCCACAAGGATCCATTGCCTCGATCACCAACGCTCAGTAGCAGCAGTGTGTACCATCTACACAATGTATTGCAGAAATTCACCAAAGATCCTCAGTACCTTCTGAGCCCAGACCACTTCCGTCTAGAAGGACAAGGGCAGCAGATACGTGGGAACACTACCCCCTGCAAGTTCCCCTCCAAGCCGCTCCCTGTTCTGACTTGGAAGTACATTACTTCCTTTATTGCTCTATCAAAACCTTGGAATTTCCTCCCTAAGGGTATTGTGGGCCAACCTGCAGCATGTGGACTGCAGCAGTTCAAGAAGGCAGCTCGCCTTCACCTTCTGAAGGGCAGCTAGAGTCCAGTGATAAATGCTGGCCATCCAGCAATGCCCATGTCCCATGTGTGAATGAAAAAAAGATTGCTTTTCTACATTGGATGTTAGATTTGCACCCACACAATTCTGCATGTGCAAAGTGAAACTGAGTGAAAGTTGACCCAGTTACTACTTAGTTTCAAAGCATTTGGTGGAAATATTAGCCCGGATATATGAACAGTTGTGCAGCAAGTTTGATTTGTCTGCTGCTGTTCAGACTGGCTCTTGGGGCTGGGCCAGTTCCCAGCTGATCTTGGTTTTGTTCTTTGTGGGAAAGCCTCTCCCTCAACTAATGTAAAGTTCCCAAGTTAACAGTTAGATTTTCAGCTCCCTGTAGGTACTTTGTCATTGTTTAACCCATTCTATTTAATTTCCTAACTGAAATAGGGGACTTGAGAAACCCCATCTTAATCCTTTGTAAGAGCAGACAATTGTTTCACCAGTGTACTCTGGAAACATGCAAATCGTAATGAACACTGTACCTTCTGTTTAACAGTAAGCTATTTTAAATGACCATTGTGGAATTGCCTTGTATTTGGCAGAAGATGATTACACCTGGAATGTGTTTATTAAAATGAGATTGCCAGTTTGCGCAAAATAGCCTTACTAGAAAATGGTACATGTTCAAATCTAGTTTCCATGTAGAAAAATAACTGACAGTGGCCCTGTAAGCAGGCTATAATCTGGAGGCCTGGACTAATGCAAGTTCAAATCCGACTCTGAAAGATGAGGAATTTAAATTAAATCCAGTAAATCTATACTTTAGTTTTGAAAAAATACTTGTTATTGATGGTGACTGGCAAATTTTAGGATTGTTATACAAACCTGTCTAGTTTGTCAGTATCCCATGGGGAAGGAAATCTGCCAGCTTTACATGGCCTTGTCTGCATGTGATTTCAGACCCCCAGCAATCAGCTCATCACAGTCATCTTCATGGACGTAATTGCTGAGAATTAATGCTAACCTTGCCAGTAACACCCATGTTCTGTTCATGAATAATATGGGAAGTAGCTCACACTGGATTGTATTTCAGTGGTTGGTGGGAGTTTAGTTTGTTTCCAAAATAGTCGTTCCTCTTGTAGAAGCTGAGACGAGGTGTGTAATAAAGCATCTTATCCGTCCATGGACGGCATAATGCACGCAATGCTGTAGTTTTAATGTGCGTGTTTATGGTGAAAACTCTGCCTGATCTGTTTCTTGCAAAGTAGATTAGTCATTGAAATTGGTGTTCTGTTTGAGCATTTTTTTGGTTCAATTCTTCCTCCAGCATGCAGAGTTAAATGTTGCAGTTGTGGCACATTCCTAACCAGCTGAAGAAAAATTCTTCTGATTTTTGAGACAGAGCTTGTAATCTCCACTTCATAAAATTGAAGGTAGCAAGAACCGCAGATGTTGGAGTCAGTCAACACAGTATAGAACTGGAGGAGCACAAGTCAGGCAGCATCAGGGGTAGCAAAGTCAATGTTTTGGGTTGGGATCAATCTTCAGAACATATAATTGAGCTCCTTTTACATTGCAACTTGCCTATGATTGCAGTGGTGCCTTCTATTCAAGGTATTTCTCTCTCTCTGTGTCTGTCTCTCTGTGTGTGTGTGTCTGTCTCTCTGTGTGTGTGTGTCTGTCTCCCTCTGTGTGTGTGTCTGTCTCTCTCTCTCTCTGTGTCTCCCTCTGTCCCTGTGTCCCTGTGTCCCTCTGTCCCTGTGTCCCTCTGTCCCTCTGTGTCCCTCTGTGTCCCTCTGTGTCCCTCTGTGTCCCTGTGTGTCTCTGTGTGTCTCTGTCTCTGTGTGTCTCTGTCTCTGTGTGTCTCTGTCTCTAGGAGGTATTGGGCGATACGGTTGTAGACTAGGGGCACAATATCCAGGCAATGAACCATGACTGGCACCAGTCAATGTAAAATATGCACCCCCTACCCCCAACAATATTAAATGCAGCTCTATTTCCATTAAAAGTTAAAATTGTCTGAGCTTGGCTGTGGGGTATTATACATAGTAAGCATTAAAGAAGATGCAAAATACTAATGGTGTGGAGAAGCCCTACAGCTTCAGTAGGGATGAGATCCCACTCTCTGGCATTTAGAAACAGTGGATAATCTTAGGTTGCAGATTTTTTTTGTACATTATCGCTTTTGAGGGCCATTATTTTGTAATCTCTTCAATGCCTGTTGGCTGATTGTATGATGCTGATACAGCTGAAGCATTCTGATGTGCATCAAGCATAGAGGGAAAGTGTAATGCAGAAAAGAAAAGCTGATCTTGGGCATTTGAAATTTTAATGCTACAATGTGGATGTCCTTCATCTACAAAAGTCAAGAAGACCCTTGTAAAAACAAAAGTAGACCCAATGGACCTGTAGTGGATCCAAGTGTATCCAATAACTGAAAATATCCCTTATGTGGAAAAACAGTTGGTCCTGAGATTTTTGGATAAGGGACATCTAACCTGCTATTTCCTTTTGAGCTTGAAGATCCGCGTGCATCTGGATTTTTAACATTTCTGTCCCGAACTTAAATTGTACTTGAAGATACGAGGTTCAGGGGAGCTTGCCAACATGAGGCTGAAGGTTGCAAAAATACCAAACTTGTAAAGTTTGATAACTTGTATGTAATGTTTGTTCTTTTTCCTTATTGTTAAGAGTGGTATGAATCTAGTGATCTACAATCTGAAACAAAATAGAAAATTAGCACCAAATTGAAGCAAAAATGTTTGAGGCAGTTTCGGTTTTGGGAGAGTAATGTTTGTTTGTCACCTGCTCTTGTTTGCATTATTAACACGGGCCTCTTTATCCTGAGGGAAAAGTCAAAGACATGCATTCCTATCAGTCTGTAACTCAGCTGGTCAGATAAAGGAACTTGTTTTTAGCAGCAGGTCATGACTAAAATATTGTTTTCTGAAATTAAAAGCTCAAACTTCAAATATAAAGTGTTTTTGTAATAGGTTAACATGTCGACTGTGGGTCTTCATTGAAGACCTTCAAAATTGCACCTTAAACATTGAGCAGCAGTTCAGAATCTTTAAACTCCAAAATTAGACTGCAGCTGTGGAATCCTCCTTGGACTAGTTTGTTACTGTTTTCTGGTGAGCACTGTTTCCATTGGAATAGTGAAATGGTAAAATATAAGCCAGAAGAGGTCAGGATCAGTTTTGAAAGTGGCATAGACCAGACTTTGAATCTGCTTCTAGTTCTGGCCAAGACAGATGTTGGAAGTACTGCCATGAGCCAAGGATATGCATGATTGTTAAAGGTGTAGAAAATATTTACCCAGGATATTATTTTGTGTAAAACACTTACATAATCAAACATCCAAGGCAATTCACAGAAGCACTAACGAACTAGACTGGTTCAAAGTTTACTTTGTTCCTGTCCTGAAAAAATGGAAAAAGAAATGTAACATATGGAATAAGCTAGTGCAAAGAATAGTGGAGGCAAAAATCCTGAATGTTACAAGGACAACTCTACATGGGTAAATCGTGATAAGGATCAGCCTTCGTTATCTGTGTTATCTGGATTTGTTTTCTGCAAGAATCCTGTCTTGCAGATGTCAGTACAATATTTGTTCTTGGTCTGTGGTGGTTGCACTGTGGGCCAAGTAATTATGGTATCAACACAGTATTTTATCAGGAAACATTTGCAGTTGATTGCTGTGAAATTTTTCAGGTTGGCACATGGCAGTAATTTAATCAAGTTATTTTATAACCCAAAGCATGAAATTGAAGCTTTTAATTTCTCAATATAATTAGATTTGGAACTCGAAGTTTTCGTGTACCATATCAGCATACCTAGTATTGCTGGGTTAGCTTAGAATGTGTGGTCAGAGGCATAAAGCTGAGAGAGGAAAGCACGATCTTCACTGAATCTTAACGACCTTGTCATATCTCAGAATAATTTCTCTGAGGCACTGCTGAAATAAATTTCCTGGTTAGTGAGCCTGAAACACTCCTTGGATGATAGATTTCCTGAGTGCCTCTGATTGCAAAACTGAACTGCTTTCTTCAAAGATGCTTGCATTCTCTAAGATTTTAGAATTAGTTGAATTCTGTTCAGTGTTGTGAATCTGACCACAAGCATCTGGGAGCTTTGATTCAATGTCTTAAACTTGTGCAGATCCATTACTGTACAAAACTCTACAGTGTACGTGGTGCAAATTCACGTGACATTGAACCAATTTATTAAAAAATAATGGTTTGCAGTATGAAGTTGTGCATAGCCAACAGTTTCATGTCTTTAATGTGTTTACACCATACTATGAAGTAATATTACTGCATTATTGGTGACTTGGACGAGGGAATTGAAGGATGGGTCAGCAAGTTTGCAGACGACACAAAGGTCGGAGGTGTCGTTGACAGTGTAGAGGGCTGTTGTAGGCTGCAGCGGGACATTGACAGGATGCAGAGATGGGCTGAGAGGTGGCAGATGGAGTTCAACCTGGATAAATGCGAGGTGATGCATTTTGGAAGGTCGAATTTGAAAGCTGAGTACAGGATTAAGGATAGGATTCTTGGCAGCGTGGAGGAACAGAGGGATCTTGGTGTGCAGATACATAGATCCCTTAAAATGGCCACCCAAGTGGACAGGGTTGTTAAGAAAGCATATGGTGTTTTGGCTTTCATTAACAGGGGGATTGAGTTTAAGAGTCGTGAGATCTTGTTGCAGCTCTATAAAACTTTGGTTAGACCGCACTTGGAATACTGCGTCCAGTTCTGGGCGCCCTATTATAGGAAAGATGTGGATGCTTTGGAGAGGGTTCAGAGGAGGTTTACCAGGATGCTGCCTGGACTGGAGGGCTTATCTTATGAAGAGAGGTTGACTGAACTCGGTCTCTTTTCATTGGAGAAAAGGAGGAGGAGAGGGGACCTAATTGAGGTATACAAGATAATGAGAGGCATAGATAGAGTTGATAGCCAGAGACTATTTCCCAGGGCAGAAATGGCTAGCACGAGGGGTCATAGTTTTAAGCTGGTTGGTGGAAAGTATAGAGGGGATGTCAGAGGCAGGTTCTTTACGCAGAGAGTTGTGAGAGCATGGAATGCGTTGCCAGCAGCAGTTGTGGAAGCAAGGTCATTGGGGTCATTTAAGAGACTGCTGGACATGCATATGGTCACAGAAATTTGAGGGTGCATACATGAGGATCAATGGTCGGCACAACATTGTGGGCTGAAGGGCCTGTTCTGTGCTGTACTGTTCTATGTTCTATTATGGATTTTTTTTTAAAAATCAGGTAATTGTGAAATCCTATACTCGGTGTTCTTTTGTAAAGGTGCATGGTATGTCTGTGGATTTCAAGTGTCTACTTTTTAGTTTTGTTGAGAAAGTGGTTTATATTTAGTGCTGCACACGTTTCTTGTCAGATACATGTAATATTTTCTGAGACTGTAAAGGAATGTTAGCTGGAATTTTATTCAGTAGTGCAAATGTGTCCGATGGGGTGTCCTGAAATGAGACCACCAATTTAAGTTCCACTTTCCTGAGTGTTAATAGAATTGAGCTGGGTGTGATCTTTTAATTCAGAGACTGATCCATATTGGTCCAAACTCCTATTTGGAACAGTGGGCTGTGTTCAAATAGATGTTTTCTTTTACCCAGCTAGGAGTATTGTTCTTAACTCTGTGTGCTTAATGTCTGAGATGTAATTGCCATATGACAGTCTCCTTGACTTATTGTTTGATCAGATGTGGACAGTCTATAGCTACCTATTTGGAAGCCACTTGATCAGTAGAATTCATCTCAAAAAAAACTCGTCACTGACCACTGCCTTTAAATACTTGCGCAGTTGTCTGGCTGAGTTTAAGTTCTCACTGTCAACCTGTAGCAGTTTTGGTTGTCTTGAGCCAGATTTCTTGAAAAACACTCCCTGCAACTTCTTTTTCCAAGTTGCACATCAAATCCTAATGATTTTAATTTATTTCTGTATGAGCTGCTTTATCTATTGTATGCTAGAACTGCGCATTTACAAACTCAAGTACTTGTCCACAGACTGCATTATTGGTGTCTTTCTACTTTTTGGCGTCTGCTAGTGGAGGTGAAGAGATGCGGGCCATGTTCAGCAGTCTGGCAGAAGCTAATCAGACAGTTCTTCTGTCATGTGCCCAAGTCCAGCCTAAAGTAGTTGCTCATTAGTTGGGCGGATGCCAATGAATGTTGGCCCAGTGCATGAATTGAATTAAATGGCTTTATCAAACTAAAAGTTTCCTTACTCATGATCTAAGGTCAACCTGCCTCACTGATTTTCAGGATCTAGTGTTGGCTTCATTGCCCTGGCTTAAACTTAACTACTGTATACATGCATGAGTACTTTACGTAACTGTTCTTTTGGGATCCAGAACATCCTTTAAACAGACTTCCATTGCTTCGTAACAGCTTTGCAGCTCTCAATTGTTATACTTAAACATTCGCAAAGCACTGAAATTTCCAAGTTCACAGCTTTGTTGATTTTTAACCTGTTTGAGATCTTGCCAGCTGTGAAGTCTAATGCCAACCGTTCCCATTCAGAACTTCAACACCCATCCTGCATACTGCTACATGTTTTTGAAGATATTAACTGAAGAATAGAAAGCGATGGATAGCTTAGTTTCATTAATTTCTATTTAGCACAATGATCCCAGCTGATGCTGTACAAGACAGATCCCAGATTGAAATCTGGCATGATGGATTATTATTTTGCTTTGTTTTGGTTTTAACTAAATGGTTTCTTGCTGAAGCATGTGCAAATAATACAGATTTTTATTAAAATTTGCAATAACATCAGTCTATCAGCAAAAAAGATAAAATGGAGTAAACCAAATTATCTACTGATAACTTTATTCCTTAAAGATTCCAGAATTTCTTAATTTCATTAATTTCAAAACAACTTCGAAATTTAAAAAACAGCTTGTGTATAGTACCCAAAAATATACCTTGTGTAGTAACCACAAAGTCCCTGCTGCTAATAAGTCAATAGGTTTGAGTCACGTTTGACTTTAAATATAGACTAGAACTGCAGATTAGCTCCCAGAGCAGTCGTCATACACCTGAGTTTAAATGTACTCTGCTTAAAACTCCTGAACAGTTCACTTAATCCTAACATTTCTGATCCAGAGTGAACACTAACTCTTCACTCCAAGGCAACCTTGTTCACTACATCCTTTCCTTCTCTGTACTTGTGGTCTATGCAGCCATCTTTAGCCAGGGACTTCTTGGAATTGCCCAAAACTCTGTAGTAGAACTTCTAAAAAACACTTTCTCTAAACTGGCTTATTCTCTTAAGATTAAAAATTCTAGAAATCGCTGACAATTCTTGAGGCCCCTTTTATATACTTTGACCATAAAACGGTCAAAGGTAAACATAAATTCATTAGTTCGGCGCAAAAGCCATTAATTCTAAAGCTGGGACTGAAAGAATGTGTCTTAAAAGAAATCACAATGGCTACAAAAATACCCCTTAGTTAATAATTAACTTCAGACACTGAAAACCTACATTACTAACTCAAAAAAACAGACCAAAACCCCAAACTTAAAATAGATAATATACATGTAAGTCATAGTCAAAATCACATTTAGACATGATCCACTGACAATGCTTCATGCTATCTGTCTTCTCAGTCCCTGTGGTCTGTACTTAACAAGAATGAAGCATTTTTTTCAACTTCTCTCCTGAGGCATGAAGTCCATTTTAAAACTCTGAACTGGCATACTGTGTGAGTAGATGGCTATTCTTTTTGCAATTCAGCTTTGTAGAGGATTTACCTTTGAAGGAGATCTGGCAAAGTATAATAATGTTTTTCTTTCTAATGTCAAGCAGATTTTGGGTGACACCAAAATTGGTGATAATGTGGACAATGAAGTTGTTTATCTAAGAATACAATGGAGTCTTAATCAAATGGACCAGTTGGCCGAGGAATCGCAGATGGAGTTTAGATTAGATTAGATTACCTACAGTGTGGAAACAGGCCCTTTGGCCCAACAAGTCCACACCGCTCCTTGAAGCATCTCTCTCACCCCTGAACGCTACAGGCAATTTAGCATGGCCAATCCACCTAGCCTGCACATCTTTGGACTGTTGGAGGAAACCGGAGCACCTGGAGGAAACCCATGCAGACACGCAGACAATGTGCAAACTCCACACAGTTGCTAGAATTGAACCTGGGTCCCTAGTGCTGTGAGGCTGCAGTGCTAACCACTGAGCCACCGTGCCGCCCTGGATCCTTTACAATGCAGAACAAACACCTCTGTTGAGATGTTGGTCATTACTAGAACACCAATTATATTTTCGCTTGCTGCAAACTGTAAAACTAGTGTATGGGAGCACATTTCATGGTGTGATAAACCTACTAATCCTTCCAGTGTCTACCGCCAATACAGATAGGGGAAAAAATGTGAGGAAACTACAAAAAAGCATGATGAGGAGCAAGTCAATTTTAAAAAATTACTTAGTTTGAGTTTAATGCAAATAAATGTGAGGTGTGGCATTTTGGTAAGACAAACCAGGGCAGGACTTGTACAGATAATGGTAGGGCCTGGGGACTGCTGTCAAACAGATCTAGGATTCCTTGAAAGTGGCATCACAGTAAAGATGATTTTTGATCCACTTTCTCCAGTCAGACGATTGAATGTGAGAGTTAGGACATCTTGTTACAGCTGTATAACTCCTTGGTAAGGCAGCATTTGGAGTACTGTGTACAATTCTGGTTGCCCTGCTATAGGAGAGAGGTTATTAAACTGGAAAGGGTGCAAAAAATTTTTGAACGATGTTATCAAGACTGGGGGGTTTGAGTTGTAAGGAGGGCCTGGGACTTGTTTTCCCCAGAGCATCGAAGGGTGAGGGGTGGCCTTATTGAGGTTTATGAAATTCTCATTATCATTGGTGGTCCCTTGTAGACAAGAATGACTCCCCTGCACTCTAGAGGTGAATCTGTAGGTGACCGTACAGTCCAAAATAGCTTCCACAGACACACTCACACTTGGGGCATAAGGTGGTGATGGGAAGGGATGGGTGAGGCATTGGTGTAGCAGCACGATCCTTTTGTTGTTGTTGCCTGGCTTCTACCTTTTCCCTGTTGGCAAGTCCCAAGGTGCTCAATGCCTTCCTGGCTGCTGTTTCTCCACCTCAGATGGTCTCGGGCTGGTGATTCTCAGGTGTCTGCGGGAATGCCGTACTTTGACAGTGAGGCCTCGGTGTTTCCTTTGCCCACCTGGGGCTTGCTTGCTGTTTCGGAGCTGGAATAGAATGCCTGCTTGGGAAGTTGCATGTTGGTCATGCAGATGACGTGCCCAGCCCGTAGCTGATCAAAGGTGGTCACTGCCTCAGTTGACCTGTTAAGGATACTAGTGTTGGTGCGTTTGTTTTCCCAGTGGATTCACTGTTCCAGTGCCTTCAGGGGTCTCCTGAGTGCAGCCCATTTCTCAGAGCAATATAGATACCATGTTATCCTTGAGCAGTGTTTTTAGAGTGGTAAGATTATGTGCTCTTTCCTGGGTTTATCGATTAGTTAAGGTGCAAAGGTGGCCTTCAGTAGAGTGATGTCCTCTTCCTGTCAGATATGGGTGATTAGGGAGAATTTCAACGTTACTGCTGATCATGCCTGCAGGAAGTATTTGGCTGTGAATCCTATTGGATCACATGGTAGGTTGGAGCAGCAGTTAGTGATAAAGAGGGAGTTGAGAGCTGGGGTGTGATAGATGGCAGTTTCAAGACCATAGATGTAGATGGGTTACCTCTAGGAAAGGTAGGAGAGGGAAGCAGGTAGTGCAGGCATCTCCAACAAGTACATTGTTTTGGAAAATGTAGGGGCTGATAGACTCAGGAATGTAGCACTGATGGTCCAGTTTCATTATGAAACTGGCTCAATTGTAACAAGGGGTACATTAGGTTCCAAGCAATCAACTTGTGATAAGAGGCTGTCTGATCACAGGCACAGACAGATGTTTCGGTGGCCAGTAACGAGATATCAGAATGTTGCCTCCGGGGTTCCAGGGTCCAGGGATGTTTCGGAGAGGATGCAGAATATTCTCAAAGCAGGGAGTGGCCAGCAGAGCGTCATCGTACACTTAGGAACCAACAAGATAGGAAGAGAAAATGATGAGGTTCTGAGGAGAGAATCTAGGAAATTAGGCAGGAGGTTGAAAAGTAGTTCCCTTGAGGGTAGCAATGTCTGCATAACTTTATGCTATGCGCTAGTGAGGGTAGGAATCGGAAGATAGAGCAGATGAATGCGTGGCTGAGGAACTGGTGCAGGGGAAAAGGATACCCACTTTTGGATCATTGCAATCTCTTTTGAGATAGAAGTCACCTGTACAGGAAGGACAAGTTGCACCTGAATTGGAAGGGGATTAATATGCTGGCAGGGATGTTTGCTAGAGCTACTGGGGAGGGTTTAAAGGGGGCACAAGGGAGGGAGGGGGTGTGATGTTTTTGTTCAGGGATAACAAGGCTGAACTGCGGGAGGACATTTTAAGGAGTATTTCTAGTTAAGTTATTTGGGTGGAACTGAGAAATAAAGAAATGATCACACTATTGGGATTGTACTATATACCCCCCCCCCATAGTCAGCGGGAAATTGAGAAGCAAATTTGAAAGGAGGTATCTGTTCTAAGAACAATAGAGGGATAACGGTAGGGGATTTTAACTTTCCAGACATGGTCTGGGACTGCTATATGGAGAAGAATTTGTCAACATGTGGATGTACCTACTGGAGAAGGTGCAAAACTTGACCTTCGGTTGGGAAATAAGGCAGGGCAAGTGACTGAGGTGTCAGTGGGGGAGCACTTTGGGGCCAGTGATCATAATTCTATTAATTTTAATATAGTGATGAAAAAGGATAGAGCTTGACTAAAAATTAGTTCTAAATTGGAGTAAGGCCAATTTTGACAATATTAAGCAAAACTTTCAAAAGTTGATTGGGGTCGGTAGATATTTGCAGGTAAAGGAATGACTGGGAAATGAGACAAGGAGAGTCCAGAGACTCTGCCTTTCTGTTTGAGTGAAGGGCAAGGCTGGTAGGTATAGGGAATGCTGGATGACTAGAGAAATTGAGGTTCTGGTCAAGAAAGAGGCATCTATCAAGTATAGATTTTTTTTAAGGTGAGAGGAGAGAGATTTTAAAAAGTACATAACAGGCAAATGTATTATGCAACGGGTTGGTTGCATGTGGAATGAAAGTGGTAGATGTGAGTACCGTTGCAACATTTAAAATGCATTTGGTTGGATACATGAATAAGAAGCGTTTTGAGGGATAAGTGCCAGGTGCAGGAAGGTGGGACTAGTTTAGTTTGGGATTATGTTAGGCATGGACTGGTTGAACCAAAGTGTCTGTTTCTGTGCTATATGACACTCTCTTCTATCAAGACAGCGGAGATCGAGTGAATCCCTAGAAGAGTATAAGGGCAGTAGGGGTATCCCCAAGATGGAGATCAAGAGAGCAAACAGGGGACCTGAGAGTGCTTTGGCAAATAGGGTGAAGGAAAATCCAGAGGTATTCTACAAATACAGTAAGAACAAAAGTGTAATGGGGGAGAGAATGGGGTCCCTTTAAAGATCAGTAAGGCTGCCTGTGTGTGAACTGCAGGAGGTGGTTGAGATTCTAAGGAAATTTTTCGTTTGTTTATTGTGGAGAAGGACATGGAAGCTAGAGAACTTGGGGAAAGAAATAGTGATGTCTTGAAAAGCCTTCATATTAGAGGAGGTGGTGCTGAATGTCTTGAAATGCGTAAAAGTGGATAAATCCCTGGGACCTGATCAACTGTACCATAGAATTTTATGGGAAGCTAAGGAAGTGTTTGGGTCCCTTGCTGAGATATTTGTATTATTGATAGCAACAGGTGAGGTGCTGGAAAACTGGAGGTTGGCTAACATGGCCCCACTATTGAAGAAAGGGGCTAAGGAAAAGCCAGGGAATGAGAGGTGAGTCTGACATGAGGCCTGGTGGGGAAAGTTGCTGGAGGGGATTCTGAGGGATAGGATTTACATGTATTTGAGAAGGCATGGACTGATTAGAGATAGTCAACATGGCTTTCTGTGTGTGAAATTGTGTCTCACTAACCTGACTGAGTTTGAAGAAGTAGCAAAGACGATTGATCAAGGCAGGTCAGTGGGCATTGTCTATATGGCCTTTGTTGAGGCGTTTGACAAGGTTCTGCATGGTAGACTGGTTAAATCAAATGGAATACAGGGAGAACTAGCTACTTGATATAAAATTGGCTCAACAGTAGGATATAGAGGGTAGTGGTGGAGGGTTGCATTTCAGACCGAAGGCCTATGACCAAGGCATGCTGCAAGGATTGGTGCTGGATCCACTGCTTTTTGCCATTTACAGAAATGATTTGGATGTGAATTGAGGGTATGCTTGGTAAATTTGCAGATGACAACTTGGTGCAGTGGGCAATGAAGAAGGTTACCTCAGTACGACTGGATCTTGATCAGATAGGGCAAACAGTGGCACATGGAGTTTAATTCAGATAAATGTCAGGTACTACATTTTGGTAGGGCAAATCAGGGCAGGACTTATACACTTAATGGCAAGGTCCTGGGAAGTGTTGCTGAACAAAGTAATCTTGGGCTGCAGGTGCTTAGTTCCTTGAAAGTGGAATCGCGGGTAGACAGTAATGAAAAAGGGGTTTTGTATGCTTGCCTTTGGTAAATGCTTTGAGTATTGGAGTTGGTAAGTCATTTTGCAGCTATTCAGAACATTGAATAGATCACGTTTGGAGTACTGAGTTCAAATCTGGTCTCTACAGCAAAGATGTTGTGAAACTTGAAAGGGTTCAGAAAAGATTAATAAGAATGTTTCCAGAGTTGGAGAGTTTGAGCGACAGGGAGAGGCTGAGTAGTCTGGGTCTGTTCTCCCTGGTGAGTCAGACGCTGAGGGGTGACCTTAGAGGTTTGTAAAATCATGAGGGGCATGGATGGGGTGAGCACTCAATATCTTTGCCCCAGGGTGGGATAGTCCAAAACTAGAGGATATAGGTTTAAGGTGAGAGGGGGAAAGATTTAAAAGGGACCTCAGGGGCAACGTTTTCACGCAGGGTGGTGCTAGTGGAATGGGCTGCCTGAGGAGTTGGTGGAGGCCAGTACAATTACATTTAAAAAGGATCTGGGTGGGTGCATGAATAGCAGGGTTTAGAGGAACATGGGCCAGTTGCGGGCAAATGGGACTAGGTCAGTTCAGAAAATCTGGCCAGCATGGATAAGTTGGACTGAAGAGTCTGAAATCCCAGGTCACTGGGATTAAACTGTTAACTTTTTGTTTTCTCTGCACTCATGCTGCCAGACATGCCAAGTTTCTCCAGCAATTTCTGCCTTGCTTCAGATTTGCAGCATCTCCAGTCCTTTCTTATTTCAGTAGTCAGGGTACTTTGTTTTGTCCTTTGTCTGCTGTTGTGAGAGGATGCAAGGTTCCTCCTCATCCTTGTCCATTGACCCCAGGGGAAGTGCATGTATCTGAGCGAGGGCTAGTGCCATGATTGACCTTGGCTCTGATCCTTTTGAGGAGTGCATAAGGGCTGACTTTTTTTCTATGAGAATGTGATTAAGTAACAGTTTTGTTAACTGCATTAAATAATACATAATGTAACTGATCTTCAGATTTCTGGTTTGGCTTCATGTTAATTTTGCATCAGTAAATGACGAATGGAGTTAGCTGCATTGTTCATCATCATTCCAACATGTGATTTTAAACTCTCTTAGCTTAACAATGGAGGCGTTTCTGTTAGCTGTATTTCCCTTGTTACACATGGTTGAAATACAAGCTGTAAAGATGTCATCAATAAAATCAGCGCAGTGGCCATACAAGTAGGAGCTAGATAATTTACCCAAGGATTTGGTTAATTTGGGTTGTTTTTCGGGTTTTTTGTGTGACATGCTGATTGTGCAGGCTTGTCAGAATTCAAAGCTGCATACGATGTAATTGTTCTTTTTTCCTGAGCAGATTAGTCGGCAGAAGCAAATATTGTCTAAAATTAACAATTCTCTCAACACCTACCATGCCACTAGCATCCACATCTAAAGATCATCAGACGCCATTTCCACCACCTCCAGTGAGATGCCACCACCAGACACACATTTCCTTCTCCTCCCTTGTCCGCCTTCCACAGGGACTGTTCCCTCCGGGACGCCCTGATCCACACTTCCTTCGCCCCCAACACCTCCCCACAGCCCTACAGCACCTTCCCCTGTAAACAGCGAAGGTGCAACACCTGCACAATTTACCTCCTCCCTCCCCAGTATCCAAGGGCCCAAACATACCTTCCAAGAGAAGCAACACTTCACCTGCACTTCCCAGAATCTAGTCTCCTGCATTTGCTGCTCACCATGTGGTTTCCTCTACGTTGTGGAAACGAAGCATAGACTTGGCAGCCGCTTTGTAGAACATCTGCCTTCTGCTCTCAAAAATGACACTGTGCTACCTGTTGCCTGCCACTTTAATGCACCACCCTGTTCCCTGGCCAACATCTGTCTCTGGCTTGCTGCAGTGTTCCAGCGAAGCCCAATGCAGGCTGGAGGAACACCTCATTTTCTGCTTGGGGACCCTGCAGCCCTCCAGACTCAATATTGAGTTCAATAATTTTAGGGCCTAAACTGACCCATGTCCCAGCCCCCTACCCCCACACCAGGCCTTGTAACCACATAGCCTGCCACTACACACCCCCTGTTGTTAGTCACTAACAGTCCCCGTTAACAACTATTCACCCTCCCACCCTGATGGTTAACAACTCCTTTGTCTGTCCAACTGTCTTTCTCTCTCTTTGGGCTCTATCCCATCGTTTACTCCCTACCGCACCCACCTCCCTATTTTCTGCATATAAACTGATATTTTCCCAGCCACCATCAGTTCTGAGGAAGGGTCACGAGACCTGAAACGTTAACTCTGATTTTCTCTCCACAGATGCTGCCAGACCTGCTGAACTTTCCCAGCCACTTTGTTTTTGTTCCTGATTCATAGCACATGCACTTGTTTCATATTTTTCTGTCTAACATTTGCTGTCCTGTGTAATCTAGCTCCATGATGGTCAGCCAACCCAGGTTAAAATGACTTTTCTGGCATACTAATTGAAAGAAATAATTATTAGAATTAGCTTTATTGTCACATGTACGCAAATGAGTACAGTGAAAAGTTTGAGTCACCACTTAGTGTGCTATCTTGGCTACAGAGGTACCTGGGTACACTTTTTTTAGTTGTAAGATTTTGAAAAAGAAGAAAAATCAAGTTCAGGACAAGAATCTTCCAACCCAGACCTTGCAGGAACCTAGCCTTCAATCTTTTTCAGGTCTTGACTCTAGACCATACCAGGTTTCACCTCAAGATTCAGGAGGCTGGGAGATTGCTCTGAATCATCTCCAGACTGGGAGTCCACGCTGAAGCCATGCTAAGCCAAGAGACTGCCACATTCTGCTGGAAGATGACCACACTGGGCTAAAAGGATGTCAATAAATATTCAGGGAATAATCTCTAGCAGTAGAAATGGCTGTTGACTGAGAGTGCATGGGTTCAGATAGAAAACAGCTGCCGTATGAAGGACACCTGAAAGACTGATGCTGTTTACTATGATTGTTTTGAAACGGTTGTTTTGAAACACAAGTGCTTGTTTCAGAAGTAATCCACTGCTAATAAAGCGCCTCTGATCAAAAGTGTGACATGATAGAAATTTGATAACAGGCAAGTTATTCACTATAACTGAGATTTATTTTTGCAGCCCAACTGGGCTGTGTCTCTTCATACCAGATGCAAAAGCTTCACCAGGATTTTTATCTTTAACTCCTTTCCAGAATCCTGCCAGTGTGAACATAAAACCACCAGAAAAATTGGTCCCCACTCTGGTGATGTGTGGTTGATTACGTGGCCATCAGGTGGTGGGTCCAAAATTAGTGGGTGCCTTCAAAAGGGAATTCGACAAATACTTGAATGAGAATAAATTGCAGGGACAACAGGAAAGGCTGAGACACTATCTTATTTGCTCTTGGAAAATAACTGACTGTGTGTGTTGATTTTTCTCAACTAATTGGGCTGCAGTTTTAACTTAAAGAAAAAGACAAAAGCTGCTGATTTTATTCTTGTGTGAATAGTTGAGAATTGGCACGACATGTTGTCTGCGCCTCTGAACTTGAACTGACAAAGTCCACACATTGTCCAATGTTGGAAGCAGGTCTGCACTGGCCTGCACAGAAGGATATCTATACATTGTCCCACCTCCAATCGCCAGGGATCTGTCAGCACCAGTAGTTGCTTAACAGTTATGAGAAACTAGGATTACCAAAGCCAGTGCCAAGACAATAAGAAAAATATGTAGCTGGGTGGTTCATATCCTTGTTACAAACTGCATGAAGAAACTTGCTTTTGTGACATGTAAACTTTTCAATAGTTTTTCACTGCAGTATTTCAGGTAGAATAGCTTGCCATAGAACTGCTCTTTTCTGATAGTTATGTGGTTTGCAATTGCACACTTCACAACTGAAGAGATTTGTGCTGAGAATTTCATTGGCGTTCTCGCCATCAAAAAATTCAACCTGAACAGAATATTGGCCTGATATACCTAACCTGCATTTCTGTCAAATTTACAATGACCTTGAGTAAATTCCTTGTGCTGTTAATTCTGTTGCAGATCCCTCTCCAAGTCTTGGAGCGTGTGCAGGTTAAAATTAGACGAAATGCTGAAGAAGAGTCTCACTTGACTCTGTGTTAACCTGTTTCTGTACCTGAAGATGCTGCCTGATCTGTTGGGTTTCTCCAGCATGTGTTTGAGAGTTAGATGAATTGGTGCACAGAGAGCCATGGGGAGATAGATCCTGACATGAGCCAGTTTGGCTGAAAGGTTTGATTCTGGTTTTAAAAAAATTCAAGTAACTCAAAACTCATTTAGGTTTCAGTCAAACATAATTGATAAGCGGTGTCCCAGGATCCCCAGCATACATTGTAGTCTATAGATTGCATCTTCAGCATTTTGTTTTCTTGTGGTTCAGGTCCCTCTCAACCAGGGTATCTGTGTATTAGTAGCGATTCTAACCTCTGTGTAATAAACACAGGTTCCAAGGATTTTTTTTTTGATTTCACTCGCTTCACGAAGTACAGAAGCTGGGCTTTCATCATGGTGATTAGTGCTAGAAAAAGTTTTAAGTGTTGTCTGAAATGGAATAGGGTGTTCAAGTGTACACACAACTCTGGAACTGCATGAGGTACTGTTGATCGTCTGTGCCCACACTTTCCGGCTCTCTGAAACTGCTGTGATTCTGCTTTGTTCTTTTGGATGGATTGGATTGTCTATTCCAGCACTGGCATTTGTCAGCTTTATTAAGACTGAGCATTCTTCATTGATTCTATCAAATAGTCTTCTCTAAATTAGTTACAACATCAGTTGGATGCTTGATAACATTCCAGTTGACAGGATTAAATGCAGCTTTGCAGTTCCCATTCTTGCTATCCTAATGACGTTGTCTGCATTTGTGCAAAGTTTTACACTGGCTTTTGCCCAAGAACTGAACTTTTGTTTGTGCTTCATTTGGGATCCTCTGTCAGAGAGAGCTTTGACCCTACTTAGTTGGTGGTGGTTATAGCAAGGCTTTTGCAGTAATAATGCTTTCCTAATACTCGAATGTCTGATCATTAATTGGATACCAAGAAAGTCAACACTTTCAGAGTCACATGCCACATTGATGCTGGACCCATACATTCTGGGATCCTGGAAATACCTAATAAAAACCGAGAACTGCAAATGCTGTAAATCGGAAATAAAAACAGAAGTTGCTGGCAAAGCTCAACAGGTCTGGCAGCAGTGAACATTTCATATCTGGAGACCCTTCCTCAGACCTGCTGAGCTTTGCCAGCAACTTCTGTTTTTGTTCATGAAAATACCTGTTTCCCAAACTGCCTTTTACAGAAACTGTGTTCAAAAGACTCAGCCTTGTAGTGAAGTGGTCCAGAAGCATTTAAGGAATGGGTATGGAGCAAATGCCATTGGTCTGAGTGCATTTGGAAGAATTCCCACATCTTGGTTTATAGTTTCAGTATTATAATGTAAACTGTATCAGACAGCTGGACTGTAGTGAGATGTAATTGAGGAAGCCAGCTTTCTTTTATAGCACATGTCCAATCTTCTTATCAAGTTCAGGCTTTGGAAAATTTAAGTACTTTTCTCTTACCTGACCCCAGTTAACAACTTTATGACAATCTCAAATCTGATTTGCTGAAGATCTGGTCTGCTGCAGCTTAGCAAGACAGATAATTCAGGCAGAAAACTTATCTCAATCGGTGTTTGTGCTTGTTTTAGTTTTCATCCCATTGTGTTGTGCAGTGGTGGGTGAGTTCTCCATGCCATTTACTTCCCTTCTTTTGAACGGTTTGGTCAGGAAACCTGTCCTTGGGCTTTAGTTTGTTGATTTAGAAACAAGTTTGTTGATTTTCTTCCAATTGAGGTTATGTTCAGTGTCTTACCTTGTCCCAATCTGACTCCTCATTTTCTTTACCAGCCATTTATGACTAGGTCCCCTTGTAGCAATTGAACTGTTATTACAGATTTCTCCAGCTATTGCATTTAGTCACCCAGGTCCTCCTCAACTCGTTACATTCCTGCTTGCCCTGGAACATTCCTCAGACTTTCCCTAAAAACATCCACTTTCCTTGCTGTACCTGTTTTGTTTTTCTGGCTGATTTGGTGTCTTGTTGAAGGCTGTGTTTTAACATCCTCCTGGAGACTTGGGAGAAGAAGTGTTTAGTGGTGACACTCCAGCTGTTGTTTTAAGCAGTCTTGATGGCCTTTTCCTGACTGTTTGGTATTGGATGTGTACTCTTTTCGTCACGTATGTCGTGCTCCTACAAGGCTGCAAGTTTAGAGCTCCCAAATGTACTGCAGCCCGATTAGGGCAAATCATGACATTTTGAGGAAACGATTCTGACAGTATAAATATAGTTTAATAATTTTGCGTTTTCATTTTCGAGCCATTGACACTGCCAATATCCTGTGAGCTTTAGGTAGAAAGCCCGAGGCTTACACGTTGGACTTGACCTCGGACATTCATTTTTTACCATTGTTGTTTCTCTTATTGCCCCCCCCCCCACCTCACCCTGGAGGAGAGTGGTGCTCAGACACCACATGATATGTGCACCCCTGTTCCTGATCTGTCCTCAAAATTCACTTTTGGTCTTGTCCTATTGGAGTCTGCTTCTGAAAATGGAGCATAATGCCGAATCAAACAGGACTAAGAGGTTGATCTCGGTAATGAGAACATTGAAGAATTTCAACTAAATTGGCAGTTAAATGTTTTTCAGTTTGTCCTATGCATGCATGAGAATGAAAACCTTGTTCTGTATGCTGCTGTCATGGAATAAAAAAAATTCTAATTTGAACGTAAAGTTGCTAAGTACAGGAAGTGCCTAATCATCATCTGCTCATACAACCCACATTTTCCTGGATCTCTAATGCCATTGGGTCTTGAGGTCAGCAGTTTTGCATTTGTCAGTGTCGCTAACGTGAGAGAATAGCTTGTCATGGACTGTAGTCATGCTAAGATATCTCCAGATTCAAATTACGCTGCTCCCTTTGGGAGCTGAAAGCCTTTATGATGACAAATTAAATACTGTATTAGGCAAACATTATTGCTACTTGAATAATTTCTATTTATCTCCCTAATGCCTATATACTTTGCAGTTCAACTCAGTCAAAAGCCTTCACTTCCCCTCCCCCACTCTTCTCCATATAGCTGGCTTTTCTATTCCTGCTTGAATAAAGAATTATCAATGAAAAACATTTTCAACGTGTTACAAGACCATTGTAGGTGAAAGAAACTCTTATTTTAAAATTTTAGTTTACATTGTGTGGTGTTGCATTTATTAGAAAAGCAAATATTCAATATTAAATTATTTTTTACGATAGAGACCTATTATTCCATTATAGGATTGCAAACAGATGGAAGAATTGCTGCAATATCCTGTTGTCATACCCCCAGCACCTACCCAAACTTTGCTCATCATTATCTTTTAACAAAGCGCTTAATGACAGCCAAGAAAAATCTGGAAGTTACTCAGTAGTGAGCAAATGATTGATTTGGGGCATTAGTTGAAGGCAGGCTCAACTATCAGACAATTACCATTTCCAAGAAGAGAATGTAACTATTTCACTGAAATATTACTGTCACTGACTCCACAGTGTCAAAACCTTGGGTTTACCATTAACCAGAAACTCAATTGAATCAGCCACAAAAGTATTGAGGCCGTAGGAGGAAGTCAGAGTCTGGAATTCTACGCCTGAATTCTGCTGAGTTAGCAAAGCCTGTGGCCCCCATCTATGAATCGCAAGCTTAGAAATATAATTGGATACCCTTATTTGTCTGGATAAGTACACCTCCAAAAACATTCAAAGCCCAATACCATCCATGATACATCTGCCTGCTTGATCCCATTCCAACATGTTAATTTATTTGTTCTCACTGGCTCAATAACTGCAGTGTATGCAAGATGTTTTGCAACAATTTGACAGCACCCCCTACCACCTAGGAGAGAAAAGGCAGCAGGTACGTGAGCATCACCACATGCAAATTCCCCTTGAGCCCCGCACCATCCTGACTTGGCATTTATGTGGCTTGGTGGTGAGGACACCGACTGCTGTGGTTTAGGAAGGCAGTTCACTATTCTTCAAGAGCAGTTGAGGATCAGCAGTGTTCACTTATGAAGAATGAAAGAAGACAGGCTTCGAGCAGAGAACCGTGGTAATAGGAGGTTGTGGGGACACCATACTGCAACTCCAGATTAGAGCTAAGAAATTGCCAGGCTAATTTGGAACATGAAGGGATTTTGATTTGACAATGATTAAAATTTGTGTGGTCTTCGTTTTAGTTGAGTTGCAGTTTCTGAAGGCTAAACCCATTAAGCTGTATGCAGATATGTCAAGATAGTACAGATATTTTAACTTGTGCCTAAGCCAGCAATTGTAGGATTGGTATTCCCAACATAACCCTTAAATTCTGCAGTAAATGGGCCTCTACCAGTTTCCTGCAGTACTTAAGTGAATTGGCATTGTAACTTGGCCCCCTTTTTAAGTAGTTAAGTTGCTAAATGTTTTTTGGTTCGAGAGATGTTGAAACTTCATTCAGTTTTGATCAATCAATCAATCCACCTACTTGGTGCTTTACCCAGACTCTTCATCTGAAATATATTAAAGCATTTGGCTCTTGAATCCATCGTTCTTATCTTTCCTCATTGCTCTTCCCTAGTAACTTGTCCCTCACAGGAGGAACTGTTACCAGCCAAGCTTTTTCTTGGCACCCCTAAATGCAAAAGTATTGCTTCATGAATTGGAAGTTTTTAAAAGTACAGGTCTTTGTCCTGCATATGTAATAATGCTTTAAGTAGAAGGCAATAACTTGTATTTTCTGTTCTCATTGCAGAATGACTGTGATCACCACCTGGCTAAACTATCGAAAGCAACTCTTGTTTAAATGTGTTGAAACACACAAGGAGTATATTTGGAATTAGAGCTCTGTCCCATGACATTATCCCTACTCTGGGTGTTCCAAACTAAATTATTTAAAATGCCGCAAAAAATTAAGCATGCGGGCAACGTGGAATTATAAAAAGAGACTTCACATCCAGTTTTAGTGCAGAGCTGCCTGTTAATTAAGTTACCTGTGTTTTTAATCTTGCATGAGCAGCTCCCAGCAGTGAAAGAAATGACTGGGACCTTTTTGTTCCTCCCAGTGAGCCAGTGTGTTAATAGACTATGACAAGCTATCGACCTGTTCAAAATGAAAAGGTGGAGGTTGGTGGAATGGTAATAAGTGGAGTGGACTTTGTTGAAGGTACGAACACACATGATTACTATGCGTCTCCATTCAGGGTCCAGAATGGAAACATTTGCCCTCTGGGTGACAATGTACCCCGTGCAAATTCAACTCCTGCCATGCCAAAAATGGGAGTCCGAGCTCGAATTGCTGACTGGCCCCCGAAGCGAGATGTAATAAAAGATGCTGCGAGGGACTTGGGTGGATCAATGGTGGACACTGAATTGGCAAGTTTTCATAGCGGGCAGTATTGCCTCAACTATGACAATGCTTCCCATCACCCTCAGGCCCGAGGCCTGCACCACACACCTAGAGGGAAGTCAAAAGAAGCAGAGTTCCAAGGTCACTGGCCCAGGTCTCCAGCCAAAATGTTTGCTCCATTGAGAGTTCGAAGTAACAGTGAAGTTACACTCAATGAACATGATGCAGAAGGAGCCCTAGAGCTGAAAGGGAGTGGAATGCTACCCTTGAGGGAATATGGTAGCACTTCATCTATAGATGTTAATGGAGTGTCATCTGAAAGCTTTTTTGATATGTTGAAGGAGTTCAAAAATGAAAAGATCGATCAACGGAGTTCAGTACCCGAGAACCTCAAGAAGCTCCTTCGGGCTGATGTCAGCATGTCCTCCAACCTGAACCTGGCAGGTAACAGCAAGACTGATGACAGTCAAAGTGAATCTTCTCAGAGAGATGAACTGTCAAGCACGTGCAAGGATAAAGAGAAATCACGTAAAAAGCAGTCTCGGAATGAAAGTGGTGAATCAATCTTGAAGAAACTGCGCAGCAACAAAAGTGAGCATGAATCTGGGAGATCCAGCTCAGACAATGAAGACAATAAATCCCAAGAAAGCACCAAGCCATGGGTTTGTCCGAAGAGCTTTGCGCATTTTGACGTGCAGAGTATACTGTTTGATCTCAATGAAGTGGTGAACAACAGGAACTATGTACCTTACCGGAGAAACACCACAACTGGTGCCTCAGCTGCATCAGCTGCTTCACTTGCTGTGTCTCGTTCTCATGTTCTGGGAGGCCCAGATTCAAACTTCACTAGCACTGAGGAGGTGAATGGCAAAGAGAATCTGGAGCCAGATCTTGGTGACAGCAATTGCAATGATCTGCTCCTAAACTGCCCTCATTTCCGCAATGAAATGGGTGGGATTTGTGAACACAATATAAGCTTATCAAAAGCTAGTATGACTGCAGGTTGTGAAGGTGGATTTCCGAAGGTGGTTTGGAACCCATACTGCACAAATGCAAGTGTTTCTGAACTAGAGGTCCCAAAAGAGAGGCAACTCCGCCAGGAAAGACTGAAGCAATTCAGCATCGAGCATGTGGATCGGGGAGCCAAATACTATCAGGATTATTTCCATGGGAAAGGTACAGTAATCAGTGGTCCTGTTTTTATTTCTTACAATTCTTGAATCTTGCCATATATATTGTTGGAGTGCCTCACATTGAGATATCCTGTATTTTCTCATGTCAAATTGTCATGAGGTGGAGGTTGAAACTACAATCCTGTCATAATGCTTGCCACTTACCATTTAAATTTTGTGGAAATGAGAGAGAATTAATAATTAGAGATCCATTTGAGATTAGATTTGTAACCATCTATATGCTCCCTACTGGGAAATTTAAAACCATTCTTCCAGATCTTGACAGTGCCCAAAGGACACTCTTTACTCATTTTGAGAACTATGATGACATTTCATCATTATGCATTCATGGGATATCATCTGAGGCTCTATTTTTTGAATGCTGGTCACTCAACTTGAACCAATCATGTGACTTCACTTTTATTCCTTCCAGAGCCTTGCTTAGTTGATAAGCACGCTGTCTATTCCCCTTATCATAGTGGGAATAATATTCTATGCAATAATTGCAATTGAAAATAGGCAATTTTTAACGGTATCTCTGCCTCCATAAGCCCCAATTAGTCAAACGTGATAGCCCAAAGAAATCCTCTCCCATAGAGTCCTGCACCTGTCCTCTGCCAATTCTTTTACATCCTTCACTTTGCCTTCCTCAAACAATAAACATTAATAGCACAACAGAAGTCAATTTGCCCTGTCGTGTCTGTGTCAAAAATGGGCTAACAAACCTAATCTTATTTTTCACCACCTGCCTTGTAGCTTAAAGCATCTCAGTTACTTTTTAAATGAGTGTTTCAGCCTTTGCTACCCAATCAGTTGCACATGAACTTGAAAAGGTTTGTTTGATTCGAAAGACTGATCACAATCATTAAATGACATGATTGCAACCTGGAGCTCTGTCTTATTTAGGAATCTACAAATTTTTGATGCCCAGTAGACCTGATTTTATAATTAAGTTAGAACATTTTGTAAACAAATGTTGGGGGTACAAATTGCCCATCTACATTTGCTTTTCAATCTGTGGAGGTTCTTCAACACAGAAATTAAGTAAATTTTTAAAATTGACTTGCTGCTCCTCATGCTTTTTGTTTTGTAGTTTGCTCACATTTTTTCCCCTATCTGTATTGGGGGGTAGACACTGGAAGGATTAGCAGGTTTACCACGTCGTAAAATGTGCTCCCATACACTAGTTTTAAAGTTTGCAGCAAGCAAAAATATAATTGGTGTTCTAGTAATGACCAACATCTCAACAGAGGTGTTTGTTCTGCATTGTAAAGGATCCGGGGCAGCACGGTGGCTCAGTGGTTAGCACTGCAGCCTCACAGCACCAGGGACCCACGTTCAATTCCTCCCTCGGGTAACCGTCTGTGTGGAGTTTGCACGTTGTCCCCATGTCTGCGTGGGTTTCCTCCGGGTGCTCCTGTTTCCTCCCACAGTCCAAAGATGTGCAGGCTAGGTGGATTGGCCATGCTAAATTGCCCGTGGTGTTCAGGGATGTGTGGGTTATGGGGGGGATAGGTCTGGGTGGGATGCTTCAAGGGGCGGTGTGGACTTGTTGGGCCAAAAGGCCCGTTTCCACATTGTAGGTAATCTAATCTAATCTGATCAAAATCCCAACCTCTCCCTACACTATACCCTCATGTTGGCTATCATTTTGTTTCTCTTTTCCATGCTGATTGCAATATCTGAATATTCTTGCTGTAATAAATACAGCAGCACGCAGTGGTTTAGCTTTGTGCAAATTGCTGCATCCTGCCATTTTTATTCTTCTCTCCCAGTGCGATGAACCAAGTATTCCAGTCCGTTACTGCTATCCTACATTTGAATTTCATTGAGCTCACTGGCAGTAACCTTTGCTTCTGTGCCCTAAAGTCGTCATTGCTATTTTATTCCCACCTGCCTTTTCCTGACTTCTTCTATGCTTTGGTCCACATTTAAATGTCTATCAATTCAGTTCAAGCCGCAATGGCTAAACTGCATTTAAGCCTTAGTAAATTGCTATTTTTTAGCCCGAGTTGTTTACGTGAGCACCTATGTTTTGCGTACCCTTTCAAAGTGACATAAAGTGCAGGATCAAACTGGCAAGAGGAAAGCTCCGCATGGAATTGCGAATAAAAGCCCTTCAAGTTTATAATGTCATGTTTCATTGTGACTGACAATTATGATCCACGAAAGAGCCACGAAAGAGCTTTCGGTGGAGCTCCCAGAGTGTAATGTCATTGTCATCCTGTGGAGCAAAATAGCACTCGTTTCATTTGAGGTCTGAAGGAGCTGTTGGAATTCCGTACCTGTGAGTGAGGAAAATGAAAGACTTAAGTTCCCTGCAATTGATTTTTGGGTTTGTAAATAAGAATCAGATGAGAGAAGGAAAGAGGATTGGTGTTATTGTTCTTCATGGGACAAAGTGTTATTCGCCTTTTGGGGAGGTGATGGCCTGGTGGTATAATCGCTAGACTATTAATCCAGAAACTCCGTGAATGACCTGGGGCCTGGGGTTCGCCTCCTGCCATGGCAGATGGTGGAATTTGGATTCAATAATGTAATCTGAAATTAATAATTTACTGATCACCAGTTGTGACTACTTGCTGGAAAAATTCATAGGCTTCATTAATGTCCTTCAGGGAAAGAAATCTACTGTCTTCTCCTGGTCAGGTCTGGCCTACATGTAACTCCAGACCGACAGCAATGGGGTTTGACTCTGTTGCCCTCTGAAATAGTGTAGCCAGCCATTTAGTTGTACTAATCATTACAAAGTATAAGAAATAAAACCAGACGGGTTGACCAGGATACTACAAAAGACAACGGCAGAAATAGCCCTGTTGACCCTGCAAAGTCATCCTCGCTAACATCTGGGGGCAAGTGCCAATGTTTGGATGAAACTTGTGCTCCAGAACTTACTGCTCCCCCCTACACAGCTCTTCCAGTGCAGTTACAATGCTGGCATCTATCTGACAATGGGGAAGATTGTCCCTGTATGTCCTGTACCCAGAAAGCAGGACAAATCTAACCCAACCAATTACTGCCCAATCAGTCTACTCAAAGAGAGGAAGGTGTCATCTATAGTGTTATCGAGCAGCACCTGCTCAGCAATAACCAACTGGTGCCCAGTTTAGGTTCTGCCACGGCCACTCAACTCCTGTCCTCATTACAGCCTTGGTTTAAACATGGATAAAAGAGCTGAATTCCAGAAGTGAGATAAGAGTGACAGCCTTTTGTCAAGGCTGCACTTGATGAAGTGTGGCATCGTGGAGCCTTAGCTTATTAGGGTGCAAACTCTGTGCTCGTTGGAGTTGTACTTGGCACATGGTATAGCCATGGTTGTTGGAGTTCAGTCATCTCAGCTTCATGATGTCTCTGCAGGAGTTCATCAGGGTAGTGCCCTAGGCCCAACCATCTTCAGTTGCTTCACAAATGACCTTCTCTCAACAGTAAAGTCAGAAATGGAGGTGTTCACTGCACAGTGTTCAGTAGCGTTTGTGACTCGTATACTGCAGTAGTCTGTGTTCAAATGCAACAAGGTCTGGACAATATATGGGCTTCAGCTGACATCTGGCAAATAACATTTGTGCCACAAATGCCAGACAATGACCATCACCAATAAGAGATGATGTAACAACAGCCCTTTTGACATTTATTGGGGGTTCAATGAAGGTAACATGATTATCAATGTCCTGGCTGCCTCCATTGACCAGAAGTACAACACAGCTGGACTTGCCACATACAGTGGCTACAAAGCAGGTCAGAGGCTAGGAATACTTTGGCAAGTAACTGCCCTCCAGACTCCCCAAGGTTTGTCCTCCATGTAAAAGGCGTAAGTCAGGAACGTGACGCAATATTCCACACTTCGTTGGATAGGCTCAGCTCCAACAATACTCAAGATTGCCTGATACTATCCAGAACAAAGAGGCCTGCATGAATGGCACTACATCTGCAACCATCTATTAAATCATAGAATCCCAACAGTGTGGAAACAGGCCGTTTGGGCCATCAAGACCACACCAACCCTGCCCTACCCTATCCCTGTATTCCCCATGGCTAACCCACCTAGCCGGCTAACCCACCTAGCCTGCTCATCCCTGAATATTAAGGGCAATTTCCCATGGCTGATCCACCTAACCTGCACATCTTTGGACTGTGGGAGGAAACCAGAGCACCCAAAGGATACCCGTGCTGGCATGGGGATGATGTGCAAACTGCAGAAGGCTGGAATCAAACCTGGGTCCCTGGGCTGTGAAACAGCAGTGCCAACCACAGAGCCATTCCCACCACCACCGCCATAATATCAACACGCTGCACTGCCAGGTGATGGTTCTGGTATTCTCTCCCTAATGGCTTTTTGGATCAACCCACAGCATGTGAACTGCAGTGGTTCAAGAAGGTGGCTTTCACCACTTTGTCAAAGGTGACTAGGAGTGGGTAATAAATGTTGGCCAGTTCATGTTCACAAATGAATAATTTTTAAAAAAGTAAATATTCTGCCACGTTCAGACTCGTACATGAAGAATGACCACCTCAGCAGGTGGCAGCATACTTGTAGAGGGGCCATCTGGCTTAATATTTTTGAAGCAGGATTCTTACCCTGAAAAGATGGGAAGAGAGTATAAGTTTTAATGAAGACATTTAGGATTCTTGTGACCTGGATGTTTTGAAGTCATTTGAGCTTAACAAACGTCTATTCCAAGTTTTAAAAAGTTGCGAGTAGCCTGTGATTTCCCCAAAACCAGCCAAGTTGGAAATATTTTACTGCAGTGTGCATGCTGTGGGTTGACTCAATATTTTACTACCATCACAACCTAAGAATAGTTTTTAAAAAGAAGTAACATTGAAAAAACTAGTTGTTACCTCCATTCTGTCTTCACACAGTAATGAACTATTTGAACTCCTGCTCACTCATCGCAATTAATATTTTAAAATGGCCTTGCCCAGTCATTTACTTCACTTCTGACTCTCTCACTCCTAGAACACTGGAATTATTTTGGAGTGGATGAAAAGCTGGGCCCAGTGGCAGTGAGCATCAAGAGGGAAAAGCTGGAGGACAGCAAAGAACATGGACTTCAGTATGTCTACCGAATAATCTTCAGGACAAGTGAGGTGAGTATTTGATGAAATCCTAACATCTGACTGTTACAAATATTCAGCATTTGTAACTCCGCAGATCAGTATCTGTCAATATGCAGCATGATTTGAACAATATCCAGACTTGGGCTGATAAGTTAAATAATATTTGCCTGGCACTTGAGTGGCATTGACCGTCAACACTTGATTGTAAAACCACCAGCACCATCACCTCCAATACCCCACAAACTGTAATCCTCCAGCACCACCTTGACAAAGGAGTGATGAGATACTTTGGGAAATGCTGTTTTTAAAATAACCCTCATCAGGTGCAACATCCCACCGTGTACTGGAACACAGTGCAGCTGTATTTTTGTACCGGTGATGGAAGGACTGCATATTCAGAACGGGGTACCAGTTCGGAAGGACACTTTGTGTTGGACTATGCGAAGTTTTGACTTGTTGTAGACAGTGGATAGATGTTCAATAGTGATATGTAAAGCAAAAAATGTCCATCAGTAAAACTTATTCAATTTGAATTAATATGGTTTTGTTGAAAGATCAAAACAAGCCATTCATGCTAAAGCAAGTTACAGGTCACTATATATAAATTGTTGCTGGCCAATACAGGAGAGTTCAAGTTCAGTGCTTATGGCTGTTCAATCACACCTCATCTTTAGTTATAGTGCCTCTGACAGTATCACAGTTTTATTTATGTCATCACGTTGTCTGTGACAGCAGGCTCGTCCTTAAAGGCAGCCCTGTAGAGTGAAGTGTTTATGAACACTGCTTTTAAAGGATTGGCACTTTTTAAAAATCTTGGCTGAACTGCATGAAAGTACGAAAATTTAATTTTGCAGCTCATTACATTAAGAGGAGCAATCCTGGAGGATGCAGTTCCATCAACATCGAAACACGGTACAGTGCGAGGGCTCCTGCTGAAAGAGGTATTGGAATCTGTAATACCAGAACTGAGCATTCAGTGTCTGCGGCTGGCATTCAACACTGTAAAAGTCACAGAACAGCTGCTGAAACTGGATGAACAAGGGGTGAGTTGAAATCTCGTTGGGATATTGATATCCTTGTGTCGGTAGTAGTGCCACAATGGGACCAATTCATTACGTGGAATAAGCATCTCTAACTGCAACCTTACGGGCACCTTCTTTCCTTCACCAGTTAACAGCAGGCATTCATCAACAATGTGCAACTTAGGGTGTTTATTAAGTGCCTACAAATCAAATTGTGGAGTTTGAAATGGAGGGGGTAATGTTTCTCCATGTTTAATCCTCATTTGTCTTCTGAAAGCCCTTGTGTGGCTGGTGGTGATGTATGACTGTGACAGCTGAACCATGAAGAGTGATGAGGCTGGGATAAGAGTGTTTGAAATGAAAGGATTCACACAGATATTATGCATGTCATGGGCTTCCAGGCAGAAAAACAAGTGGGTCTTGAAGTCTGCTGTTAATAGGAACGTTTTTTGAGAAGTAAAATTGGAAAGCTCACATACTTTGGGCATGTTGCATACAAGAAGAGAATGTTACATAAAGCAGAGCATCTGGAAAACGTGCACAAGGAGGACCCAAGATTATAGATGAGCAATATCAAAGCGTAGATTGGCTTCTTCATGGGACGAGCAGTGAAAGCAGAGGAGAATCGAACTAAGTGGAGGGAAGCTGTTTGTAGAGTTGCCCACTCTCTGAAAGAGAGTGGTTGAAAAACAAGATATTCTTCTGCTTGGAGTGAGTGGTCACTTTGTTTAAACAAAAAATTTCCTATGTTTCCTGACTTCTGTTATTAGTTCAATCTGAGTGAATGGCTCAGTAGTAAGAAGTTAATTCTGGTCAGCATCCTTCTATTTGGGTAAATTGATAGACAGTCAGCAAACCAAACCTTTGGGACTGAGGTAGCTTCAAATGGCACAGTTTTGTGGATAGCAGGCAGAACCTGCCCCTCAGACTATGCGACACATGGTATGGTTATTGAGGTGTCATTTGACAGTTTTCAGTGTTATCGGCACCTGATGCCAAGCCACTGCTTATCATAGTGGCATGCACTGGCCAACATGTGATATCCCAGTTTTTCTCTATCAGCTTTCTGTTCTGTTAAGTTCCTGATATTGGCAGCATCACTCCACTGAAAGGAATTCCAACTTGTATGTTTGTTTGGCTCATGCGTAAGGTGGAACATGCAAAGCTCATTCATGTCCTCAGTTACAGATGGTGTATGGGGATTGTGCAGAGCAGCAGGTGATGAAGGTGATTAATTGGCTTATGGGAAGACTTGGAAAATATAGAAATTGGAAACTTGTTTTGTTTGGTGATTGTCATGCTTTGATGCATCTGCAGCTCAGCAGAAAACATAAAGTCGGTATTCTGTACTGTATGGCCGGCCAGGGTACTGAGGAAGAGATGTACAACAATGAAGAATCAGGCCCTGCGTTTGAGGAATTCCTGGAGCAGCTTGGAGAAAAAGTACTACTTACGGGCTTTACAAAATATGCAGCTCAACTGGACACAAAAAGTAAGTCTTTCTTTTTAATTGTTACAAACTCTCAATCAGTGTCTGAAGCTTGTAATGTTAAAACTTGTGTATTACAAGTAGTACTGCAAATGATGGAAATGGAAATCAAGTCCGCCAGTGCTAGGAATGTCCAAGTGCTTGACCCATTTATCAATAAATTAGAGCAGAACTGGGTTATACTGTGAACAGTTTTTTGGTTCCCTTCTCTGAGAGGAAACTGGCATTGGAGGCAGTGCACAGCAGGTTCACTAGATTGATCCCAGGTATGGAGGGATTTTCTTGAGCAGTTGAGTAGGTTGAACGTCTGCTAATTGGAGTTCAGGATGAAGACCTTCATTGAAATGTAAGATTCTTGGGGGGGCTTGACCAGATCGAAGTAGAGTGGTTGTTTCCTCTTGTGTGACAATGTGTCGGACCAGAGGGCAGATTTTGAGTAAAAGGCACACATTTAAGCTAGATGAAGAAGAACTCCTTCTCTAAAGGTTGTGAATCTGTAGAAATCTTGACTGCAGAGGGCTGTTGAGACAGGGTCACTTTAAGTCAACTTAAGATGGAGATAGACAAGATTTTTTTTTTAATCAATGAGGCAATCAAGGGTCATGGGGGATAAGGAAGGAAAGTGGAGTTGAAAATAACAAGATCAGCCCATACTGTCATTGAATGGTGCAGCAGACCCATTGGACTGAAATGATCTGCTTATGCTTCAATGCCTTGTGGAAGCTGGGAGTTCAGCTTTTTCTAGGTATAACAATAAGCAAAATGGCGTAGGGAGTAGAGGGAGATGTCAAGAAATTTTAAGGCTTGAGATTTTTCTTGTACACAATGTAATTGATTGATCCTAGGGTGCGAGTGGGAATTTTAGTGAGAATCTGGAAGAGAGGAAAGATTATCTTAGCCAAGTATGGAAGAGATACTGCCAAAACGCATTGGACGTGACATCAGAGGGGCTCCGTTCTGGCAGAATTCTGTTGAAAGGTCCCATCCCAAAAGCCAGTCCACCTTTTCTCGTTTTGCAGATATTTGTATATTTCAGTCTTTGCCTGTTTTTAGTACTGGTGATATCATGGTTTGCTGTTGACCTAGTATGAACTCTGATGTTAAAACGTTTTCTATTCATAGCTGGCTCGACTGGTACGCACTCTTTGTACACAACTTACCAGGACTATGAGATCATGTTCCATGTGTCCACCATGCTTCCGTACACCCCCAACAATCGGCAGCAGGTGGGTAATGTCGACAGGGCTGCCTTCGCTAAACCATGAGCTGTCCTTTTATTTGTCCTCTTAGACTTTTCTGTAAGCCGTTAAACGCTGGGCTTTGGCTGAAAGTGTCTGAACAGTCCTTTTCATTCAAGTTAAAATATGAACAATCAGATGGAATGATGATCTTCTGTCTCTAATTAGTTAAGGTTCTAAGTTTGAAGGATAAGTTGCTAATGTTTTACCCGGTCTTCAATTTTTCTCCTCCGTTTCTTTGAGATATTGACTGGTCTGGAATAAAAGTGAATGGGTAGGAGGTGCCCACACCTTGAATGCACTACCCAAGTGTCTGCTTCTCGTGGTATGCTGTTACATTTTAAGTCATGCTTTCAGGCATTAACGCTACTTGGGTCAGGAAAAATGCAGGCATAGAATTTGGGTACGTTGGGTCAGAGGGCCATTGAAGGTAGAAGCCCCGCCCCGCCCCGCTGCCACCACCACCAACAGCTCTCCCATATTTCAACGTAATAGATTTATGGCTCTTTGGTAAAACTATCAGACAATTTTAAAAGGGAAATATTCCAATTCCCTCTAATTTCATCTCTCGTAGATTACTCTGTCTACAAAATAGTCATACAGCACAGAAACAGAGTCTTCTACCCAACTAGGCCATGCTGACCAAGTTTCTCAAACTGAAGTAGTCTCATTTGCCTGTATTGCTCCAAACCTTTCTCATTCATATATCTGTCCAAAAGTGTCTCAAATTTTGTACCTGGACCTGCATCTGCCACGTCTCCTGGCAGGTCATTCTATATATGAACCTTCCCTTTTGTGAAAAAGTTGCTCTCGGGTGCTTTTAAGTTTTTCTCCTCTCAACTTAAGATTTTGCCCCTTAGTTTTCAACTCCCCTACTCTGGGGAAAAGACCTTTTGTTAATCACCTTATCTATACCGCTCATTATTTTATAAACTTGCAAAATGTCACCCCTCAACCTCCTACTCTCCAGTGAAAAAAGTCCCAGCATCTCCTTAGGGCTGAAAACTTCTAGTCCTGGTAACATGCAAGTCTTTTCTGCACCCGCTTTAATTAAATTATATCAACCAGAATGGTACTCCAGAATGGCTGAGCTTATGGTTGACTGTTTAAATTATTTCTGGTCATATTCTCTGCTTCTTCTATTATTCTGGTTCTTATTTACCTCTGCAGAGTTCTTTGTGATTTTTCTGCTTCAGTAGCCGTTGCACGGCATTGATCAAGTCTGCCGATTATTGCCGATTTCTATCTCGTTCCCAAAATCCACAAACCTGCCTGCCCTGGTCGACCCATCGTCTCAGCCTGCTCCTGCCCCGCCGAACTCATCTCCACCTATCTGGACTCCATTTTCTCCCCTTTCGTCCAGGAACTCCCCACCTACGTCCGTGACACCACCCACGCCCTCCACCTCCTCCAGGACTTCCAATTCCCTGGCCCCCAACACCTCGTCTTCACCATGGACGTCCAGTCCCTATACACCTGCATTCCGCATGCAGATGGCCTCAAGGCCCTCCGCTTCTTCCTGTCCCGCAGGCCCGACCAGTCCCCCTCCACCGACACCCTCATCCGCCTAGCTGAACTCGTCCTCACCCTCACAAACTTCTCTTTTGACTCCTCCCACTTCCTACAGACTAAGGGGGTGGCCGTGGGCACCCGCATGGGCCCCAGCTATGCCTGCCTCTTTGTAGGTTACGTGGAACAGTCCCTCTTCCGCACCTACACAGGCCCCAAACCCCACCTCTTCCTCCGGTACATTAACTGTATCGGCGCCACCTCTTGCTCCCCAGAGGAGCTCGAACAGTTCATCTACTTCACCAACACCTTCCACCCCAACCTTCAGTTCACCTGGGCCATCTCCAGAACATCCCTCACATTCCTGGACCTCTGTCTCCATCTCAGGCAACCAGCTTGTAACTGATGTCCATTTCAAGCCCACCGACTCACACAGCTACCTAGAATACACCTCCTCCCACCCACCTTCCTGCAAAAATTCCATCCCCTATTCCCAATTCCTCCGCCTCCGCCGCATCTGCTCCCACGATAAGACATTCCACTCCTGCACATCCCAGATGTCCAATTTCTTCAAGGACCGCAACTTCCCCCCCCCACAGTGATCGAGAACGCCCTTGACCGCGTCTCCCGTATTTCCCACAACACATCCCTCACACCCCGCCCCCGCCACAACTGCCCAAAGAAGATCCCCGTCGTTCTCACACACCACCCCACCAACCTCCAGATACAACGCATCATCCTCCGACACTTACGCCATTTACAATCCGACCCCACCACCCAAGACATTTTTCCATCCCCATCCCTGTCTGCTTTCCGGAGAGGCCGCTCTCTCCGTGACTCCCTTGTTCGCTCCACACTGCCCTCCAACCCCACCACACCTGGCACCTTCCCCTGCAACCGCAGGAAATGCTACACTTGCCCCCACACCTCCTCCCTCACCCCTATCCCAGGCCCCAAGATGTCATTCCACATTAAGCAGAGGTTCACCTGCACATCTGCCAATGTGGTATACTGCATCCACTGTACCCGGTGTGGCTTCCTCTACATAGGGGAAACCAAGCGGAGGCTTGGAGACCGCTTTGCAGAACACCTCCGCTCAGTTCGCAACAAACACCTGCACCTCCCAGTCGCAAACCATTTCCACTCCCCCTCCCATTCTTTAGATGACATGTCCATCATGGGCCTCCTGCAGTGCCACAATGATGCCACCCGAAGGTTGCAGGAACAGCAACTCATATATTCCGCCTGGGAACCCTGCAGCCCAATGGTATCAATGTGGACTTCACCAGTTTCAAAATCTCCCCTTCCCCAACTGCATCCCTAAACCAGCCAAGTTGGTCCTCTCCCCCCACTGCACCACACAACCAGCCCAGCTCTTCTCCCCCGCCCCCCCCCCCCCACCCCACCCACCCACCCACCCACTGCATCCCAAAACCAGTCCGACCTGTCTCTACCTCCCTAACCGGTTCTTCCTCTCACCCATCCCTTCCTCCCACCCCAAGCCGCACCCCCATCTACCTACTAACCTCACCCCACCTCCTTGACCTGTCCGTCTTCCCTGGACTGACCTATCCCCTCCCTACCTCTCCACCTATCTTCTTTACTCTGCATCTTCGGTCCGCCTCCCCCTCTCTCCCTATTTATTCCAGTACCTTCTCCCCATCCCCCTCTCCGATGAAGGGTCTAGGCCCGAAATGTCAGCTTTTGTGCTCCTGAGATGCTGGTGGGCCCGCTGTGTTCATCCAGCCTCACATTTTATTATGCCGATTATTGCATTCTAAGTGTCCAGACAAGTGTAATCTGAAATATAAAGGAACTGTCTTACTTCCAATCAAGCATAATGCCAATGCTGGCAATAGATTTTTGGAGGTAATGTTTGTATCACAATGTGGGTACTGAATGATTTGGGTTGCTGATTTGTGATGTCTAAAATCTTTGAATATATGGTGCTATCCTGTATCTGTGTATATGGGAGATAAGTAACAGAAGATCAAGAGGTGGTTTCAAATTACAATTAAACTGTGTCCCTGATTGATGTCAAGTTATTCTTGAAACCATTCAGATGCTAAGTTGAGCTTTGAACAATTCTAATTTTCTGTAGTAAAAATGAATAACACTCTTCACTTTGAGGGATTAAATAGATGGGAAGCTAAATTTTGTGATTAGAGCCTGATGTAAAACTGTACATTTTCATGTGTATTTGGTTGCAAACTTAAATGAGAAAAGAACTTTTAAAAACCCATGATTGTCGAAGGATTTCAGTGGTTTTTGAAAGTGAGGAACACTGTACTCATTGTAAGCACTATTTACACAGTAATTGGTTGAAACAGCAGTGGATGGTTTGCCCTGGGCTGCATACAAATGGACATTCAGCTGGCAACAAATAGCTGATTGGTCTGTAGATTAGCGACCATTTTTGTCACAAAGACCTTCCGCTTGCCAGTGTCTATGATTTGGTTTCTAAGTAGCTGAACAGCTAGGAGCTGTAAATTATATGGGGAGAAGGTCATCACACCCCCACAGGCTCAGGAGCTGTCCATTTTTAAAAAATACTTCTACCATAATAAAATACTTAAACTGGTTTTCTTCAAATTTAATTTTCCTTCAGATGCTGTAAGCTGAGTTTTAAGTAATAAGTCAGACCCCCATTGTATCAGTGTGAGCCGGTCATCTTGTGTCTGTTGCAAACAAGTGAAAGCAACCAGAGAAGGAAGTTTGGGAAGCAGCATTCTGATCAATACAAGAATCATCTCAGCAAATCCTATTCACAGGAACTGCTTCCCCAGTCTTCCCCCCTAGAAATAACTTTATTTTCCTCCCCCTGTCTGCCTTTGTGTAGGGAAGAGTTTATAAGAGTTTATAACACTATTGTTCGTGTTTTAGTTCACAGCGTTCATATGGCAATTAATAATTATTTTCCTAATAAATAATAATTTGTGTTAAGAAACCTGATCCATGCTTTGTCAATCTAAGTTTAAAACAAAAACAGGCAAATTCTGGGAAATTCTGCCTAGTTTAAAATTCTTGACTGTAACTTTTGTGACAACTGCTTCATGAAGCTTGATTTTCTAAAGTGCAACCCCAGTGCAGTGTAACACTGACTTGGCCCAAAAATAGCGTACACAAAGTCACAGCTTCATTTTTATTGGCCATCAAGAAGATTGGCATTATTGTTTGTTTACCATAAACTCTTCAAACTGTTTTAAGCAGAACAGTATAAGTTGTCAAGTATGCTCTCAATCCTGCTCAGTTTTATAAGCCACGGTTTATAGCAATTGATTTGCCTGTCTTTTATCTGTGATTGGAATTGATCCAGTCCTAATGTTGGGAAAAGCAATCCTTTTCAATAATGTAATTAAAAGTCTATTTATGAGCATAGGGCCAAATTAATTGCTCAATTGGTATCAAAATAATACTCTTCAGATCGCTTTGGGTTAAAGCTAGATGAACGGTAGTAGGCCTGATTTTAAAGGTGTGCAAATAGGTATATTTTGAATAAGTTTAAATTTGGGCCTAAAATGTATTTAACCATTTGAAGAAATCAGTTGATTTTTAGAATCCCTACAATGGGGAAAGAAACAATTGAGCCCAGCAAGTCCACACTGACTATCTGAACAGCATCCCACGTGTCTACCCTAAGCCTGCATTTCTCATGGCTAATCCACCTAACATACACGTCCTGGACACTTATGGTCTACTTAGCACGGCCAATCCACCCTAGCCTGCACATCTTTGGACTGTGGGAGTAAACCGGAGCACCTGGAGGAAACCTACGCAGACATGGGGAAATTGTGCAAACTACGCACAGACAGTCACCTGAGGGTGGAATCAAACCCAGATCCCTGGTGCTGTGAGACAGCAGTGCTAACCGTGAGGCACCAGGCTCAAAAATATTTAAACTATGAAAGGTTTAGACAGTTTTTCTTTATGTACTCTATTTTTGGTGGCTGGTAGCTCAATGACCAAAGAGCAAAAAGAATGAGAGGAGATGGGAGGAGAAAACGTTTTTAGCATTGCAAATGGTTGGGATTTGGCATGCGTAGCCTATTCGGTTGGTGAAAACAACAGAATGAAAAGAAAGTTGAACAATGTCTGAAAACGTTGCAGCAATATTGAACAAAAGCAGGGGAATGGGATTAACTGGATGGCTCTTCATGAGGGCCAGTGCAGTTCAGTGGCCAAATCCTGTGCTTTATTATCCAATGATGTGTGCTTAAATCAGTAGAGACACTTAATATATTTTTCAGTATGAATACTAGTACTTCTAACCTGACATTCCTTGTCTTTTCCAAAGTGTAGGTCTAGGGAATCATGCATCCTGATTGAATAGAGTCTTCCCTCAGAGTTGATGAGAGTCAAAAGATTGGGAAGGCTTGGGCTTTTTGATGAAACTGAAGCTGGGGCATCAGTTGAAAAATTAGAGTTGATGCCTGTGCTCCTGGATTAAGGGATAGATTTGGCTGGGAGCTGCCTGATTGCTGGTGACCAGTATCTCAAGAGACACCACCTGGCTTTGTTTTGCATGGTCAGGCAACCAGTGAAGTCCCAAGTAAATGGCCACTTTGACAGGATGCAATGGATGACTACAAAATGAACATAGTCACTGCCATCAAGGCAGGAGGGTTGAAAATTGGTGAAGGAATAATGAATCCTTTTTGTCATAGAAGATTTGAGATGCCTTAAGTAAAAGTTACCACTGCCCCAGAGAGCTGCTCACTTTCTCTCTCGTTCAAGAGGGATGACTGGTTGTGAGTTTAAACTGAGGGGCACCATGCTTCAGACAAGGTTGAGTAATCTTCGATGTGGAAATTGAACCCATGTTGTTAACGTCACTCTATGCTGCAAGCTAGCTATCCAGCCAACTGATTAAACTGATCCCATGAGTTAGGTAAAATATGAAGTAAGTCATTTGCATTTGGTAAATATTTGGATGTTCTTCTAAAAATGATTAGAACTTTTGCTGCATATACCGGAGATTTTACAGATGAGTAATGGTGCTAGTTTCTTTCTGACACTGAATTTGAATGATAAACTTTGCAGAGAATCTCTGCAAAGCAAACAATTTGTAGCCAGAGGTTTGGTGAGTTGACTTGTTTGTGTTCACAGCTCCTCAGGAAACGACACATTGGCAACGACATCGTTACCATCATTTTTCAGGAACCAGGGGCACTACCATTCACACCAAAGACTGTACGCTCTCATTTTCAGCATGTGTTTGTCATTGTCAGGGCCCATAATCCATGCACTGAGAATGTGTGTTACAGGTGAGTGCTTATCCAGGATAGAAAAAAAAATACATTTGTTGGCCCCATTCAAACCTCAGGATATCAGGTGCAGACACTGACACTTTTTAAAGTGTAATCTGTATTATAATGTAGGCAATACCCAGCCAATTTGACCACAGTTCTCAAAATTAGCTTTTTGCTTGAATTATGTATGATGGCCAAATCAACACACAAGCAGAACACCGCCCTACTGACATTTGAATTATTTCAACAGAAGCCTTTATGCCAATATGGGAAAGCAGTAGGGAGCTCTGTTTTAATGCTCGCAAGGTGGCAAGGCAAATAATGCACCACTCCCAAACAATTTATCTAGTGTTGCCCAAGATTTTGTGCTCACGTCTCTGGAATGGGATTTCAACTCTCAACTTATGACTGAGGTGAGAATGCCATCCACTGAGCCACTGACAAGGAGGAGGGTCTAGGCCTGAAACGTCAGCTCTCCTGCTCCCGTGAGGCTGCTTGGCCTGCTATGTTCATCCAGCTCTATACCTTGTTATCACAAATGAGAACCTGTTAATGATCATATCTCTCCACTTGACGACAAAAGCTCCTAAATGAAGGGGCACATGATGGAATTACAAAGCAAGTCAGTACCATTTGAAAAAAAAAGAATATCTAATGAAATATTAATCTGCCTGATGGAGGTGTGGATAGATTTGCATATCTCCATAATTTTATTCTTTTCGGATAAAATTAACATTGAGTGTTTATTTAGAAAGTTAGAGTACCACATTTATGTAAGATTACTTGTAAACTTCAAGTTCTTTTGAGAACCCTGTTCAAAATTAGCATAAATCTAAAATTACCTGAAAGAGTGCAATGAGGAATCTGGACTCCTCAAACCTTGCAGCGCAGAAGGGGATTGTGCATGGCTCATTGTATCTGTGCTGACTTTTTGAAAGATCCGTGATGTTTAGCCCCACGCTTCGGTTGTTTTTGCCATAGCACTGTTGAATCTTTTCCTTAATTACTTGACCAACTTGTTTTTTTTAAAGTAGTACTGTTCTTTTACATATTCTACATAAATGTAGCTGATGTCGACTACAGCCACAGTTTGGGTGTTACAACAGGACCCTGGGCCTGTCCACTCTGACTTGATAGCGGCAACTTGCTACCTAATTTTCCCATTTAAGGCCATAGCGTCAGAGAATTGTACAACACGGAAACTGACCCTTTGTTCAATTCGTCAATGCTGACCAGACATCCCAATCTGACCTAGTCCCATTTGTCAGCATTTGACCCATGTCCTTCGACAACCTTCCTGTCCATGTGCCCATCCAGATGCCTTTTAAATGTTGTAATTGTACCAGCCTCCTCCACTTCCTCTGGCAGCACCACCTTCTGCACAAAAACAAGTTGCCCCTTAGGTCCCTTTTAAATCTCCCCCCCGCCTAAACCTATGCCCGAGATAATAAAATGTGAGGCTGGATGAACACAGCAGGCCAAGTAGCATCTCAGGAGCACAAAAGCTGACGTTTCAGGCCTAGACCCTTCATCCCACAAAAGCTGACGTTTCGGGCCTAGACCCTAAACCTATGCCCCTCTAGTTTTGGACTTCCCCCACCCTGGAAAAAGACCTTCACTATTCACCCTATTAGTGTCCCTCATGATATTATAAACTTCTATAAGGTCACCCCTTGGTCTCTGCTCCAGAGAAGATAGCCCTCTAAGTGTAGAGGACAGATATCAATAAGGTTTGACTATGATGCCCACTCCAATCACTAAAAGATACTTAAGTCTAAGGATAGGCATGAAGAGAAAGGCCATTCAATATTATTAGAGGATTGGGGAACTATCCAATTAGGAATTAACATATTCTGTTGAGGAATGCAAATAGAGGGGGAAACTGTATTAAGTTAAGACTTTTTTGGATTGTTTTATTCCAACAGTGTGGCAGTGACCAGATCCAAGGATGTCCCACTCTTTGGGCCACCCATTCCAGATGGTTTCTTTTTCGGCAAATCTGATGTTTTCCGAGACTTTCTGCTGGCCAAGGTCATCAATGGAGAAAATGCAGCGCACAAATCTGAGAAGTTTCACGCTATGGCAACTCGGACTCGACATGAATACTTGAAGGACCTGGCGGAAAATAGTGTCACAAACACCCCTGTGGAATCTGCTGGAAAATTTAACCTCATTTTATTGACCACCAAAAAGAAGGAGAAAACAAAGCCCCGGGTGGGGGCTGAGCTGTACAGTGCCGGGGCTATTACGTGGCGAGTTTATGCACAGGATTACAGCCAAGGACTTGAGGTGGAGTGCATTCTTGGGATCTCAAATGAATTCGTTGTGGTTATCGAACAAGGAACCAAGGAGGTGGTGTTCAACTGCTTTAGTGGGGATGTCATAGGCTGGACCCCCGACTCATCGACGATCAAAATTTTCCACGGGAGAGGTGACTACATTCTTGTAAGAGTGTTAGAGGAGAATGTGAATGACATTAAGGAAATTGTTCAGAGGTTGAAGGTAAGTGAATAGCAACCTGTTAAATGTGTTTGTAAAAGTACATTATGAAATATGCCATGGTGCTTCGTCGGAACATACGACAATTTGACATTGAGCTGCATAAGATTGTGGAGAAGATGACTAAAACCTTTGGTTGCAAGATGGAAGTCTCCAAGTATTTGTTTGAGAAAAGCAAGGTGAAGTGAACAGTTATGGGGAAGGGAGCTCCAGAGCTTAGGGTCCAGGCAACTGAAAGTACTGTCTCCAAAGGTGAGGACCTGACAACCAGGATCTTTAAGAGGCCAGAATTAAGAGCACAGATATCTTTGACAGTGAGGTTAGTATGAAGTAGAGATCGAGAAAGGCAAGGCTGATGGTTTTAAAATCGAGATGTTGCATAACTGGGAGCCAAAGTAGGTCAGTGTACTGGGTGAACAGAACTTGGTGCAGTTGGGAACATGAGCAGCAGAGTTGACATGACCTCCAGTTTTTGGAGGATAGAACATAACATGCAGCTGTGCTTAAAATGCTCAAGTCTGGAGGTAACAAAGATGTGGTTGCAATAGCAAGCTGAGGCGGGGGTGGTGTCTGACAGTCCTTGGAGGTGGATGTTTACAATGTTTTGAAAGCTTTATCTTGGTATCAGTATGACGAACCTCACCTGTGGTTTGGCTAGTGGCTTCGTTCTTTTTGATCAACTTGGAGATTTCCCAATCTCTCTAGTTCTACTATTTGTGCTTAACGCTGTATTTGGTTGCTTGTTTTCATGTGTGCTTGGGCCATACTATTAATTGGCCAATGAGGGAAAAGGAGTTCTGAATTTGCTTCCTTAAGGTGTAGTGAAAAATTTAATGGAAAAAAGTGCTTCTTTAGTTAGATTTGCAATACCCTGGCAGTGAAGAACAAACATTGCTGTTCAAAAATTGTTGCCTGGTACAAGTTGGTGGGGTGTTTTGAGTCTCCTCATTCTAGAGTTTCTCTTGTGTTGTATGACCTGGTTAACTTTACTGGAAAATATCAATTTTAGCTGAGCTTTTGAAATGACCATGATTTGCATCTGATCTTGATAAATATACTTTGCATTCAGCTTAATACATATTTTTTCTGTGGAAGCCTTTCTTTGTCTTTCAAAGATTTGATAATTGTCATCACACATGTGACCTTTTTGAAAGAAAAACTTTTGAAGTTTAAGAATAGACATCATTTTACCTGCATTCAGTGGGAAGTAAGTAAAAGTGCGTACTCTCCCTCAAAGCTGGCAGCCTCGGGACCAAGACATTCAGATTTTAGATTTTGCCAGATTTTAGATTTTGCCAGATTTTAGATCTGACCTTTTAACAGCATATGAGTCAGACAGTTTGGGTCAGGTCAGTTCAAGGATTGCTTGGAATCTGGTGATAGACCAGTATACATGCTATAAAACCAGTAACCAGTCTGGCACCATGCAGCACATCATTGAATTGTCCAGATATATTCTAAAATAAAGTGATGCATGGTATACTCTTAAAATATCCAGTTTTTGCACCGTGCTGATTTTAGCTGGCCGTTTTCATGTGTTTGTATTTCACAAATGGCAGTTGACCAAATGCTATTGATATGTCTAGTTTTGCTGAAATATCATTAAATATGGTAACTGGACTTAACCGTAATTAAGTCAATCTTAACATTGTCAAAACATTGACATTTTCTATAAAGCCATGGATCTTGAATAGTGCCAAATGGTGATAGCCTTTTGTGGCACCAATTTTGACTGGATGCTGTTTTGTTTTGCTGGTCTTTGTTACTCCCGATGTTCTTGAAGGTATACCTGGCTCATAGCAACTTTTAATCAACCAAATTACGTGATACTTTGGCTGCGATGTTAATTGTGTTCTGACTTATTTGCCTTTGATTCCCAGATTGTAACAGAAGGATGTGAAACCATTGACATGACTCTGCGGAGGAACGGGCTCGGGCAACTTGGGTTTCATGTCAAATATGATGGCACGGTGGCAGAAGTGGAAGAATATGGATTTGCTTGGCAAGCTGGACTAAGACAGGGAAGCCGACTGGTTGAAATTTGCAAAGTGGCTATAATAACGCTAACGCATGATCAGATGATTGATCTTTTGAAGACGTCAGTGACTGTGAAGGTGGTCATTATCCCACCCCATGAAGATGGGAGCCCTCGCAGGTAGTACCGATATTAATTATCTGGAAAACTAGAAGTTACTAAATTCCCGTTAAAACAATGCCTTTGCTAGTTCATTTTGCAGGTGCTTTGGAATAGCTTTGTCTGTCTTGAAAGAATAAATAGATTTTTCTTAGTCTATATATTAGTGATCTTGACTTATGAACTAACAGATGCTGCAATTAACCTTAGGTTTTGTAATCTGCTCATGTTATGGATATTAATTTGGCTTTCTGTCAGCTCTCCATTCCATAGCTTTCCCAATAAAGTAGTTTGCATTATTCTATTGTCTGTTTACTGTGGGGTCCTGTGTGGATTATGGTCACTTAACCAAAGTGACAGCCCTGTATAAGACACTAGATTCAGGAAAGGAATTGGAAATAAATTGAAGATAAATTTCTAGATGAAATATATAGGCCAAAAATAAAGGCATTGAAAAATTTCTTCCTAAATTTCACTTGGCTAATAATGTATATATGGTAACAATGATCTCTATTATTGTGAAAAGGTCCAGAGTTTTTGGGAACTAGACTGCTTTCGTATGTAATCAAATCTTGATGTATAAGCTGTTACAAATTTATTAGCAGTCAGTTTGCTTGATGTTTTGTGATAGTCCATTACAAAACAAACAAAACATTTTTTAAAAATAACTGAAGTCTAGTTTGAGCCCAATTCTCTTCCAACTCTCATTGTAAGACCCATCTGTAAGGTTTTCCCATGCTGGGATGTGTTTTAGTTAATGCCGAGCATTTTAGCAAAAGATTAATTAAGGAACACTATGCACGTTTCCATAGCTTAACGTAATCTCTGAAAATTGTTTAACATGCCGAAACTACCTCTCTTTAACAGCTGGTGCAAAGCTTTTAACTTTTGTTTTAGTAAGGTCTTAATTAATGTCACTACCAGTATTATTACATCTTTACCTCTTATGTCTGCTGCTTACCCAGCCTGTTGAATGGTGAGAATTTAAGTTCCGAATCCTGACTGCTTATTCACAGTAGCATTGAAGGTATGGTGCACAATGCCAGACTGCTGCAGTGGATGGGCATTTCACTGACGTCCTGTTTTAAAATGGAAGTACATTCAAAAGTGAGACATGGGTTAGTTGTGAAATTTCCACAGGTAAAACTTGCGGTGGTCTTCTGGTGCACCCAAGTTGAACAAGAATAGAGTCTGGCCACTGTTTTGACCACACTTCAATGTAAACTGCGATTTTAGTCTGAATCTTCTCGTCAGGAAAGGGAAAAATACTTCAACTTTTTAATTTAAAAACTACATGTGGAAAGTTATCAATTTTTTTTAACCAGTTTGGGGGGAGGATGGCCTTTGAATATAACGCTGCACCACAGTGCAGGAACGTTCAGCTTATTTTTACATTTCAGCCCCTACCCCCAACAACATCCCAGTGAACTGAGCCCAAGAATGCTGTTGTCTCCTGTACCTACGCCGTTATTTCCAGCTTGTGATCAGTTAATTTGGCACAGTTCAGGATTTTACAACCAGTGCTTTCTACTTTGGATTACTCACTGCTGACAAACGCAGACCTCTGCTGTTTGTTTACAACAGTGAGTGGTTCTTAATGCTATCGTTTCATCCTTTTGATGTGATGCAGACTTCTACTTTTCTCAGCTATTTCTCAGGTTTTTAAAGACCCCTCTTGATTGTGTTCTTTGCCTTATCATCAGCCTGATATTTATCCAATGGATTTCACCTTAGGTGGTACTTGACTCATCATTATTGCTTATGCTTCTTCTCAGCTTGTGTCTGACCTCAGTGAGCCTGTCTTACTGTTCTGTTTGTGGGGAGCATGTGGCCATTACGTTACATGACTCACTGCAATAGTAATCCTGGAAGTGTGCTCACTCCTTGATTAACTCAACTCTGCATCTCTTGAAACCACACGGTTTCAAACAAATCTATATTTTTCTTTCTGCAGAACTGGAGTCACAGCTACATAATTTTGACTTTCCTGTAAATTTTTGTGCGCTCAAGTGGGCATCATCACCAATCATGACCACAGTGAATGGATATTAGAAAAGAAAGGATCAAATAAGTTAGGCCTTTACAGGAGTAACAGGCATTTTCATCACTGTCACAGCAGAGTATACTTTGTAATCTCTCTAAGCTCAAAAGTGAGTCAAGGATTGAATGTAATGATACAAATAACCTGAGCTCACTTTAGATTTTCACGCTGGACTACGTGCTCGGTCTTGTATAAACTCGTACAGCTGGTGCACAGCCAAAGCTTCCAAAAGAAAACTGTAGGTTAGGAAATAATAATGCCAATTCCTAGAATGAGGTTTTACATACTGCACGAGGCTCACTCAGCCACGGCTCCAGTCTTGTCTACAATCTGCTTGATAGTGTGTGGCCAGCGTTGAAGATTTGGCATCCTCCTTTTAAAGCATTTTTAAATCCATCCCATATGATCCTTGGGCTGCGTGCCTTCCTTCTGCCTTCAAAGACTAATCAAGTAAGTGAACTGTGATTCAAATGGTTATGAATGAAGGAAAGGAACAAGAATAGGTTATTGGCTGATGGGATGCATCCAAGGTGTAGCTAAATGTCATTCAACAAAGGAAGCAAAGTAGGATGTGCATGTGAGAGAAGTAAATGAGTGCATGAATTTTGATGAAGGATGTGACGTTACTTTAAACCGGATAATGCTGAAGTATATTTAACCACTTTTTAAGGTAATTGTAAAAGATTGCATTGTGACTATATCAAATGTATGTTGATTTTAAACTTTATGGGTTATTGCTGCAGTCTCATTGAAGTACCGCATGCCTTGTCCTTGGGCTGGCTGTTGAAAACCGAAATCATAGACTAGTGTGTTTTCTTTAATTTCTTTGTTAGTCAAATGTGTAACTGACGAAGGCTTGTTTAAAGGCCCAAGTTGTGGCGTACTCACAGCTGAATTTAACATTTGTCCAGAAATGTCCATTTGAATCATGAATTTTTTTCTTTTTCCCTTTTCCATTGTGATCAGTTCTTACTTTGGCCCTTTATTTAAACATGTAGCAGATAGCTTTTCAGGTTTTTACTGTATCCTGTAGTTAAGCTGGTTTTGTCTTGCCTGGACCATGTGGAAATCGAACACAACATGGAATCAGTACAGTTCACTTTTTGATTTGGAGATGTAACATGCATTATAGATAGAGGGGAGCCTGTAGATGTACAATATTTGGATTCCAGAAAGCATTTCATAACGTACCATGGGTGTTGTGTAAAATATAGGCTAATTGTGTAAGAAATGACATATTAGCATTGATAGGAGATTGCGTGCCCAGCTGAAACTAGTATTCAAAAGTGGGCAGAGATAATGGGAACTGCAGATGCTGGACAATCCAAGATAACATAGTGTGAAGCTGGATGAACACAGCAGGCTGAGCAGCCTCTCAGGAGCATAAAAGCTGACGCTTCGAGCCGAGACCCTTCCCCGAAACGTCAGCTTTTGTGCTCCTGAGATGCTGCTTGGCCTGCTGTGTTCATCCAGCTTCACACTTTGTTATCTTCAAAAGTGAGCGATGGGATGAGTGCAGTCCTGTAACAGACTTTGCTGGGGGCCTCAACTTTGCCATTTATGTTAATGCCTTAGATGAGGGGAGTGAAGACCTTGAACTAAATTTGCATATTAACACCAAGAAGGAAATCCAGATTATTGGGGTGTAGCTGGGGATGGTAGAATTCAAAACAGATCAACCATGATTTTGTTGAACAGCAGAGCAGGCATGGGGAACCGAGTGGTCTACTTTGGATCCTATTCGACCTGATGTCCTATTAGACATTAGCTCTCGTTCTTCTAAATACCCAAGTATTAGTCGAGCCAAACTTCGCAGAGCTACCAGCACATTTGAGTTTTCTCAGTGGAGACCAGAATTATGCATGGTATTTTATGGCCTACAGTAGTACTCTAGTGAAACTCAACGCAAGCAGGAGATGTAGCACTTCATCTGCGTTGGTAACTTGCAGCACCCAGGACTCAACAGCATTTGAGTGTGACAGTTTGAGTCTGAAAACCTTCTCCCATATTCGTTAACCATTCCTAGACCCATGGTGGCTTCCAGCACACACAGCCAGCTCCTTTTCCAATTGTGCACACTTCCTGCTCGCATACTTGTTCACCCAATCCCATTGAGAGACTCACTTATTTTTTCTTCTCCTTGTCCACCTTTTGTTTTCTCCACAGCTGATACAAGACCAGAGTTTCTCCAGCACTTCCTGTTGTTGTTACAGTTTGTTTCACTTACAATTCCTTGCTCTTAAATATGAGACAAGATAGCACACTGAGAATAGGAGTCAATATTATTCGAAGTGGTTTAATTGAAATTGCTGCTTAGGTCATATAATGCAAATATCTGAATTATGAGCAGACTGCAGCACAGGTCTCCGATTTCCAAAGCATTAATGTTTAATTCTTGTTTGGAGTGATAATGGCTTTGCCACATTGTTTAAAAGTTATTTTAGTGCTGTGTTTTAGATATAATTGAACTTTTTTACTTCACTCAAATATTACAACAAAATCTTTCCCTTCCTTAATTACAATAAACAGCACATGTATTTAGCATCTACCTGATAAATCTGTGATGAAGTCTTGCAATCTTCAAAGCCCTTGTTGAGCATTAAGTTACTTAATCTTCCATGTGACCTACATTTTGTTTTTGTTTAAAATAAGTTAATGACTGACTGATTGCATCATTTCTTCTGTTGAAGTTGACTATCCCACCCAAAGTACAAAGGCCACTTGTTTCTTTTTGCGTGCTGTTTTAATGAAACTCATTCTAAGCGTAGAAAGCTTCTTCCAAATTGGAGAAACTTCAAACCAAAGTCTACACTGTCACATTTAATGTAGCAGTAATTTGCTCATCATTTTCAGGCCTGGGTAGCAGCCACGGGTAAACCAGAACGTCAGTCTGGTGACCTGGTATGTGACCTTCCAATGCTTGGAGCTCAGACATATCGGGGTAGAAATAGAGAACAGTTAGAATCTAACTTGAATCCCTACTGCCATTGAATGTGTGAGATCCAAAGTGTACAATTTCATGAGCCATAACCACTTTTGTCCTGGTGTTTGAAAAAAGTAGCTTATACAAGTCTACCACTGGTTTAGGGAATTTTAAACAGATTTAATCTCTGAAAGCACTGCTAAATTGAAAACCCTCCTCTTTTTGTCTGCACTACTTTCACAACAGCAGATCAATAATATGATTTGGCAGATAGAGACTGCCGTAACATGGGATATATTAGATGGAAAATACAGTTGTAGGGGAAATATAACAGTACTGTTCTGATTTAAAAATGTCAATCTTGCTGAACTCTGAGATCTGGCAGATATTTCTCCCCACTGGCTTTAATAAAGATTAAAATATGGCCATGTAAAGCTTGAGGTACAAGTAAATCCCCTGTATCCGCAATTTGTGATTTTATGAATTCACGTATTCACACCAAAAAGTATGTATCAACAAAAATCGACATCTGTGTGCATAAATCCAGCATCCATGATTTCAGTTATTTTTAAATGAGCTGTACTCTCGCAAATTTCATCTATTGCAGAGGCTCTTGGGAATGGAACATGTGGTTATCTGAATGGCCAGATTAGGCTGAATTTTTTTCATTTTTCTTTGAAATGTTTTAACCTTATTTCAAAGCAGGCTGAGTTTCAGAGGAATTTTTTTTAGGCAAGTAACTGGGAGCTTGATGCCACCATTGAACTTTTTCAATTCCACCCCTTCCCCTCAAAGGTTATGGCTCCATTGCTAGACCACTGTTCAATTGCTATAATGCAGAGTTTGATTTATACCATGCCATAGCTAAAACAGAAACACCCACAGGGTCGTGTCTTGCCCTGTTATCTTTTAAAAGAACCTTCAACCATCTGTTATAAAGGAGCTGTTAAATAAAGTAAACCGTTAGACACTCACTTTATAATAGACAAATAACAATTTTGGTCTAACTTTAACAACGAGCAAATTAATGAAACTAGTAACAAACCAATTAAGCCCCTTCTAACCATTAACTATTCCAGAATAAAACAAGATCCTAATGGTGTTCTGTTCCAATAAATAAGTCCCACTTACCAAAATTTTTAAAAATTAGTATTTAGTCTCTCAAAATTACAGCCAGGTTACATCTTTCGGAATGTTCTATGTCTTCTCCATCGAATTCTTCTGTCAAGAACATTAACTATCAGTGCCGTAGATACCTTTAACTTACATGGGGCTTACTCGAAGGCTTAGAATTCTGTGAGAGCCATTGATTCTTTTTAGAGCTGAGAGCAGTTCCCTTGGTTGGTTGCAGTTCACAATTGGCCCTTCTCCTCCAGTTTTCCAAATGCCCTCATCTTTTATACCCTTGATGACATACCAACGTCTGACAATTGCATTGGTCCTGAGTTGTCAAGACCAACCACTAAATTTAATTGGTTTTTGGGATCTAAGGGCCTGGTTTAAATTAATTGGCTAAATTCAAAAACCTGTTGCCTTGGTAATAATGCTGCTTTTCCTGCTAACAGTGCAGCCTTCTGATAAAAATGTTTCAATTCGGGTGCTCTGTGCACCTGTGAACCCACAGACATCCTTTTTGAATCTCTAAGCATAGAAAAAGCATACCATCCTTTCAAGGGACCACGTTCAGCTTTCCCCAGAGCCTTTTACAAATGCCAAATTCTAACGCCCTGCCTTTCAATCAGTAAGTATCGCACGCAACTTCACAACACATTGGATTGCCTCTTACATCCCAATCTAGTGGCCATTATTCTCAGCCTAAAGTATGAGCAAGAACTTGACCATGTTTGTTTACTATCTTTCATAATCTCTGGCTGTGAAGTGTTTCAGGGCACCCAGTTTCACCATTCAAAGTGTGCTCACTGTTGTAATGTCGAAATTGCAACAGCCAGTTATACGTAGCAAGATCCTGCAGACAACCTGTTTTATGATTATATTTGAGGGATAAATGCTGACTAGGACTCGGGAACAGGGGCAGCTCTCCTGATTTGTCTTGACGATTGTCATTGGGTCTTCCTTATCCACCCAAATAGCCACAGAATAACTTTTCATTCAAAAGTTGGCATTTCTGACAGTGCAACACTCCCTCCACTCCACATTGGTGCCTATGCCTTGATTTTTAACTGAGCCCATTTGCAGTGAGCCATGAACCCAAAATCCAGAAGTCTAATGGAACGCTGGCCTTATTTCAAGGAGTCGTGGAGCCGGGAAGCCCTTGCTGTACAACTGTCTGAGGGGCTGGTGAGGTCATCACTGGAGTACCATGAGTGGTTTTGATATTAGGGATAATGCATTAGCATAGCTAGAAGTTTGGCTGGCCAGTTCAAACGTGGGCCTCACTCTGAGCGGAGTCCCGTGAAGGTCTGTGCTGGGGCCTCAACCTTTTACAGTTAATGTTAACGCCTAACGTTCATAGAATCCCTACAGTGCAGAAACAGGCCCTTTGGCCCAACAAGTCCACACCTACCATCAAAGCATCCCACCCAGACCTATCCCACTATAACCCACCTAATCTACACATCCCTGCACACTGTGGGCAATTTAGCACGGCCAATCCTCCTAGCCTGTGCACCTTTTGGACCGTGGGAGGGAACCCTTGCAGACAGTCGCCCGAGGGTGGAGTTGAACTGAGGACCCTAGCGCTGTGAGATAGCAGTGCTAACCGCTGAGCCACCGTGCCACCATGATCCTATTGGATGGTGGAGTAGGCTTGAGGGCCAAATAGCCTACTTTTAATCCTATTTTCTGGTCTTCATTTCAAGTTAGGCTGTGTGGGATGGAGGAATCATAGCAGAGTCAGTTTGTCTCCTCCAGAGTAAGCACCTTGTCTGTGGCTGAGCCAATGCTCCCTTAGATTAACTCCTTACAAACTCTCCTGAACTATATTCAGCAAGTAGCTGAGCCTTAAACTTACTGATGGAGCTCAAAGGTAAACACTTTAAAAATATTGTTTTTGTTTATTAAAAGGAGAACATTTTTGGCCAGCTTCCAGATTAAGTCATCATAACAAATGTTACAATGGGATGATCCAGCTTTAGTGTAGAGTGTTGGACATTACATCCTGGCCACGCCTGTTTTGTGGTTTCAGGATGACGACTAAAAACATGTCTGGGCAGTTTGTTCTTTTTTATACATTTTGGTCAAAGTTGCAAGCTTGTGCAGAAGACAGCCATGGCCGACTAACCAAAGTCGTCATTTCAGAAAATGAAACTCCTCAGTAACGACTTTGTGTTGGATTGAGAATGTGCTGTAATTCCAGAAGCTACCCCGTCCTATCGAGAGACACCTCGAGACTGTAAGCAGCTTGTGAAAGGGAGTTCCAGGTAACTTAATGCTGAGGAGTATTGTGAAAGTTTGTGTAGTGTTGTTGATATTTTGGCAACGCCTTATTTCAACTTACGGACAAGAACATAATCTGTTGTTTGTGTGTGTTATGCAGTGAATCATTGTGCTGTTTTTAACAATTAGGGGTAGTTGCTGCTACTGCTTAATATGGTACTTTAACGTACATGCTGAGAGGGAGGAAGAGTGTGGTGATATATGTACCTTTTTGAACTGGCAGTCTGCTGAGGATGTCTCAAACTAATCCTCATTAGCCTATGTCCTGATATTGGTGTGGTGTTGCTTAGTGGGTACCAAGATAATTTGCAGAGGGACTGGAAAGTCGGGTGGTAGCAGAGACATGGTTTAGTGTTGCACCAGAGTTTGGAGACAGGAGAGATTTATTCTTCTCGCTCATGCGCTTAGCATGGGAGTGCTAGAAAATAATTTCCAGCCCCAGCACCAATGTATTTTTGCCTCCAATTTTAGTTAATGATTTTCATGAAAATAAGTCACGTTACGAGCTCGAAAGGTAACAATCTTAAAAATTAGACAAAAAGCAAGGCCTGACCTCCAGCAAGATAACTGCCTGTACATCTTTAAGTGGGTGGCTGGAGAAAAGTAAAAAGAGAGAGGAAAAATAACTCCAGTCAAAACACACCCAAACCTTGCAACTTTTCAAGATGTACTTGTGCTAGAAATTTGAAATAAAAACAAAAATTTCAAGAAATCCTCAGCAAGTTGGGCCAGCACTTGTGGAGGGAACAGTTGATATTTCAGTTGACATTTGGCGTTAGCTTTGTTTCTTCCCACACAGATGCTGCCCAACCTACTCCATATCTTCTGTTTCAATTTAGTTTTAGTTGATGAAACTTTGACATAAACCCTGAAATTGCAATACATGATATTGCCTCAAATACATGAGGGCCTTAACAACATGCAGATAACTTTCTACTCATGGAAACAGATCGGCATGTGTATGATGCAAACTTGATAACCATTAGTTTACTTTTCAAAAATTTTTATTCTTAGAGTTGGATAATTTTTTTAGTAAAAGCAAGTTAGTGCTTCCTTTTGGGATGACAAATGTTAGAGTCCTAGAGCCATACAGCATGGAAGCTGACCCTTGAGTCCAACTCATCTGGGCCAACTAGAATCCCACCCTGACTTAGTCCCATTTCACAGCAATTGGCCCGTATCCCCCTCAACCCTTGCTAATAGTGTACCCATCCGAATCCTTTTAAATGTGGTAATTATACTAGCCGCCTCTACTACTTCTGGTTCCATACATGCACCAACCTCTGCATGAAAAAGTTACCCCTTAGGTCCCTTTTTTAAATCGCACATGCTCTCCCTGGCAAACATACACACCTTAAACTTCTGCCCTCTAGTTCGGACTCCCTCACCCTAGGGGAAAACGTTCTTGGCTATTCACCCCGTCCATGCCCCTCAGGATTCCATTTTTGTCTCAAAGATAAACATCTACAAGAAAGTAACGATGTTTAATTGATTATTTTTAGTCCATCCTAAATTCTTTTAAATCAGAAGCGTGGTAGAATTTTTGTGCACTTTGTTTTCATGTGCATTTGATAAAGCAATGAATGAAAACTTGAACACGTGGTTGTTACAGGAAGACTCCAGTTCCTGTTTTCCCTCAAAATAGAAACAGAACCTAAATGGAGGAATTCATCTAATATTAATTTTCTTTGATATCTTCAGTGTTCATTCTGATGCCTCTAGTATCATAGTTGGTACGTCACTTCCAAAAATGGGAACCTGGACCAATTTCTCCCCCTTCTCAAATCTGAGTGGAGCTAATTGCAGCTTCGCTACTGTTATGATGGCTAATATCTTCTGAGATAAGGGTTGATTTTTGTAGGATTTAGCAACAGTTTTTTTTCTAGCCTCTGTTTCAAAGATGATAGCTTTTTCTAAAGTTTTCCTTGGGCTATAAAACGTCAAAGGTTGATCAGAAATGCCTTTTTTTGTTTTTGGCACATTTTCAACCAGTGAATACTGATTACTTTGTATAATGGTCTATAGATTCATCTGTTAAATCTTGCCTGCCAATGAATTTTATTTGATCTTAAAATAGATTGATTGATTATGGAAAGCTTTTACAACATTGCTGAAGGTGTCTATTGTCTTTCATTTTCTGGTGACTGTAGCATGAACTGCTAACAGACCAAATGCAAAGAATATTGTATTAGCTGCCCTATGATGATAGCATGCGGATCTTTAAACCAGTGACTATGTAGGGACAGGAGTAGACCATGTAGCCCCTCAAGCCTCTCCTGCATCCCAATGAGATTGTGGCTGATATGCAATCTATTTTCATACACTCACCTTTGCCGCCCAACTGTAAAACATTTGGCTGATCAATTACCATTGATACAAGAGGGTTCCGGAGTACTATCACCCCCGTGTTTGTTGAAGTGCTCCCTATAATATCACTCCTGAAAGATTTTTGCTTCTAATTTGTAAAATTCTCCTGCCAATTGTAGATCACCCATATTGTTTTGATCAAAGGTTTTAAGAAGAACTGTTAGTTTTGAAATGAAATCCTCCAATCCCATTACCATCCTTGTAAATGTTTTCTGCCCCCTTTCCAATTTAATAATATCCTTCCTATAGATGGGGGACCAGAACTGTACATAGTGCTTCAAAGGTGGCCTCACCAACATCCTGTACAATTACAACATGACATCCAAACTCCTATACTCAATGGTCTCGACAATGAAGGCAAACTTTCTAAATGCCACCTTAACCACCCTGTCTGCCTGTGACAGTCCTTTCAAGGAGCTGTGTGCCTGAACTCCTAGGCGCCTCTGTTCGATAGCACTCTCAGGCCCCTACTATTAACTGTGCAAGTCTTAGCAAAATGCAACACCTTGTATTTAACGAAATTAAACTTCATCTGCCACTCCTCGGCCCACTGGCCCACTTGATCAAGGTTCACTGATATTCTTTAGATAGCCTTCTTTACTGTCCACTGTACCACTAGTTTTGGTGTCATCTGCAAATTTACTAACTCTGCTTCCGATATTCTCATTCAAGTCATTTATAGAAGTGACAAACAACAGTGGACCCAGCACTGATCCCTGTGTAACACTGCTAGTCACAGGTCTCCTATCCCAAAAACGAGCAAAGTGCAATGACTCAAAGTACTTGGTACTTTGATAGTTGATGGTTTTGTTACATCAACACTAATGTTAATTAATAATGTTGGTCATTGAGGCAAATGTACACGTCTTTACAGTATATGTACAGCACAGAGGTGCATATGATATGGCTTGGAAGGTGGTTCATAGTATTTATGCCGCACTAAGCCTTCTAGTTCATTACTGCTAAATCTGCCAATTCATCCTTTCATTATTTCTTATCATTTGGGTTGGCTTTTGGACTGTTTTTCTGCACTGTGCCATTCCACACCAGAATAACATGGTAATAGAAACGTGCAGAATGGAGGCAGCCTATTTGGAGAGCAGTCCTTACCTTTGCAACTTCTCATGGCTAAAGTCCCTTATCTCTGATAACATCCTGTAAACCTGTCCTATCATCTAAGCTCTTGTTATCTTCCCTGAAGTGTGGTTCCTGAGCTTGTTTGTGGTGGTTTGGCCAAGGCCTTGGCTGCAGGAGAAAAGGACGATTGTTGTGAAGGAGGCCAATCGTGCTTGGAGGCATATCATGCAATCTTAAAACTAAATTTTGTAAGTGACTTGGACTGTGTTTGGACAAAATGTTTCCTTTTGTAAATATCGCCTTATTTAGAATGTTAAGGTTCTCTCCCCTTTGCATTGCTGAAGTGTGCTGTGTTAATTTCCAAGTTTATTTAATCTGCTTCTCACTAGACTTTCCTAAATGGCTTCCATGCTGGCTGCATGTGAAATGATGCTTGCTGTGAGCTATCTGTGTTTCCGATTGGATACAGTCTCTCTCTCCTCAGCCACAAATGTTGCATTGGTTGTTTTCATAACACCACTTGATTTGAATTCTGACCAAATTTTAGCAGGTAAGTTGCTGTCCCCAGACTTGGCTTTCATTTCTGATACTAGAGTGCTATTTTCAGGTATAGGTATGAGTGAATACACTCTTTTTAAACTGCATTTAACTCCAAACCATGCATACTTCCAACAGAGTTCATTAAGTAGCAGCTGAGAGTTGGAGCCTTGGCTGAACCAGGGTTGTCAAGACCCATTATATTAACCTTCTAGCTACGCCAGCTGAGATCAAGGTGGATTGGAGGTTTAGCTGTGACTTTCTGCCCCAGTAACCATGTAGAAAGATGTAAATAGCAATAACAAAATTGCCTTTTGTAAAAGCAAACCAAGGCATCACGATAGGGCTGTTATTTTGAATGGTAATTCCACAAACATTGAATTTACTCACGTGTAACTTCATCAGTATCCCATAATCATCTGAAGGCTTGCTGTTTAAGTGACAGTTACACAGTGTTCTTTTCTTGCATGTTATGCAGGAGTCTCCCTTACCACTATATTGTGCACAGCAACAATCCTGAATCTTGCTGTTGTCATTGTATTAAATACTTGGTGTTACAAGGTGCCATTTGAGAAATTTACAGGATCACTGCCTTCAATAACATGCTGCCTCCATTTCTTCCAGGGGTTGCTCGGAGTTGTACAAAATGCACACCATGGACATGAAAGGTGAGAATGACAACATACCACATGGGTTGAGACCACCCTACAGAACCAACGCTCTGCAGTGGAGCAGTCCCACAATTCACAGTGCGTCACTGCCTCAGCGTTGGACAGGATCTACACACAATCCGATATCAAACTGGAGTCAGACCTCCAAACAACCGGGAATCCCAGTTGCGTATAGTGATTCACAAGCCAAGAACAAGCGGTGAGTTTTTCATCGAGTTCTGTCGAAGGGAAAAGGCAGAGGGGTGCCTACACTGAGGCCTTTAAAATTAGGAACGGATTTGATAGAGTAGATGTAGAGAAGTGCCTCCACTTGTGCGGAAGACCACAACTAAAGCCTAGAAATAGAACACAGAGGTAATAAATCCAACTGGGAATTTGGAATAAATTTCTTTCCTTGGCATGTGGTTGCATTTGTGGAACTTGGAGTGGTTTGAGACAAATAGTATTGAGGCACTTTAGGATAAAGTAGGTTGGGGCCAAAGCTTAAATAGAGCAAAATTGCTGATAGAAACCAGTTGAGTCGTAGTGTTTCAGTGCTGCAAATACCATACACAGCTGCTCTTAAGATAAAATTTACTCAGCTGTGACATCTGGCACATCACAGCCAATTAAATGAATTCACGAAGATTGTTAGATGACAACAGCTCAGCGTTCAAAATGAAATTAAACGTTTATGTTCACTACAGAAGATCTTTACCTTGAATTGTTCTGACATTGATCAGTTCCCTCTGATTGTCATCACCCATCAAGGTGCAGGTCCTTTGGGAATGGAAAGCGTTCCATCCCCAGTGTCAATCCTCAGGGTGAGGGTTAAGGTTAAGCACGATACAGCTCAGCGAACTGCAGAGGAAAGCTGCCTTTGCGCTGGCCTACAAAGTTCCTCTACAACCTCCAAATGAGAGGCATTTTTCCATTTCCCGCACCAGTGAGCTGACTGGCATTGTCAATTAACATATTAATTGACTCAGTTTTGCACTTCTAGCTCCATTAGCACTATAGACTTGAATTGGGTTAAGACTGCACCTCTCGCTGAGCTCCATTTTAAAATCAAGTCCAAGAAGTAACATAAGTAATCCTCTTGCTCTTCTGTCTCCCAAGTATATGAAAACCAGAAGGCAATCAATGTGCTACTGCTTCAATTCTTGACTTTTCCCCCATCCCTTAACTTAATAGTTCCTTAAGAGAACGAACCCAGTGCTACAGTTATTTCTAACACTTATGCAATTAGAACAGGATGGTATGTCTGGAAGTGCTTTCACTCATCCATGAGCTCCATTTGAATGTATCTGATCCACCCTGAAAGTGTTCTAACTTCTTTTCGGATTAAGAAATAAAGACTTGCATTTCTGTAGTGCCTTTCGTGCTGTCTAATGTGCAACCAACTAAAGGTTTTTCGAGCGTAGTCATTATTGTAATGCAGGAGACCCCGAAGTTAGTTTGCGCACACCGAATTTTTACAACAGCACGCTATTTGTTTTGTGATGTCACTTGAGGGATGAACATTTGGCCATGGTTCTCCTGCCATTCTTGGAAATAGTACCTTGGGATATTTGACATTCACAAGGTGAGTTAGGCCTCAGTTTAACATAACCCATCCAAATGATAGAGTCGCCTAAGGTGCAGAACTCCTGCAATGCTCTGTAAGAGTGTCAGCTGAAATTTTTGTTCAAGTTCTGGATTGGGGCTTGGGAGACAAGTGCTAATTAACCGAGCCACGGTTGGAAGCCAAATGTCAATAATAATGGTACACAGTTGATGCTTGGTGTTTGAATCTTTTAGCAATATGCAGGTCTGAAATCACATGAAGCCAGGCAAGTTAACACAGACCTGCTGACAAATGTCAGAAGCATGAGATCAGAATAAAGTCAGCCATCAAAGTTTAAGTGCTTTGTGCAGACATATTTAGCAAGTTGGCACACCTGAGATTCTGGCTTTTTGAACAAATGTGAAATTCCTAAGTTTGCTGAGGGGTATTTTCCTTTTATGCTGTGTTTGAATGTGAGTCTCCTCCAATTTGTCTTGTTTTTAGCTCTGCACAGTGCATCCTTGTAAGTGATATAACTTGGTCATATCAAAAGCATTTTGGCTCGGGGTTTTCATCTGGCTATGACAGCAGAGTCCTTGTCATCCGTCCTGGATTTCCTTTCTTAAAAGCTGCAAACCGAACACGATGTGTTCCTTGTTGGAGTTGACAAGATAATGACCTAATTGGACTTTGCATGGCCAAAAGAACGCCGTGCCAAGGTGTAATGAAGTCATAATCATACAGCACAGAAGCACGCCTGTTAACGCAGCTTGTCCCATTTGTTTGTCTTTCGACCCATATTCCTCTAAACCTTTCCTATCCATGTACCTGTCCAAGTGTCTTCAAATGTTGTAATTGTACCTGCCTCTACCACTTCCTCTGGCAACTCCTTCCATAAATGTACCACCGTCAGGTGGTCAAAAAGGTGCCCATTAGGTGCCTTTTTAAATCTTTTCCCTCACCTTAAATCTATGTCTGCTAGTGTTGAAATCCCCTACCTCAGGAAAAAGACCCTTTGTTATTCACTTTAGTTTTGCCTGTCATGACCTTCTAAACATCTATAAGGTCACCCCACAACCTCCCACGCTCCAGGGGTGAAAACTACCAACCTATCCAACCTTTGCTTATAACTCGAACCTTCCAGTCCTGGTAATATCCTTCTTTGTAAATTTTTTTTTTGCACCCTTTCCAGTACAATAACGTCTTCCCTTATAGCAGGGTGACCAGAATTGTACACAAGCCTTACCAATGTCTTGTGTCGCTACCCATACAATAGCCTGACTGAATTGCATCTAGTTATATCAGAAAGACCTTGTAGAGCATGTATTTAATGCAATCAATTCAGCCATACTCAGTTAGTAACACACTCTTGTATCTGAGTCTGAAGGTTAGGAGCTCACATTCCACTCTAGAGGTTTCAGTAAATTGTCTAAGTCGATGCTGCAGTGACGTACTGAGGGAATACTGTGCTGTCATTGATTTTGTCTTAGATGAAGCATTACATGCAGCTCCACCTGTCCTCTTGGAAGTTCTCCGTTTGAAGAAGAGCAGTGGAGTTCTTGCTGGTTGTTCTGGCCACTGTCATCCCTTTTGTGCAAGCTGTTTGCCATAATCCCCGAGATAAAGCAGTGACAACACTCCAGAATTTTGACAAATTGATGGACTATTACATGTTTTAGTCTGTTCTGAGGTTGTAAAATGCACTATGTAAACACCTCTTTTATTCTCCAAATTAGAAAAAAGCAATTTTGTTAGATCAGAACATGGATGACCTCCAGAGAGATTTCTGTAGGTGATCCACTGTTGAAATGTTATGTATGGTTACCTGTAGAAACTACAGGTGTCTTTTGCTTTGGTTGAAACATTGTGTGCTCCCCTTTTCACAGAGAATGTCAGCATTGCCACCTTACAGCAATAAGATTTTTACGTCAAAGTAAATAAATTATCATTAAATGTATAGAGATAACAAGGTGTCGAGCTGGATGAACACAGCAGGCCAAGCAGCATCAGAGGAGCAGGGAAGCCTACGTTTTGGGCTTAGATCCTGCTTCAGAAATGTATAGCACTTGTTTTAGTCAAATTGGTGTTCCTCAAACAGTTCCTTTTATTTTCCAGACCAGTTAGCTACCCAGAAACTCTGTACAGTACAGCATCCACTGCTGCAGTTGAAAGAGGTCAGCCATTTCGTAATCCTTCCGGAAGCTTCTCTTCACCGGCATCAGGAGGCATTCTATCCAGTCGACGACAAGCTATTAATGACAGGTAGGAGCAATGTAGCTCACGTTTACGTCAGTTGAAACTGTGGTTACAGGAAACGTGGATTGGAATGAGGATTAAGGATGCTTTCTGGTTCAGATTTGCTCACCCTGTGAAGGTATGACTGCAGGCTCCCGGACCCCAGTATTATTTTCCTTCCACAGTGAAGCTTGCAAATGCCCAGAACTAAAACTGCTATACAAGCAAGGAGGTTATGCTAGTCATCTATAAAACACTTCTTAGACAGACAACTAAGGTATCACATGCAAATTTGATCACTGCTTCGGAGAATATATAAGTCTATTACCCGAATGAAGAAGTTCACTACTTAAATTTTGGATAGTCTGGGATTGTTTTCCTTTTGAAATAACGGCTGCTGAGGGGAGATTTATTTAAGCTGCATAAAAATGAGTCCATATATGATGTATAGGAACAACCCACTTTCCTCAGTAGGCAGGCCAGTGATGAAAGGGGTGGGATGGGAGATTTAAAATATTGTGAAGAAATGCTTTTACTCTGGTTGGCAGGGGCCTGGAGTTCGGTGTCGAAAATGATAGTGACAGAACCCCTCAGCGCATCAAACACATAATTGAAGTTGCTTTTAAGATGTGACAACATACTGGCTAAGAGCTGGTAAATGGGATTCAGCCGGATCACTGTCTTTTGGTTGTGAGAGAGTGGAGCCACTGGCCACCTAGATGCTGTAAAGCAAAATTCTCATTCAGGTTGGAAATATTCAGTGCTTCACTAAATATTTCCTTTGTGTTGTGTTTGCTTCTATGACTTGCAAGGAATCATTGTTCTTCCAAGGTGTGTTAATTGCTGACAAGGCCAACGTTTATCACCCATCTGTCATTGCCGTTAAAGGTGTTGATGAAGCACCTTGATAGACTCAGACTCTGCTAGGTGTGTGTGATCAGTAGTGGAATCTGTTGTTCATTCCTTCACTTGGTTTTAATATCATATTATCTGAAAGCCAACATACAGTATTGGTCACTGTATTTAAGGAAGGATGTAAGTGCATTAAAGGCAGTTCAGAGACTCTGTGTGTGTTTACCAGACTAGTACCTGAAATGGACAAATTGCCTTAGGAGGAAAGATTGAACAGGCTCCAGTGTACGCTGGAGTTGAAGAGAGTAAGAGAGGACTTGACTGAAACATGCAAAGTCCTGAATGAATCCTTGACTGGGTCGATGTGGAGAGGATGTTTTTTTCTCTTGGAGGAATATCTAGAAGCAGGGGGTCACTGTTCAGAATATGAGAGGTTGCTCATTTAAAACAGTGAAGTGAAAATTTTGAGTATTTGGATCTCTGGCTGAGAAGGTGGTAGGAGAGTCCCTGAATATTTTGTTGAAGCAGAGATAGATTGGTCTGTTAGCAAGAGGTGACAAGGTTTTCGGTGGCAGGCAGAAGTGCACATTTGAGGTTAGAATCTGAGCCATCATTGATTGAATAGTGGAACAGGTTCGAGGTTGAATGACCTGCTCCTGCTCCTGATTGTCAGTTTTATAATATCCCAATACAGCTCTAGCCTATATGCGTTTTATTGAAAGATAACAGGAGTTGCTGGAAATGCACAATAGGTGGATTGGCAGCTGAAAATGAAAAGAAAATGGACATATTATGAACTTCTCTTCATCAGACTTCAAGGTATAACTTTGGGAGATGTTCCTTTTGTTTCTTCCAAGAGACTGTGTGTATTTCCATTATTTTCTGATGTTTCAGATGCCACCTTGGGACTGTGCAGGTTCTACTTTAAACTGTGAAAGAAACCTTGGATGTATTGAACCATAAAAACCTGCAGAATTGCACAGAAGCACTACTTGGTTATGAAGCTGTAAAATGCCCTCACTGAAAGCTTTCCAGTGACTTCTAGACTTCCCTGCGCCCCTCCATCGCTGTTGGATTGAGTGGCAGTGTGATGCTTGAGTGTCACTTGACAATTTTTTGTATTTGTAATGGGAATGTTGTGACCAGCTATATAATGGGAATGAAGTAGTTAATGAAAGAACAAAAACAAAGTTGCTGGAAAAGCTCAGCAGGTCTGGCAGCATCTGTGGAGGAGAAAACAGTTAACGTTTCAGGTCCAGTGACCCTTCCTCAAAAAAAATTGTCAAGTGACACTCGAGCATCACACTGCCATTTAATCCAACAACGATGGAGGGGGGGTGACAGGGAAGCCGAGCCCTGAGGAAAGGTCACCGGATCCTAAACGTTAACCCTGTTTTCTCCTCCACAGATGCTGCCAGGCCTGCTGAGCTTTTCCAGCAACTTTGTTTTTGTTCCTGATTTGCAACATCTGCAGTTCTTTTGGTTTTTAGTTAATGAAAGATGGTGATTATTCTCTAGATGCCATAAATCCAAGCAAACTCGTGTGTATCAAGTTATCGCAGATTTTACCAACCATTGTTTGGAATTGTCACTTTACTAAGGTTTCATTTCCAGCCTGTCCTTATATCTTACTCTCTGCTTTTATGACAGAAGTTATTTTAAGTTCTCAGCAGGCTGGCCGGCATTGATGCAGAGGTGAAGACCTTTTGTAGAGTTCTGCTGAAAGTTCTGTGTATAATGCCTACCTTTTACTGTTGTTGATGGATATGTTGCCTGTGGCAGAGCATTTTTGTTTCTTAATTTAGAGTTCCAACACTTAAAATTTTTCTGATTTATACTTCTGTACTGGCACAAAGCTACACTGCAGAAAATTAAATACCAGAGGTCAAAATGCTGGTTCAGCAAAGTTCAATCATACACTTATCAGTTTTACTTCTAGTTTACACAGCGTAAACTGCAACACTATTGCTTACTACTTCCCCTTTTTATATAACTCCTTCTCTCAATTTTCCCAATATTCAATCATTTCTGGATCCCTGGTTCCATTAGGTTGCGGGGATTCCCTGCCAGACCTGCTAGATGATATGCTACATGTCAGTGGGAAAAATACAACCTTCTTGTTCCTGCCAGCAGAGCTGTTGTTGCTTGGAGCCGAGCCTTTTTATAAATCTGTGTTTCAAATCCGCATCCCTCTGTGCTGTCAAGAAATGGAATCAAATCAAGCAGGCATTGGCAATGGTCCACAAACATTTGCAATGAACTTTGTTTCTTGCTTGCAACGGATCTACTTTAAACCCACATCTGGTGCCATTATTCTTATTCCATTCCCATCCTATTCCTATTTCCCTGTCATAATACCTCATTCCTTACACCGTCTCACCCTTTCCTCCTGTACCATTCTAATTTGCTATTCCGACCCCCTTGAAAGCATTCCTACTCCAACTGCACTATCCAATGCATGTCATCCCACCCATGCTTTCACCCCCTTCGCAGAATGCATTGTTTGGCCAGATTGTTATCCACCTGCGGAATAATTACTGGTTAGTTTTGACGTTAGAGATCTTTAAACCTCCCACCATTGTGCAAAATTTAAGTAGGAAGAAGGATTGGTGAAAACTACTGTTGGTCCTTTATAGTCAGAAAGAGGGGAATGTGTAATAGGGAACAAAGAATTGGCTGACAAACTAAGTTCATACTTTATCCATGTCCTCCTCTGAGAAGACAAGGGATGTACTAGAAATGGCAGGGAACACAGGGTTTAGTGAGAGTGAGGAAGGGAACCAACTCTATTAGGAGAGAAATGGTGATTGTGCAGTTGATGGGATCGAAGGCTGATATACCCCCTGGATTTGATGATGTACTTCCCCAAAGTACATTCAGGAAATAGCACTAGAAACAGTGATCATCTTCCAAGAATCTGTAGATTCTAATTAGTTCGTACAGATTAAAGCATAGCTAATATAACCCTATTATTTAAAAAGACGTCGAAAAACATGAAACAATTAAGATTAGAAAGTCTGGTAGTGAGAAGATGCCTGAGCCCTTTATCAAGGGCTTTGTGATGTGGAGATGCTGGTGTTGGACTGGGGTGGACAAAGTCAAAAATCTCTCGATACCAGGTTATAGTCCAGCGGGTTGATTTTGAAATCAGAAGCTTTAGGGGCTGCTCTCCGAAAGCTTGTGATTTCAAATCAACCTATTGGACTATAAGCTGGTGTTGCGTGATTTTTGACTTTGTCAAGGATTTTACAGCAGAGCACAGAAAACAGAGTGGTAGAATTACACAGCCTGCATGGATTCACAAAAAGAGCAATCATGCTTGACAAATTGACTGAAATTCTTTAGAGAAGGTAACTAGAACAGCTGATCATGAGAACCAGTGGATGTGGTATATTTAGACTTGAGAGAGGGTTTTGACAAACTCCCACAAAAGATTCAATGTATAAAGTTGAAGCACATGAGAATGGGGTCATCTATTGAGATTGACAGTTTGTTAGCTGATGGAAAACAAAGTAGGAATAAAGGAGTCTTTTTCAGGATGGTAGACAGTGACTGTGGGGTGCAACAGGGTTTGGTGTTAAAACCCCAATTATTCTCTATATATTAATGACTTTGAGGGAACCAAATGTCGTATCTTCAAGATTACAGATCCCACAAAGCTGGGTGGAAAGCAATCCGTGAGGATGATGCAGAGATGTTGCCATGTGATTTGAACAGGCTGAGTGTGTGCAAATGCATGGCAGACGCTTGATAATGTGGATAAGTGTGAAGCCCTCCTGCTTCAGTTATTGAAAGTAAGCATGCCAGTTCAGCAGGCAGCAAAGAAGGTAAACTGTATGTTGGCCTTCATAGTAAAAGGGTTCAAGTACGGGAACAAGGATCTCTTGCCGCAGTTATACAGGACATTGATGAGGCCACACCTGGATTACTGCCTGCAGTTTTGGTCTCCTTATCTGAGAAAGGATGCTCTCGCTACAGAGGGACTGCAGCGAGTGTTTACCAAATTAATTCCTGGGATGGCAGGAATTGACAAGGGATTGAATCAGTTAGGATTATAATCACTGGAGTTTAGAAAAATGAAGGAGGAACCTCATTATTTAAAATTTAGAATGTTAAAATTTAAAATTCTAACAGGACTTTACAGGTTAGATGCAGAAAGTATATCCCTGATGGTGGGGAAAGTCCAGAACTAGTGATCATAGCTTAAGGATAAGGGGCAAACCTTTTAAAACTGAGATGAGGAAAACTTCTTCATCCAGAGAGCGGAGAGCCTGTGGAATTCACTAGCACAGAATGCGGTTAAGACCAAGGAGGAGGTAGATATCTCCTGTGGCTAAAGCGATCAAGGGATGTGGAGGGACGATGGGGCTAAGTAGTGAGTTCAATGATCCTTGAATGGCAGAGTAGACTCGATAGGTTGAAAGGCCTACTGCTACTCCCACTCCTGTCTCCTATTTCTGCAGTTTCCAGGCATTTGCTATCAAACTAACAACAAATGTACCATTTCAGCCAGCTGCCTAAAATAGTCCAAATGGGCTAAAGCAGCACATTAGTACTGATTTGTATATTACTTAGCAAATTAATTTGCTTGTTATTTAACATTAAAGAACTAATCAGTGCAGTTTTTAAAAGAAAACTGGTTTTAAGTAATGAGTGCTCCTTTAATTTTGACAGACCTGTGCTTTCTCTTGATTTATTTTGGAATTAAATTTGCACGCTTTAAACTTTAACTACTAATTTTTTTAATGTCTTTATTGAAAAAGAGATGACCTTGCAGGGACACTGCATTATACACTTCAGTAAAAGTTTTGGAGTGCCTACTCATGAATGAAATTATTAATAGCACTTAGCAATTAGGTAATTCCTCTCTCTATGAAAAAACTAAAACTAAGAATTATTAAGGCATTTGATTTATGATCGTACAGCTACCTGCACAATTTCAGATAAGATCCACGAGGCAACAGTAAATAATGAATAAGCCGTGGACTGAGTGAGTGATCATGGTCATACAGTGTGGACAACCTGTCTAATGAATGTTGTTGAAAGAATTGCTGGTACCAGTGGTGTAAATAACAAATAAATTGAAGCTTTTTTTATCCAAAAAAAGTCTTTGTTGAAATTCAATGAAAGAATTCAGAAATTGTAGGATGTTTTATGTTCCAGATGCTATCATATCCAAAGTGTGAGATGTTGAAGGTATAAAGTATTTTAGCAGACATTTAATTACAAGTTGGAATTTGTATGTCTCCAGAACTTAAAATAGCTAAATAATTTTCAGTGTAGTTAATAGACCCTGTAGCTGTAGGTGTCAATTGCTGAATTTAATGCATGCATATAGTAACAGCATGTACTTAACACTGACACTTGAATGTTGGTTATTGATAGTTTATCATTAACCCAGTATATGTAAAGCTCCCGAGTAGCATGTTCCTACAAGGACAAATATCACTGACTATTTAAAACTTGCATCTTATGCCTAGATGTGTGCACTGATATTAATATGGCCTCTTTTACATTGTCTGAACCATAATATGCAAGTAAGAATCAAGCACAGGTTGACGAAACTGTACACCGCTGTTCCAGTGAAGCTTCAGCTAAGTGGAATGCATGTTTTGATGACTAACAATGAGACTGTCCTCTAGAGGAGACAGTAATGTATGTATTGGATTTTTAAACACCAGACAACACTATCTCAGTTGGGTGATCCACGTGTTAAGATTTTTCTTGTCTGGTAACTTAGGCTTTTATACAAATTGAGATGCCATTGTTTTAGTTTTAGAATATGCTTGCATTTTCGACTAAGATGTGGAGATGCTGATGTTGGACTGGGGTGAACAAGGTCAGAAATCAGTGATAATGGGAACTGCAGATGCTGGAGAATCCAAGATAACAAAGTGTGGAGCTGGATGAACACAGCAGGCCAAGCAGCATCTCAGGATCACAAAAGCTGACATTTCGGGCCCAGACCCTCCTTCAGAGCCTCTCTGATGAAGGGTCTGGGTCCGAAACGTCAGCTTTTGTGCTCCTGAGATGCTGCTTGGCCAGCTGTGTTCATCCAGCTCCACACTTTGTTATCAAGGTCAGAAGTCACATGCCTCCACATTAATAGTCCAACAGGTTTATTGGAAATCACAAGTGTTTGGAGTGCTGCTCCTTCATCAGACGAAGTGGGAAAAAAACCACACAGGCACAGAATTTGTAGGCAGAGAGATCAAGAGATCATACAAATTGTGAGAGTGGGGTGTAGAAAAGCTGAGTAATCTCTGCAGGTGATCAAAAATGTCAGACGGTTTGACTAAAGTGTCAACAGCTGAATAGTAAGTGAAGAGATGATCTATTATCCAATTAATTGAGGTAGAGAGATAATTTCAAAAAATTAAAAATAAGGTGGTGCTGGAGACAAACCAGATGGCTGGAATAACATGAGGGGTATGAGAGTCAGATGATGGGGGTCTAACTCAGGTGTCAATAATATCAAACTGCACTAACTAAGGTAGACAGATCGTTGCAAGTTGTCAAGGTGATGGTGTCAAAACAGGACAGTAAGGAAGATTTTACAAATCCAGGACAGTGTGGTGGAGTTGCATGTAATGTGACATGAACCCAGGATCATAGTTGATGCTGTCTTCATGAGTATGGAACTTGGCTATCTGTTTCTACTTGACGATTCTGCATTGTTGTTACTTTGGTTAGACCCTCAGCATGTGACCATAAGACAGAAAGGCAGAATTTGGGCATTCAGCCCATTGAGCCTGCTTCCCCCATTCAATCATGGCTGATAAGTTTGTCAACCTCTTTCTTCTGCTTTCTCCCCATAACCATTGATCCCCATGACAGTCAAGAACCGATCTATCTCTGTTTTGAATGTACTCAATGACCTCCACAGCCTTCTGTGGCAATGAATTCCACAGATTCATCCCTTTATAGCTGAAGGTGTTTCTCCTTATCTCTGTTCTAAAAGATCTTCTCTTTACTTTAAGGCTGTGCCCTTGGGTCCTAGTCTGTCCTACTAATGGAACCATTTTCCCAACATTCGCTCTGTCCAGACCGTTTACTATTCTGTAAGTTTCAATTAGAGCCCCCTCATCCTTCTAAACTCCATTCTGTATAGAGCCAGTGTCCTGAAATGACTGTTATACCTATCATGTTATTCCAATCATTTGGCTTCTCTCCGGCACCACCTTATTTTTTTTTAAAAGATTTATTTTAATTATCTCTCTGCCTTGATTAATCGGATTTTCAGCTAACCCTTCATTTGCTATTCAGCCTTTGACACTTTACTCACGCCATCTGACACTTTTGATCACTCATAGAGACTACTACTTCAGCCTGTTGACTCCCCATTCACACCATTTGTATGATCTTTTTATCTCTCTGCCTATAAATTCTGTGCATGTATGCTTTTCTTCACTTCACCTGATGAAGGAACACTTTCAATTAAGTTAATGGCTATGACAGAGAAGATGTCAGATAATAACACAAAATTTATAAGGTTTTATTGCTTTCCATTCTGATTTTGGAAATGGAAAGTATGTACAAAAATGGCAGTGAGTAGCACAGTGATGTATCTAAGTAGTGGACAATAGGACAGCATGAGCTCCAAGCTCTCTTTAGAGTTCCTAATCTTAGTCTTTGATTTCAAGTTGCAGAAAATTTCCACTATTTGTCGTCATTTGTTACTGACTTCTGTAAACCCTTTACAGCCAATGCTTTAGCTGTGAAGCCAGTCACTGATGTCCTGCAGAAAGTGTATGCAGTAAAGTCCTATAGATAATGATGTATTGGTCAGTTTTTTTAGTGAAAGCAGGTGATGGATAAATATTATCAGAATAATGGGGAGCTATTTGAAATAGTTCTGAAAGTTTTTTGTATTCACCTGAAAGTCTTGATCGGACCAGTGTTTGATGCCCCACTTGACTGAAGGTGTTGCTGACAATGGAGCAGTCCCTCATGTCTGTGCACAGGTCTAACAGTGGAGCACTCCTTCAGTTTGTGCTCGAGACTGTGTCCACAACTTGGACTCAGTGAGTGTGTTCACAGCTGAGCTACACTTAACGCTGCAATTGGATACCTGACTGTGACTCTGACGTACCTTGTAAAGTACTAACTATATTGACAAAGCTGCGTTTCTTGTAGACCTAAAGTAATCAGAAGTATTAGAATGACCATCGAATCCTAATAGCCTGAAGAATAGCCCATTACTCTGAAGAAGGCCAACATGCTGGGTCAAGGCGTTGAGCACCACCACCAGCAGCCCCCCCCCCCCCCCCCCCCCCCCCCCCCACCCCCGTCATCATCAATGACTATGAGCTGGAGGTAGTCCACAAATTCACTTTCCTCGGCTCCACCATCACAGACAGCCTCTCCCTGGACTCAGATCAACAGGCGGATCAGACAAGCAGCCTCCATATTCGCCAGGCTGACCGAGAGAATCTGGGAGAACAAAACGCTGACTACGAACACCAAGATTGTAGTCTACAGGGCGTGCATCCTCAGCACACTGCTTTACGGCAACAAAACCTGGAGCCTGTACTCCAAACGAGCGGCATCGCAACGCTTTCTACCTTTGCAGCCTGAGATGCATTCTGGACATCAAATGGACCTACCAAGTCACCAACACCGAAGTCCTCACCCGCACCCAGGTACCCAGCCTCTTCACCCTACTCAAACAACACCGCCTCCACTGGTTGGGTCACGTACATCGTATGCCGGATGGGAGGATCCCGAAAGATGTGCTGTATTGGGAATTGGCCATCGGCAAGAGAGCATGAGGACAACCTCGTCTTCGTTTCAAGGACGTCTGCAAAAGGGACATGAAATCAATGGACCTGGATGTCGAAAGATGGGAAGACGTCGCAAACGATTGCTCACGCTGGAGACGGGAACTACACAGAGGGCTGGAGCGAGGAGAGAAACTGAGGCTTGCCGCTGAGGAAAAGCACGCTCGACGGAAAGACAGCAACACTGGAGGAGAGTATCTTCAAATACAGTCGCTGCAACTGAGACTGTCACTCCCGTGTGGGCCTAAACAGCCACAACAGACGCTGTGCTATCACCAGCAGCTGAATCAAAACACTCCAGGCGCAGATCCATGGCGCCTCAAGACTGACAGATGCCACACACATGAATCCTACTAAGAGAAAACATGAGCTAAAGTTTCAATTTCAGACATGTCATTTATGATTCTGCTTTCACTTGGATTGTTAGAAGATTTCTGTGAACAGAACTTTCATTGCATTTGTAATTGTGAAATAATCACAGGCTAATATTTTGTGTTTGCATACTAGTGTAGTTTGTAGTCAAGAGATCTGCAGCTGAAAAAATGCATCGCATGCATGCTAGTCAACAACAACCATCTAACTTGACTAATTTCATTCTCCAACACTTAGCAGAAACCCTCTGAGGTTATGGGCCTCTACCACCCTTACAGGCAATGTGTTTCGGAATCCCACCACCGACTGGGTAAAATTAATATTTCCTCACATACCCTCGAAACCGCCTGCCCCTTGCCTTAAATCTATTCCCCCAGTCATTGCCTTCGTCAAGGTGCAGAGTTTCTTTCCGCTTGTGTGTAATATTGACTTGTTCAAATTTGACATTTCAGACAGCTGAGTCATGCAAGTGATTGAGAATTTTAAAATTGCGATACCATTTAGAAGCACAGTGGAAACCTTTTTGGGGGTTGCTTCCTTTTAGCAGGGTCAAATGCAAGTTGTTCACTTAATTAAGTCTTTGGATGCAGTTCACCACTTAAGGCAGCTTGCAACCAACCATTATCAGTTGGATCTGGTCAAACAGCGAACTAGTTTTTCAAGTAACAAACTCTCTCTAATGCTGTATTGCATGACTGATTTTTGGGTTTGTTTGTTTATCCAGCGATGCAGCGATACCAAAATGTGAATAAATCATCTGATGTTTGTGGGTAGCTGCAATTTCAGGGAATTTTTTCTGAGAGGCTATGATGGGAGAAACCAAAGCCCTTTGTGACATAGTGATATTCATGATCATAAAGGACCTTTTGACAGGAAATGGTACTACTAATCTGCTTCATAGATTCATTGTGATACAGAAGATGGCCAGTCAGTCCACCTAATCCATCCTGGCTCTCTGTCACATAATTCATTAAATCCCAATGCCTCTACGAAATGTTGATATTTTATTAGAGAACAGCTTAGACAACACCAAACATATGGTTTATTTAACTTGTTGCTGTTTAGGAAATTGGTGAAAGTAGGGAACTTATGAAGTAGGTCTACATGTTTAAATCTGCTCATCAATTTATTGGTGCTGAAATGTTTTGGGTGAATCATCAAAAAAAGTTCTAAATGAGGTTTAAGTGTCCAACACTGACAATAGTCTGGTCTCTTTTTTACTTTCCTCCCCCTGGAACGTATGTTGTCTGGCTGTGTCTACTTGGAAATCTTCCTTGCAAGGGTTTTGGACTTGGGTAGCATGGAATGGCTGTCCTACTGACATTCAGCTATGCCTGTCCAATATGGAAATGGACTAATCAACTAGTCCAGTAGTGCAGTATAAATTCAGCATGTGATCAAATACACCTGGAGTCTGTCAGGAATTACACACTGTTCTGCTCGGTCTGTTCTCCTGGATATGTTCTTGAATGTGTTAGCAATGAATCCATACTCATTGAATGCATGTTAAAACTATGCCTGTCTATCTGTTGGTATGTGTTCTGCCTCCATGTCCTGTGAATGTAGGGTTTTGATGCATATTCTCTGTATAAGAAGTGTTCTGTTCCCCGAAACTTCCTAATCTTCAACTTAAGATCAACCAAACAAAAGCTGACCTGGTCCTTCATTAAATGCCAATTATATAGCCCTTTGAGATAATGGGAACTGCAGATGCTGGAGAATCCAAGATAATGAAGTGTGAAGCTGGATGAACACAGCAGGCCAAGCAGCATCTCGGGAGTACAAAAGCTGACGTTTCGGGCCTAGACCCTCCTTCAGAGAGGGGGATGGGGTGAGGGTTCTGGAATAAATAGGGACGGGGGGAGGCGGACTGAAGATGGAGAGAAAAGAAGGTAGGTGGAGAGGAAACCCTGCAGCCCAATGGTATCAATGTGGACTTCACCAGCTTCAAAATCTCCCCCCCCCCCCCCCCCCCCCACCACTGCATCCCAAAACCAGCCCAGCCTGTCTCTGCCTCCCTAACTTGTTCTTCCTCTCACCCATCCCTTCCTCCCACCCCAAGCCGCACCTCCATTTCCTACCTACTAACCTCATCCCACCACCTCGACCTGTCTGTCTTCCCTGGACTGACCCTATCCCCTCCCTACCTCCCCACCTATACTTTCCTCTGCACCTGTCTTCTTTTCTCTCCATCTTCGGTCTGCCCCCCCCACTCCCTATTTATTCCAGAACCCTCACCCCATTCCCCCCCTCTCTGCTGAAGGGTCTAGGCCCAAAATGTCAGCTTTCGTGCTCCTGAGATGCTGTTTGGCCTGCTGTGTTCATCCAGCTTCAGATTTTATTATCTTATATAGCCCTTTGAACTGTGTTTGCTGAACAAACTGTTCAAAGGGAAGGTTATGGTCATCTTGTGAAGTCAGCTCGGTAAAAGAACAGCTGCTTTGTGTTAAATGGTCATAAAGGTGAGATAATAGCAGTACTACGTAGAAGTAATACGACTTGTCAACACATGGTGCAAGAATTTAAAAACAAAGCCGAGAAAAAACAGACTTCCTGCTCTTGTTTCGCGTGATCACTTGAATTCCAATCAATGTGCGCAGATAAACATTATTTGTCTTGGCTGTAAACAAGGCGCATTGTGGAATATAAGCACAATGCTGGAAGCAGAGTTAACACCTCAGATTGTCAACCTCTGATTCAACTGTCCCCATTTTTTTTATTTTGGCTCTTGCGCTCTCTCTCAGGACCTGCAGAGTCTTACCTCCGAACAGAAATATAAAGAGTGGCCTCTTGCCTTGTGTGCAGCTTGAGATAAAAAATCGAAACTGACAGAAATTTAAAAATAAACTGAAAAATTCACAACAGCTGCATCTGTAGTCCATGATGAAAGAAATCTTTCATCTGTCCTTGTATGCAGGCTCTATTTTGGAAGAACTGATAGTCCTGTAACTTCAAAAGACCAACTGTGCAGCTTAGTGGGGCACTGCACTTGCAGTCAAATTAAGGCAAGTGAAGAAAAAGAAAACAGGCACTGGTCACTTGTTTTAAAAAAAATCTTTCACAGGATGTAGGAGTCGCAGGGTAGGTCAGTACTTATTGTCCATCCCTACTGGCCTTGAGAGGCTGCTAAGCTGGCACCTTAAACTGCTGCCAACTGTGGGATGTGGCTACACCCACAATGCTCTTGGGGAATTCCAGGATTTTGACCCAATGCTGCTGAAGGAACAGCAATATATTTCCAAGTCAGGATAGTGTGTAACTTGGAGGGGAACTTGCAGGTCGGTGAGTTTCTTTGCATTTTCCCTTGCCTTCTAGACAATGGAGAATGCAGGTTTGGAAGATGCTGTATAAGGATCCTTTGGTGAGTTCTGGATGTGCATTAGTGGTGAACAGTGTTACTTCAAGTACAGTATCCAAATGTCAGGTTCATTGTGGCATTAAAATATGTGATACAAAACCATCATAGTTGGTGCATGACTGGTAGAGATTAGGAACAGAAATTATGATGAGGATATTTGAAAATGGAAGTTAACCCTCAAACAACAGTTTGATCCTTAAAAGACTCAACATATAATGGATTAATGAGATTTCTTGTTTTGATAGCATATCTTGGATTTCTGGCATTTAACAGGGCTTGCCAAAAATGGATTGTTAAAGTTGGAAAATAGCAATAAAGATGCTGTTACCAAAGATGAATTGACTTAATTGGTCTTATGGTGACAGGGTTTAAGGTTATAGATATTGTTAGTTAACTGGAAGTAGAGTCTCAAATTTTTGATGCTGGGCAGTGATAAAACCTTTATACAGAGAGCACTACATAGAGACAGTAGAATAACCTTAACTTCTGTGCTGAAAATATTCTACTATTTTAGTTCATTCCCATTCTGTACTTTTCTCCCCCAACACTTTCCTAGTCAAAAAGATGACCTCATTCTGCGGGCAGTATTTATGTAGAGAACCCTAGGCTGATGTTGAAGATGTTATAAACCTTCCTCTTAGATTTGTTTTATGTATAGCACTTAATACAAATGGCAACCTTAGACTGCAGTTAATTTAAGACAATTGCTGCAAAAGTCAATTCTTTTGATTGACCAATTTTCTTATTAGTTAAACCTTGGACCATTTAGCTTTTACATGACCTATATTTCTTTCACAGCACCTATGTTTATGTTTTTGACCCTCAACTGCAGCATGTTCTACACTTGTTTCACTGACAGGTTTGGTGGAGGAGCAAGCCAACGCCCAGTTGCACCTTACGAGTATCATAACAGAGATGATGTGATGTCAAGTGGTGACTCTTCATCTGGAGGATTTACCAGCCAGGACAGCACAATTGAGCGAAATAAGAATGGTAATGATTTATAGTTGATGGTGCAATCATTTACATGTTCACTGCCTGTCCGAGTTCCCTAGGCACTAGCAACCCTGTGTTCTTTTACCACTGCCAGAATAAAGTGCCAACACATTGATTTGAATTATTGCTGTCATGTGGGACTGTTTGAACCTATTTGCATTAATTTGTCCATCTTATTATGAACAAATCAATTCCTCATTAGTTAATTGGCTGTACTTCAATCAAACTTGAGTTTTCTTTCAGAAAGCAAACAGAACAAAAGTAATTTTTTTAATGTAGTATTCCACTATGCAGTCATTAGCTAACCAATGTTTCATTATTGTTTCACCTCAAACCTGGATTTAAATTAGATTTGTAGCATAGCTTTTTATTGCTTTTGATCTCGAATGAATTTACATGGTACGAGTGCAGTAATCTTGACTCCTCGCACATTGACCCAAGGTCATACGGATACTTTTAATCAACTTGTTCAGGAATGTTATTACCACTTCCTGGAGCAAATGGGACTTCAACCCAAGTCTTCTGGCTTGGGTGAGGCCATGACCACTGCACCACAGACAACCTAAAGATGCTGTTTTTTGTTTCTAGTTCTGATATCGGTCTGTGTTCTAGCTATAGAATTTTCTAATCAGCCTGTTCAGAAATGTAACAGCCCATGCCTAAGGCAAGTGGGACTTGAAACTGAATCTTTTGGCCCATAGGTAGGGGCATTATGACTCCATAACAAAGTACAAGGCTGTACAGTCTGTTTTATGACAAGGTGTTGGGAGTTGTGCATTGTGCTGGAATAGTGCCTTCATTGCTCCTGCAGAGACTGAAAGTGCCACATTTATAGCACGTTTTATGGCATTTGCTTCTTCCAGCTTACCTGCAATCTCAGCCAAGTAGATTGTGAAGAGAGAAAAACAAATAGTGTACCTGTGACTCTTACAGTTTTACACTTTAAATGAAATGTGTTTTTGTTGCAAGGCAATATCTCCAATTTCAAACAGTTGTAATCTTAACAGTTCTGTCTGTATGACCATTACATAAAGACACAGGGTTTTAAATAGGACATTTAGAAGGTGTGTGGACTTGGGCCATTATCTTCTGTAAATAGGAGAAACCCATAGTTGAAGGGGTGTGTAGAATCAGTTTCAAATACCAGGCAGCTTTTCAAAGATGTCGTTTTGATATGTGCTATAATTGGAATGCACTGCAGAGATAGGCCAGCCCAGTCTGTCAACAGCAGCTTTTACTGAAAGTATCATGCTGTCAGAATCTCTTCACTGCTTATTTTTGAGTTGTCAACCACAAGAGAATTTTGTTAGTTTCATTTCTGACTCCCTCTCCTCTTCGCACTGCTGCTCTTTTACTTGAAGCATGCTTTGTAAAATAGTTAGTTGTGAGGAAGGATTTGTTCTGTATTGGATTGCAACTCTTAAGGGCTTAATTAAAGAATAATATCTGACCAGCACAGCTTTGTTTATGCTGGTAATGGCTACAGAACACAAGTGGTCCTCTGTCAATTCTGCTGACTCATGTACTATGCTGACATGGTTGACCCCAACCTGAGAGGTAGAGGGAATGCCACAGTCAACTTTAGTAGACCAAGGATTAGAGAGGAAATTTTAGTTGGATGTGGGCAGGCATTGGGTGAGAGTTAAGGGAAGATATATGGGCCATTCAGCCCCTTGAGCCTGTTCTGCCATGCAATGGCTGATCTATGAATCAACCCAATTTAGCCCTACTTTGCAGCATGTAACCAGCAAAAAATCTCCATCCCAGGTTTGGAAGTAGTCATTGACCTCAAGTCCTTCAAGAAGACAGTTCTGGATTTCCATTGGCCATGGTACGAGTGTGTGAAATCTGAAAGCACTCTTAATATTCTAGCTTCCATTTTAAAATGGTGTCACCTTGTTTATAGGCTTTCACGTTTGAGGATGTGTTTAATTCTGTGTCTTTTCTGTTGTAGTCCTGTTAACATTTTAAATTCTTTGATTTAGACCCAGCCTCAGCCTACAGAGTCAAGAGCATATAAACCAAATTAATCAATCCCCATAAAATAGCTTTAAAACTCAATCTCATTCTGATGAATCTGCTGTATACCCCCTCCAAGGTTAATGCATCTTTCCTGCAGTTAGTGCCCAAACTGAGAACAATTAAATTTGGATTTAAAGGGGTGCTGTTAACTCTGGTTTTGATAGTCAGCATATGGAACCGTTTTAGGTACGTGTATACTATTACTACCTGTATTACTAGTTTAGCTGAAATCGTATTAATTTGACCTCTGCAGCTCCTTGCCCCATAGAAATTGTTCCATACTGTACAGTATATTAAATGAACCAAAAATGACAATCAGAGCATAAATTTGATTTACCTTGTTTCAGTTCTCCAGAAAGGGACTGATCAAGGACATGTACAACTGAGGCATCACTTCTCATTTCAGCAGTAAATCTTTTGACAAGGCATCTAATGGCAGACTGGTACAAAAAGTGAAGTCACATGGTATCAGGGTGAGCTGGCAAGATGGATACAGAACTGGCTTAGTCATAGGACACAGAAGGTAGTGGTGGAAGGATGCTTTTCGTAACAGAGGGCAGTGACTAGTGCTATTCCATAGAGATCTGTGCTGGGTCCTCTGTTCATGATCTACATAAATGATTCAGAGGAGAACATAGCTGGTCTAACTGGGTTTGCAGATGATACAAAGATTGGTGGAGTTGCAGATCTTGAGGAGGATTGTCAGAGGATTCAGCTGGATATAGATCAGTTGGAGACATGGGCAGAAAAATGGCAGATGGAGTTTAATCTGGACAGATGTGATGTGATGCATTTAGAAGGTCAAGTATTGATGGAAATCATACAGTGATTGGCAGAACCCTTAGGAGTATTGATATGCAGAGGGATCTGGGTGTGCAGGTTCACGCATCAATGAAGGTAGCAGCGCAGGTAGATAATGTAGTAAAAAAGGTCTATGTCATGCTTGCCATCATTGGAAGAGGCATTGAGTATAACGATGGGCAAGTTATGCTGCAGCTTTATAGAACTTTAGTTGGACCCCATTTGGAATATTGTGTACAGTTCTGGTCGCCACACTCCCAGAAGAATGTAGATACTTTGGAGAGGGTACAGAAAAGGTTTACCAGGATGCTGCCTGGTATAGGGGGGATTTTAGCCATGAAGAAATGTTAGATAAACTGGATTTCCAAGATTGTGAATGGCGTGGATAGAGTGGAAAGCATGAGGTTTTTTCCAGGATGGAGAGATCAATTACTAGGGGATGCAGGTTAGAGTGCGAGGGGGAAAGTTTAAAAGAGATGTGCGAGGCATGTTTCTCACACAAAGGGTGCGGTGTGTCTGGACCGTGCTGACAGAGGAGGTGGTGGAAGCAAACACAATAGCAACATTCAAGAAACATCTGGACGCTTACATGAACAGGAAGGGAACAGGGGGATGCGGGTCCTGTAAGTGAAACAGTTTTTGTACGAAAGGGCAAAATGTGTCAGCGCTGGTTCCTTCTCTTTAGATTTCCAGTCCTCCGCGGGTCTTCTCATGGTTGAAAAGCTTGCCTCAGCTTTCGAACTTACCACACCACGAGTGATACCAGTAGCAGTATGGAAAGCTTAGTGTGACAGCATAAGCACAGTCAATATCAGAGAAACAAGAAATAATTGCCCAAAAGAAACGTGAACAGTAATAGATTCGCCACTTGTGCCCTGTTCTTAGCCACTCTCTGACTCTCGTACATTTTCAGTTTGAAAGAGCAACATAAACTATTGCAATAATCTCTTTGCAAGCTATTTGCATTAATAAAGTGTTATTGTGATTAAAACTGTAATTCTTCAATTTCAGATCCTGTGTGGCACATACCAACCGTGCCCAAAGTGTACTCACCTTCTGGAAACAATATCAATAAACGTCTCCCTCGACAAGAGCTAGCAGGCAAGGATTCCCCCAACAGACATTCTAAAGTAAGCAACAGCGTGCATCCTTTTTAAAGATTTGTATATAGCTTCTGCCTATAAAGCTGTTACCTAGCTACATGTTCTGCCAAACACATTGCTATTGTCAATTGCATTAAGGGTTAATTTTTTAAACAAATTCCTATTAAAGAATGTTAGTTTTCAAGATTCAAGGTGTCAGCTGTAGTTCAGGTGGTAGCACACGCAGTCATAAGGTCATGGGTTCACATCCCACACCAGTGACTTGTTCACTTGGCATAAGATCTAGGTTGACACCCAGTGCATTACTGAGGGAGTCTGCACTGTCAGAAGAGACCTTCTTTCAGATGAACTGTTGAACCAAGTATCTTTCATAGACTCCCTTTTGGCCCAACAGGTCCACACTGACCCTCAGAGCATCCACCCAAGCCCATCCCCTTCTAACTCAACTATACTATACATCCCTGAACACTATGGGCAATTTCCCACGGCCAAACCACCCTAACCTGCATCCAAAAGATCAACGTTGACTTTCCAACCTTTGTTTCAACCAGGCTTTTTTTAAAAACTTCATTTGTGGGATGTGGGAGTCACTGGCTGGCCAGCATTTATTGTACATCCCTAGTTGCCCTTGAGAAGGTGGTGGTGAGCTGCCTTCTTGAACTGTTGCAGACTGCCTGCATTGGGTTGACCCAAAAATGCCATTAGGGAAGGAATTCCAGGATTTTGACCTAGTGACAGTGAGGGAAAGGTTAGGTACCCTTTGTTTGATTATTCTTGTTGGGATGTTGGCCTTGTTGCAAGGCTGACTTTGCATCTCCTTAGTTATCCTTAACATTGAAATGGCCTTGAGAGTCAGGTGGCAGTTAAGAATTCATCACATTACTTTAGGTCTGGAGTCACACGTAGGCCAGATTAGTTAAGAACAGAGATAGTAGTAGGATCTGCAGATGCTGGAGAATCTGAGACCCTTCAGAGGGGTCTAGATCCGAAATGTCAGCTTTCCTGCTCCTCTGCTGCTTGGCCTGCTGTGTTCATCCAGCTCTACACCTTGTTATCTTAGTGAAGAACAGGTTTTGTTCCCAAAAGAACATTGTGAAAATTCCATCTAGTTCACAATCAGCAGTCATTAATGGTCACCCTTAGACTAGCTTTTAATTCCAGATTTTCTTTATTGAATTAAAATTTCACTATCTACCATGGCAAAATTCAAGCCAATTTGGGTCTCTAGAATACTATCCCAATGACATTACCACTATTCCGCTGTCTCCACTTGGTGAATATAGTGGTGTGGAAGGCTCTTTTGGGCTTTGGAGGATCTCCAGTAATTCTGTTTTTCACCAATAACTGATAGTGGTCAGCATTTGGAATTGTGTAATATTGCTAGATATGGAAGCTAATTGTAATACCTTTTATAACTGGTTAGCTGAAATCGTATTAACTCAAACCAAGCACTACCTTACTGTTTTTGTTCCATTCTGTGCAGTATATTAAACAAATTGATTGGAGTCTGACCTAATTTTGGGTTTGCATTTTCTCAGTTTTCCCTGGAACTACATTTGCCTTGACCCTTGCCTGGAATAATTCTCTGTGTCTGTTGAGTGTTTTCAAAGGGCTGTGCACTGCCTGCAGTTGTGATTCTAATTTTGTCTACTGTTTAACAGGGTGATGCTCACTACTCCAGCCAGTCAAGTAGCAATACCCTGTCTAGCAATGCCTCCAGCAGCCATAGCGATGAAAGATGGTCTGACAACATGGAGCACATGGAGGTTGACCTTGAGACCTCTGCGAAAGGAGCATCCAGTGACAGCGGCATTGACACCACCCTTCATGCATCTAGTTCATTTGCTTCAGGCACAGCAACAACTAAATCTGCAAGACCAGCACCGCAGAGAGAGAAACCCCAGAAACCAATGCAGAGCTCAGCCACCTACTGTGGACTGCAGGAGTACAACAGCCGGGTATTCGACCGGACACCGCCTCACTTAGAGAGGAGGAGGGACTCCTCACCAACACTCAGCACCAATGGCCAAAATAAAGGATACAGAATGAAAATCTGTGGTCCTTCTAACAACAGCAGCACCAGCTTCAGCATGAACAATAATGAAAACATGCATCTGAGGTAAAGTGTGCCTTCTATATAACCCAATGTTCAGAAGTAAGAAAGGTGTCAAATGCTGGAGACTGCATGAAAATACTGCCTGGAGGCTGTGGAGATGGTTCAGAGGTCAGGTCTCAGTCTGTGCCGAGTCTCCTGCTCGCTCAAAGGTGCTGCACTTGGCCTTGATCTGAGGAATTTTGATTGCTTTCTAATTGTCCCTCACATGTAGATGTCAAGCACAGATTAAAATGAAGCATGCCTGTGATCTCTTTCACATTAAAATAGCCTGTGTTTGTACATTCACTACAGAGTGAGGAATGGTTACTAAATATTTAGCGGGTGCGAGAAGGCATAAGGACATCCTGGGTGCTAACTGAGAACATTGTTCCATGCCCTGTGGAAGGCATGGGCCTGCATGAGCTTTCTTAGAGAGGATAAGGAAGTTAGAAGCTATCATTAATCCTAAAAGTCAGCTGAGAGCAATGGCAAGATTACAGCCCCGTAAATACAGTTTCTAAAATTGTAGCTGTTCGAAGGGTGCTACCCTGCTGAGGTCTTTATGCATTCTGATGTCGTACTGAGCGTGTTTACTTTAAACGTGTTTCCCTTTTTGGTGACTGTGGCAGTCAGATAGCTGCATGTACTTAAAGCTTGAGAATGTGAGCAGCAGTATTTCTATCTTGTGATGTGGGGAGGGAGGGGAAATCAGTGATTTGCCCAGTACATGTTTTGTGGAGAATACTTGATAGTGGAATATCATAGCAATTTAATTAAAAACTGTGAGCACCCATGTGGACTGTTTGCAGTACTTCAGTTATCATCGTGTGACTCTATAAACTATTGTTTGGACCACAGATATAAAAGTACAAAATGAGTGCCATGGATCTGAATGGGTTGAGGCCATGAAATAGTTTTATTCCAATAATGTTTATCTTGGTATCAGCAGATGTTAGGATGAATGCATCACAGAGTACTTTTTTTTTATTTGTTCTTTCATGTAAACATTCCAGGTAAGGCCAACATTTTTTCTCTTCAGAACTTGCCTTGAAGGTATATTTTGTTTGTTATAACTTCTCTACTGAAACTTTGCCAATTTAGTCAGTAATTATTTATAAATATCCATTTATAAGGCTGCCTTGCATTTATATAATGTATTTTGTGACTTCAAGTTGTCCCAAAGCATTTCCAAACAACAAGAGGCAGACAGAATGGAAACAGACCCTTCACTGATACAGTTAGTCCATGCTAATCATATTCCCAAACTAAACTAGTCCCACCTGCTTGCACTTGACCCATACCCATCCAAACCTTTCCTGTTCATGAACTTGTCCAAATGTCTTTTAAATCTTGTAACTGTACTTGCATCCACCACTTCCTCTGGCGGTTCATCTATTACATGAGCTGGTCTGTGCTTAAAAAAAAATGCCCCTCGTGTCATTCTTAAATCTTTCTCCTCTCAGCTTAAAAATATGCAACTTAGTTTTGAACTTTCCCACCTTAGGGAAAATATCCTTGTCATTCAACTTATCAATGGTCCTCTTGATTTTAGCAATCTCAGTAAGACAATTAGACATGACCAGGTATTGGTTGAGAGATAGATGTTAACCTCGCCCTAGAAATAATGGTGTGCTGCAACACATTAAGTTTGTTTCAGATCCTTGCCTGCAAGGAAGTTGAATGTTGGTCTTTAGATTATTAACTAGTATGGAAAAAGGCAATTCAGATTGTTTGATCATCACCTTGTTAGACTAGATTGCCACAGGTTGTGCTTGAGAAATGAGAACAAAATATTTTGAGACATTGTATTGAAACTCCTGTGCTGTTATCCTCAATCTATTTGCAAATAAAGCAGTCCAACAACACCAGGCTGTACCAAGCTGACATGTCCAGCATAGGGAGACTAAACGCAAAGTCAGCTTCGCCTGGGGAGGGTGTCTCGATCTCGTGTCTGATACCAGAATTGAAAAAGAGCTGTTGTTCTCAGCAGCTTGGTCATGGCTGGGTGTCAGTGGAACTGCCTTAAGGATCACGTCAAAACATCTGTGAGGAGGTTAACAACTCCACTGACTGACGACAGCTGTTGAATTATGACTGACCAACGTGGAAACAGTTGCTGTGGAATACATGGAGCACATTGCCTCTGCCTGTTTCTGACACAATCTCTCAAAGTTCAGGCATCCGGGAGAATGTGCACATTTCCCAACATCCCAAATAGCTGACTATTCAGGAGCAACTTGTCCAGCATGTGGCAGAATTATGATTTCGTGTGGAACTTATGAGCCACCTTGTTTCAACTCTGATTTGAATTTCAAGCCATTCTTCATCCTGGGGGACTGCCTAAGAGGACGCAGGACAAAGTAATATTGCCAGCAGCACTTTCATTCTCCCTATATTTTAGACACTAGTTATAAATCCTAATTGACTAGGTGAGTCTTCACTTAAAATGTTGTGGTGATGTTCCTAAAGTTCTCAGTTTCTATTGAAATTACTTTGCTGTGTTTTCACTTAAATGTTAGAGCCAGAGTTGGGTCCCTGTGGGCATTGCTTTCTTTGGGCACGTAATGTATAAAATACTATACGATGCATGTGAGTGCTAAACATTCTAAACTGAGAACTGGCAAATTTGTGATGAGTTGGTACGCTAAAGAAACATTATATTTGTTAAAAAGAGATTATTGTAATTCTGTGGACATTTCTGGTTTCTTGAGAGGCATCCTTCTATCAGGACAACATCTGAAGTATATAAATTGACATGAAGATGCAAATGGAAATAGACCAATTGGCCCCTTAAGCCTGCTCTGCAATTAAATAACATCACGGTGATTTGTTTGTTTGAATTCCGCATTCTGATCTACCCACAATAAAATTCAGCTCCCTTCCCTAACAAGAGTTAATCTTCCTCTGCCTTAAAGAATGTAGTCTCCACCTCATAGTCTTTACCTGTGTTACAAATAATTTTTATTGGCAATGAAAATCTACTACTTTGTTCAAGTATAGAAGCATAGTCCCCCTGTCTCTTTGTTAGCCTGGGTCTATCCACAAGTAAACTGGGGTCTTTGTGTATTTTGATCAATTTTTTTTAACTTCTGTGACTCCAGGAATGAGCAGGGCCTGTTATCTACCTCGTTGAGGTGTGACCGATAATATTAGGACTCCCTTTCGACTGTAAAAAATGAGGAAGAAGTTTGTACTTTTTGGATGAAATGGTGGTGTGCTGCTTTTGTCTTGTTTTGAGGTTGCAGTATTTCTGTGTCATTGTTACTATTAATCTGAGTGTGGGGAAAATGAAGTTCCAGGCTTCCCCAGTGACACCTGGCCCTCCCAGGTCCCCAGTACAAAATGGCGCAGAGCCCCAGGCTTGGGCTCTGAAACTCAGCGCTATTGAATCATAGAATCCCTACAGTGTGGAAACAGGCCCTTCAGCCCAACAAGTCCACACTGACCCTAAGAGCATCTCACCCAGACCCATCCCCCTATAACCCACCTAATCTACACATCCCTGAACACTATGGGCAGTTTAGCATGGCCAAGCCACCCTAACCTGCACATCTTCGGATTGTGGGAGGAAACCGGAGCACCCAGAGGAAACCCATGCAGACACGGGGAGAATGTGCAAACTCCACACAGACAGTCACCCGAGGGTGGAATTGAACCCAGGTCCCTGGTGCTGTGAGGCAACAGTGCTAAGCACTGAGCCACCATGTCACTGAGCTGTGGCCATAGCCTCTTGAATGTCTGCAGTGCTCACAGATGCTAGCGCTACGCATTCATCTCACCTGCTCCACTCCTCTCCACTGAGTTACTGGCGTAATTTCTATCCTTTTCTGTTCTTGATCCTGTCACTGAGAGACCAGAATTCCCTCCTTCCACCTAATCTACTTTCACACCCCTGCCCTCCCCTTGCCACCACAGGGCTGAAAGGGAGGGCTTGTCTGGGATGTAGGCAGTACCTAATATGTGATGACAACACCCTCTTGGAATGCACCCCAGATGTTGACAACACACTGAACATTAAAATAGTGATGAAAAACTGGCCCCAAAGAACAATGTTAAAATACTAATGTGTTAAGAAATAGCCACAGTTTATTTTGAGCCAAATTCTTTTAAAGGATTGATGCTTTCACCACTGCTAATGAATGAACAGTTCCAGTGTTCCATTGTTATATGTTGAATGCCTTCAGGTTATTTTGTTGATGCTGAAACTTTATCCAGGAATTCCATGGAAGGAATTGGGGAGGAACACTATCTAGATCTTGTCCTGATGAATTACCCCATAGACTGACTGATTTCCAGGTTGAAGATATTAAAGAAGTGCAAACTGTCTCTCTGGAATCGCATAAATGTGCTGCAGTTACACAGCTGTAGCAATGTTGTTTTCGCTTGACTTTGATCCTGCGGTTACCTTTGAAATCTGCTTTGAATTTGGGATTTGCGACATAGCCTGACAGAGGGGAACAGTTCCATTTCATTTGAATCACCTCTGGTTTTAAAGCCCAAAGTACACCACTCTAGTGAATTTATTATGAAGCTGAAACCACTTCAAATCAATGTTAAAGCTGCTGTACAAATTACCCTGCAGTGTTGGCAGAAAGGGAGAAGTTAATGTGTTAATTCCAGTTGATTTATGCTCTAGTGAATAGTACATTGGGTCTTAACACACAAAACTGGAATGCTTCAGGGTATTTCAGAGTGCAAAGGGTTTTTAAGATGGAAGAAATTCTGAAATCTTCAAAGTATTAATCTGCTTTGGTGTTTCTGCATGAACTGTCATAAGAGATCAATTGAAAAGACCTCCCTTGTTCTTTAATACCAAGTGTGCTGAACGCTTTTTTAATGTATTTGACAGCAGCTTTAAGCTCCAGTCTGTACTTTCAAATGAAATGAAGATTGCCCAAACTAACTTCAAAACTTCCGGGAGTTTAAGGCTAATGGCAAAAAAATGAAAATAATAATCCATTATCAGTTATAAGATTTGCAGTACCTTTACATTTCATTGTGATTTAACAACAATCTGTCAGCTGTTGAATCATGTTGCACAGATGTCCTCTTCTGACAACACTGAAAACGTCAAAGAAACTGTGATAGCACTCGAAGATTGTGTCAACATGTAGAGTATTAGTTGGAGTTTGAAAAACTAAACCAAAATGAAAGGAGCTTTTACTAGTCCTTTTTCACTTAAAATATTTTACAAAATCAGTTTTTCCAATAACTGGCTCATAAGAAATGAACAATTCTGAAACGTGCGTGGTTACAGAGTCTGTTTGTTATCCATACGATCACAGGCTGTGGGAAGGCTTTAGAACTGTGGCCAACCGTTGTTGAAGAAAATTTCTTACACAAGGGGTAATCCACCCGGGCACAGCATCAATGCTTGGCACTGTTCCTTTGGCTGTGAAAGTTCTTTTTAATGGGATGGGGGGTGCGGGATGAAATTAAACCTTGATCAAACTTTTTCATTTGTAGTTCCAGTTCCTTTTGTCTTTGACCACATTTCAGGAATTACAAAGTTGTGTTATAAGACAACGTTGTTTACGTCAAAGAATTAGAGCTCTTTGTGTGAACTGTGGAACCTAGACGATGGCTGATGAGGTTGTGTCTGAGTGGGTCAGTGCATTCACCTCTGTCATAACATTGTAGTGTTGGGTCCCATGCTACAGGCTCGCACATGTGCTGGCACTCATACAGCATTACTGCCATTATTTTGGCGAAACATTGTACCCGCGATCCTGACTCAACTCTCAACTGGACACTAGGCAGGGCACTATTCCAGGGAACAGTAGAGACGTCCAGCCCACTTAATCTGTAAACCAGAATTACTTCAAACCAAATCTGATCGTTATCGCCTTCTTGTCTGTGGGAGCTCGGTCTGCACACATTGCAACAGTGACTATGCTTATAAAATGCATTTAATGGCTATTGAGCACTTTGGGAAATCCTTAAATTGCACAAAGTGCTTTATGAATGTGAGACTTTTCCCTTTTTCTCTCTTCCTCTTCCCTCCTCCTCTCCCTTAGCCCACATTTACCCTCTTTCCAAACCCTACCCTGTCCCATTCAGCTTCTTCCATTAAAAAGATGATTTTGATCTTTTTTGCTGTGGGGCAAGTAACCAATTAAAACTCCACTGAAACATCTTTCCTGGGTGAAGGAGACTGGCTTTGTTGACATAGGAAAGAAATTAGTCTTTGTATGTTCTTTATTAGACAGTGTAGGAAATGGCAGATGTCCAAATTGCAAATGCTGACCATGGTGCATTTCAAAGAAAATCTTCTACTTTGGCCAAGGTTCAATGTGAAATTGGGCTCAGCTGTCAGCATTACCAATTTACAAGGGAGCCAGCAGCACAATTTATTAGAATAAAACCTTATCAATATGAATGATTTGCATTGGCTACCAGGCTAATGGCAGAATTTCCTGATTAACAGCAGACGTAAGATCTTGAACACAGACAGGTTTTATTAACTGGGCAAGGAACACATTTAGTTTAATGGGTTTCAGTATTGCAACAGTACAGTTACACTGATGCTTTTAACTCACAAACTAAACAATTCCTGTTAGCCTTATCCATACTTTAGCCACAGCTAGATGTCTCTCTCTGTTCTATTGAATTTCTATTCTTTGTACAGTGCTGAAACCAGTGCTAAGTAAATGAATCAGTAACTTACCAACGCTAAGACCTGACTGTTAGGGAATGCTGTACACTGACTACAGTAACCAGTGCCTTCAATGTAAGTCTTCCATTTAATCTTTCTTCAGTGACACGTGTGATGGATAAGTACAAACTGTATAAATCAAACAGCCTTGGCCTTGCCTTAATACAAAGTCCATATTTCCTGCCACTTAATATATTTATCAGCTCATGATTTCCAAAATATTCATTACTAATAAGGAAATTGTATAAGGAGGAAGAATGGGCAATAGTTTCTCTAGAATTCTGTGACCTGTCAGTGCAATCCTTCACTGGTGCTTAAAATTAGCTAAGAGAAACTAGGCACACTGGTTCTGTTCCAAAAAGTAGTGATCACTATAACTAATGTATAACCATTATAAGCTTAGAAATTGGTCTTTGTTGTAGACAAATGATTAATTATTTTCTCTAATAATTTTCATTTGTTTTTGAGGCATTAACCCTTTTAAAATGAACAATTAGTACTAGACAAAAGAATGTCCTTGAGCTTTTGTCTGTTAATAATGTCACTCATTTTTCTGTAATAGTATCTCAGTAGCCCTGTAATGGGATTTCACAATGAGTGACATTGTGCACCTCTATGAAGTGAAGCCTGTATTTGTCCTTTTGGAACGATAGACATATAGACCATATTCTTCTTGGGGTTAAAGATTTTAAAAAATGAATCTTTGAGCAGTAGAAACAGAATCAAATTATGTTGCATGAATTAAAACTGCTATAAACACTAAGATCCATTACAAAACAAAATCTTAAGCTACTTTCTGCAATTATAATCATTGATATTCCCTTGGACAAGGCGTGTAGTCCATGCTCAGGTTTGAACTGGGCCTGAATCCAATCCAGACTGTTCTCACGCTCTCCTTTGCGTCTCTGTCTCTGTCTGTCCGCATGATATCAAATAACTCTCTCTCTGTGGTGCCTCAGCCTCTGCCAAGGCAGCAAGTGCATCTAGTCGCCATGTGTAATGTATATCATCGTGATTGGATTCCATTCTTATGTCATAAATCTTTGTGCCTACAACTTTTGTCATATGATGAAGTTTTTTAATGTATTTGTGGGATGCGGGCATCACTGGCTGGCCAGCATTTATTGCCCATCCCTAGATGCCCAAGAGAAGGTGACCTGCCTTTTTGGACCTTCTGCTGCAGGTTGGCCTACAGTGCCATTAAGGATGGAATTCCAGGGTTTTGACCCAGCAATCATGAAGGAACTTGCTAAAGTCTTTAATTTTTTTAAAATTAAACTTGACTTCATGATGTGTTAAGGTCAAAAGAGTTGCTTTGTATGTAATGAATTGTTATAAGTGCATTGTCCATTAAGTGCACAGAAAGATACTGAAAGTAGCAATGGGATGCAGTGCATAATCAATCTATCTTTGTTCAAGGGAAGAATATTGACCAAGGTGTAAAGGGATCAATCTGCACTTTGACTTGTGTTCCAAGATCTTTAATATCTGTTAAACAAACAAGAGATGGCCTCAATTTAACATCCTCACCCAAAGGGCATCCCTGTCATAGCACTGCTCCTGGGTAGTGTACAAGCAAGTTAATGCAGCTCGGTTCATGTGCTCAAGCCTTGGAGTGAAGTTTGAAAGTGCAGGTTTGATCTGGGCAAGTCTGGTACCAACTAAACAAGATGAAAAGGAAAATGGGGTGCGTGTAAAGTGTGACTGGTGAGTTGACTCAGTGGTTAAGATTGGCACTGGGGAAATGCCTTCAGATTATGCCTTTGTACACGTGTGAAGAATGCAACTTTGACCATGTATAAGAGCTCCTGGCATCTGTGTCATTTCCTCAATAAGCCACAAATTTCAAGAGGGACAATTTGATGGAAGGAGAGCATAGAAATTGCACAGAGAAGCACGTTGGTTTTAAAAACTTTGCTCACTTTTATTTTTAATTTTTTTTTCCAGCACACTAAATTGCAGACCAGGACAGGTCCCTCATGTTTACAAGACCCCACCTCCGGAAGTATCTAAGCCACCGGCAGTGCATGCCCAGCTCTCGGCCTCTGCCCCCAAATCTTTCTACTCCTATCAGAATGTGAAGAATATGTGCCCAACTGGGTGGAAAAAACCAACCGCTACCCCGTGCCGATCATCTGGATTCACAGAAGCAAAAACGTAGGAGTCTTACCATGAGCAGATTGGAGCTCAGGTTTCTGAAAATGAGTACAGCCTCAGACGACTTTGATTCTGCATTTCGCTGTTTTAAACAATGATACATGAACAAGTCCAGTCACTCTGTGCTGGTGTTTCTGCTTCACACAAACCTCATCTCACGCCTCTTCATCTCACCCTATTGATACATTGTTCTTCGTTCTCCTGCCTGGCATTTCCTGTAGCTTCCTTCTCATTGAATTAATGCTATATGCATCCGCTCATAACTGAAATGGTGCATTCTGTCTCTCTTCAAAACTTTTGGTACCATCGCTGACCTGTTTGACCCTACCCTTGCCAATGCTTGCTTGGTCTCTGAGCTTATTTCCCTCCCCCATTTCTCTGTCTCCTCCTTTCATGGCGCCAAATCAGAGAACCTCCCTTAGGAAGGATGGGCAGCAAATATCAGTTGTTTAGCCTATAGGTGTACCCGGCCTCGCCACTGTCAATACTTTCAAATCTGTTTTGAGTTCCAGATGAAATAATCAGTTTTGAAAACTTAATTGTTCATATGGTGAAAACTCATAATTTTGGGTTGCCCTTTTTAAGACAAAGCTCTTGCTGCACATGCAGTGCCATTTTCTGTTTGTTTTTTTTAATTTTGCACATGCACTGAGCCAAATGGAAACTGTTGTCTTTAAATTCTCCACACCATTACTTTTGAAACTTGTGTCTCTTAGAAGTTCAATTCCAAACAGTAGTTCCAGTCTTCATCTGTCAGCATTAGTTAATTGACATTTTTCTCGTTGTCCTTTCTAGTCTTGAGTGGAATGCTCCCGTCTTTTATTCCATTCCTAAAACTATTTCCCAAATCATAGTTCTGCTTAAACACTTCCATAATTTTGACCTGTATTATTAAAACCCCACTAAGTCTTGATACTACTTAGATATGGAGGAAAGTTACTTTTAAAAATCTGTCTGATTTCTGAATAATGTGAGGTTATCTGATGGGCCAACCCTCTAACTTTCAACTGTCTCTTCACTGGGCCCTTTTGTCAGTTCTCTGTTTTAGTGCTGTTTATTGCTGAAAAGACGTTGCTGGAGCTTCTCATCCTACAGCTGTCAGACAAACATGAAGGTGCCAAATGGCATACAAGCCGACTACAGGAGAAAAAGGTGTTGGTTGGTTGGAATATCAACTCTGGTTAAGTTTTGGCATAGTAAAAGCATTTATGCTTGATAGAGATGTCATGCATTCATAAACAAGCATCCACTCTTAAAGGAATATTCAGGCACTCGTGCTTTTATGAATTACCTGAAGACTTGGAGCTTTGTTTCCTTGCTGTTGTCAGTAGCAGAGATTGGTTGGCAAATTGATTCCAATCAGAGCCCGTTTCCCCTGGAGCGTAAATTATTGTTGTTTGAAATTCGGCATTCTTGTGTTTGTCCTGATGGGAGCAGGATGAAAAGCAGCTCTCTCTTATTGGTGATATTCAAGATCTCCGCTCCCATGTGAGTACTTACTGTTATTGTTTGTCTGCACATGTTCCTCCTGAGGACCATCTTGCATGCTTTTTCTACCACCTCTGTCATCACTGTTGAAAACCAGAATCATTGCAGTCTCCTGCTTTATTCAGTCCTTTCCTGGGACCCAGAACTTTCAAATTTCTTGCTCCCTTGGACGTTCCTTCCTGTTTCAAGCTCGAAGCTTTTCAACTCCAATGTCGTCATCCTATAAACACCATTATTTGACTTTACTTATTCCTGTCTATTCCAATCTATTCAACAATTTGGGCATTAGTGTTTCATCTACATTAGTTGATTTGAGCGAAACAATACTTCATTAATCTTTGATAGTTCAGAGGACTACTTTTTGTTGTTGTTTGGCATTTTTTTGAGCAGGAAGCTGTTTGAGTCAGCATTTATGCCTCTGCCGCCTCACTCTTCCATGCTTTCAGGAGGGTTTTTCAGCAGGATGGAGGGGTTTACTGCTGCCTTCTGGTGACTAGATTGTGTGTTTTTTTTCCCATTTTAATATTCAGATTTGGACATGCAAACCACTCCACCCTTGGAAGCCTTTTTATAAACCAGATTAAAGTTCATTTTTTCTCTGACCCCATTCAGGAGTTTGAGGATGGGGTTTTCTCTGAAAACATGGAACAAGAAGGTCACTCAGCTCATGAAACCCACATTGGTTAGGGCTGTTGTAATGATTGCACTCCTATTATAGCCACTATTTTGCACTTGTGATAAGGCAAGGATAGGGAAAAGAAGAAAAGCTTTTTTTTGTCAATTCTATTGGGATTAGTCAGGTAACCCACCATGAACAGCTTGTTATGGCTAATAGTGAGAGAGAGTGCTAACTTGATTGACAGAATTATTTTTCTTCTTGGGTCAATTCATTTCACCGTCACTGTTTCCTGCCCCCATATCCGGAGCCCTGTGAGGCTGTGTCATTTTTCCCCCTCCCCCCAAGTTGATGATGCACTCCCGCTTATTTGCTACATTCTGGAAATTCACTGAGCTTGTTAAATCAGATTGGTGTTGATTTATTTTCTTCACTGCAGCAGTTCTAATGCCTTGGCTCCTTTCAGCTCATAAGACCATAAGCAGAATCACCTTCCGTCCCTGCCAAAAGATGAGTGTGTGTGTTGGGTAGAAGTTAGGGTGGGGTGATATGGGTGGGGGGGGGAAGGCCAGGTTTTTCAAATTCTGTTCTTGGGATGTGGTTGTTGTCAGCTGGGCCACACTTTATTGTCTGTCCTCAATTGCTTTTAAGGTGGTAAGCTACCTTCAGTGAACTACTACAGTCCTGTTAGAAGCCAGTAAAATGAGAGGGCACAGATTAAAAATAACAGATCTTCTATTCAAGAGGGATCTGAGAAGAAATGTTTTTGAGTGTCATGAGTCTTTTGAATTTTGAGTGAGTGGTGGAGACTGGGTCAGTAAATACTTTTAAAGGTGGAGGTAGATAAATTTAAAGAAGCGAAATGGTATTTGGAATCAGTAACAAGGTTTCAGTCAGATTAGCCTTGAATATATTGAATGGCACAGTAGTTTTGAGGGATCAAATGGTCTGCTCTTGATCTTAATTCCTTTCTATGTTAAAGACCAGATAATAAAGTACAAAGAAACGAAAACCCGCATTCCTTGACCTTAGGGTGCCAAGCAAGTAAGAACTGTAGCAGTTTAGCTGCTGTTGTGTGAAATTCCAAGTCCTATAATCAACTGAGACAAGTGGCACATTAATCCTGAACAAAAACAAAGTTGCTGGAAAAGCCCAGCAGGTTTGGCAGCATCCGTGGGGGAGAAAACAGGGTTAACGTTTCAGGTCCGGTGACCCTTCCTCAGAACAGTTCTGAGGGGAAGAGTCACCGGACCCGAAACATTAACTCTGTTTTCTCCTCCACGGATGCTGCCTGACCTGCTGGGCTTTTCCAGCAACTTTGTTTTTGTTCCTGATGTACAGCATCCACAGTTCTTTTGGTTTTTATTTGGCAGGTTAATCCTGTTTTAATTATGTGAATTGAGGGATACATATTGGCTAGGACACAAGCAGTAAATTTCTCTGCTCTTAATAGTGCAAAGAAAAGCCTAAATTTTAAAAATTCTGCAACTGCTGGAATAATTTGTATTCTCACTTCTGACTTCCATACTCTCAACGCTTTTGACATGGAAGTATAATATGCTACTTCTATGTTTGAAAGTAATTTTTGCATCTAGTAAGCTTGGTATCGATTTTTGACCCAAATGGTGAGTATGAGCCTATTGGAAAGGAAGTTGAAACCATAAAGGCACATAGTTATAAATTTCTAATATCTACAGGATATTTTACAAGACTAGTCTTGTAGGTTTCTGTGAAAAGTAGACGACTGACCCCCTAGTTCAGATCAAATGTACCAGACGGAGATTGCCTAAAGGAAATTGCTGCATAATGATTGACCAGATTGCAACCTGACAGTCTATTCCTTACTCTAATAATAAGTTCACATCACTTCAATCTCTGTACCTGACCTGGAAACTGAATAGGCTGCGTGCAGCCTAATCAGATAATTTCAGTGTTTTTATTATTGATAAAATCATGAGTTTCCCATTCTGTCTTAATACAACCAGCGTCCTAAAAGCTCTGCACATTAATATCCGAGCGCCAGTCTGCATTTTATCTAGTGTCCAATATGCTTACTGCCACATTGACTGCTGAACGATTTGTTTGGTTTCAATAAATAAAATCCAGTTTAACCCCAAAAGAACAATGAAAATCCTAGGACTCCTGGTGAATCTAGGGGGGTTAAATTGCCTGAAATATTTTTGTTGTTTGAAAATCAGCACAGGTGGCAGAGAGACTCAGTGGCTAGCTCTGCTGCCTCACAGCGCCAGGGACCCGGGTTCGACTCTACCCCAAGCAACTGTCTGTGTGGCGTTTGCACATTCTCCCTGGTGTCCTCTGGATGCTGTGCTTTCCTCCCACACTCCAAAGATGTGCAGGGTCGGCATGCTAAATAGCCTCAAAATGTCCGGGGATGTTTGGCTTAGGTGGGTTAGACGTGGGAAATGCAGGGGAATGGGGCTGGGTGAGGTGCTGTTCAAAGCGGGCAGTGTGGACTTGCTGGACTGAATGGCCTGTTTCCACACCGTAGGGATTTTATGTTCATAGGAAAGCCAGCGCCATTGATTTAGCAGCAAGTGACTCCTGCTGCTACTTGATAAGGGTACATTGGGTTAAAGCTACAAAGAAAGACACAGAACTGTTGCTGGTCCAGTTCAGGGCAGTGATCAAAATGTAAAGACTTTGGGATTTTTGAAACAGGGATTTTAGAACTGCCAGACAAGGTCCAAATGTGGACGTTCCCTTCCCATTTCCAACAGATCTCATTTTTACCTGAGATTGACGTGTGTATCTCTCAAGCAGAGAAAACAAACTCGGCAAGACCATTTGAATTTAGTGCTGCATTCAAACAGTTGTTTGGGCTGTTCAAAAAGCTTTAACCAACAGTTTGAGAGCTTCAAATTGATGGAGTTGAAATAAATGTTTATGATGGGTAGATAGGCCATTTTAAGTGTCATGCTCTTTATTTTAGAAATGATCCCCTACTCTTTAAACTTTGAAGTAAACAACATCTACTGGTATTCTTTGACAAGCAATCTATTATAGGTTAGAGGAAAAAAAACACTGGTTTTGTAGTTTTCATTTGAGTTCTTAGTAACATTTGCGAGGAGATAGTTTTTATTAATATTTGCCTACAGTTATCCCCAACAGGGTGTCCTGAGTTAAGTTCTGAAGAAGGCTCGTGTCAGACATGTCCAGCCAAACATTTAACTCTGTTCCTGACTCCACGGATGCTGCCACACTGACCTGTCGAGTTTCTCCAGTGTTTTGTTTGTTGATTCGGTTTGATTGGCAGTTTAATAGGCTATTAAAAGATTGTGTCTTTTGACATTGGATCCAAATTGCCGTTTTCCTTTATTAAAAGACAAGCATTTGAGATTTAAAAACTTTGACGAGTTCATGGGTGGGAGTAATACTGCCAACTGTATATTTGTCAGAGTTGTATCCAATTAGTCAAAGTTTATTTGACACCCATCAAGAGTGCATACTGGGTGACTGGTATATGGGTCTGTCTGTGTGCGCACAATGAATTGTGAAACAGAGGATTGAGGGCAGACAGTATTTCTCATGTGCTCTGGCCCAAAGTGGGAGGCTGTAGAATTGCACCTGTGGTTATTTCATTCTCAACACCATGATGGAAAGGCTGTACAAATGCTGGAATACTTCCCCCATACAACAATTAAAAGAAAAACTCGGCGAGTGACTCACTTTTGCCACAGCTCCACACCGCCTAGTGATTTTCCCAGAAGCTGAGGTGTGATTGTTTTCTGAAACATTCAGTTTTGAGTGGTATGAATGTTAGGAAAGATGAAACCAGGAAATGAAGGGGAATGCCTTTTTTTTTGGTTCCATTTCTGCTCTCTATCCCCCATGTCCATTTGCTTTGTTCTTACAAAGATAATTTATGATTGTGTATCATTCTACTGACGCCTGCAGGCCTTGTCTCTTCCCGTTCCTCATCTCGAAGCATTTATTCTTGCTGAGCATTAAGAAGTATCATAAACAAGCTCTGTGTCTCCTTCTCCCCAACGTGTATGCTAAAGCAAAATGTCCTCCGTGATCAGAGGCAAGGATTTTCATTGCCTGTCTTGCCGCACCCCCACCGCTTCCCCATTACCCTGTTCTTTTCCCATCTCACTGACAATATTGGTCTAGTAGATGTTTACCGTAATGCACCAGGTCATTAGAGGTCCATGGGAGGGGTTTAGATTTGTGGCCTGGGTTTGTCCTTAACTATTCACATTAGTGCAGCCTCTAAATTAGGGTAGGGTGAAAGTATGAGCAAGCTTAATTGAATGAATGTTTTCAGAGTGAATGCAGGCGTAAACTAGTGAGAGACCAACTGGTGTGGCATCAAAATGAACGCCTCACTCATGCAAAGGTGGTGCTCTATGTGGATTTAAAAACTGTATGCTGCAATTACCATTTACGAAAGCTCATGTTTGGCTGAATGTAATGCATACTGTAATCTGATTTTTAAATTACTAGTAAGTTCTAGTTTCAAGTGCAATAACATTTCTATTGCAGTCTTCAGTTCCTGGACCCCTCCCCCATTCTTCTTGATCTGCATAAATGATTTGAATTCTGAAACCATTCGTAAGCTTCTTATCTCTGCAGATAATATTTCATAAAAGGATTTAGATCATGCAAAATGGCAAGTGAAATTTAATAGGCAAATGAAAAATATTGTCTCTGGTGGGAAAGAAAGGAAATGAACAGCAGAGGATAATAGTGAGCTGAATAGAGCTGGAGGCTTTGAGAGAGACAAAATGGCAAGAAATCACGGGCCTCCTCACTTCCTTTCTCTTTATAGCATTATCTTCCTCCTCCTCCTCAAGACAGGTCAGATTTCTTCATGTCTTCATCTCAGGATATCCCAAAACAATTAAAAGGGCACTCATTTTCTCATCTTTTCTACATGAGTAGACAAATGTTTTAACATCCCGGCCAGAAAATGCCATCTCTGACAGTATAGTATTCATTGTGTGCTCCTTTGAAATGGCAGCCGAGGTTATGTGCTTAAGCTTAGTAATGGTGTTCAGACACATGGCCTAGGGGAGAGTGTGGTTCACCAAACCATGCTAATGCAAATCTCAAAAAGAGTAGTTTTGTTAACTGGCAACGTTGGTGCTTTATAGTCAGGGCCTGAGTTTGAATCCTGTCATTAAATTTAGTTAAAAACTGGAAATAACAGCTGGTCTAGTGGAGGCATGTAACTGTTTGTTATAAAATGCCACCTGAAGTGCAATATCCTTTTGGGAGATGAAGTGTTTCACATTTGGCTGATCTGGCCTAGCGTGACTCCAGGTCCACAGTAATGTGTTAGACTGTCATCTACCTTTAGCTTTCTAGGCCACTTCAATTAGCTCAAGGGCAGTGAGGAATGTGAACAAATATTGGCCTTTCCAAGACACCCACAATTCACCCACAAACAAAATATAACCTCCAAATAGCTTTTATCCAGCATCTATTTTTGCCTGATTAAGACAGGTGGGCAGCACCTTTTTGGCAGAAAAGTTTTTAAGACAGTCTTAAAGTCGGAGAAGCATATAGAAATCTGTGAAGTGGTGCCTTGATAGCTCATGTACAGCCACTGGTAGGGCAGAGGAGTTAGGGTGTACAGAAAGTGTTTTGGTTAGGGAAATGAATGCTCATGGTGGTAGTGGACAGCGTTTTACCAGACAGGATAAGGTAATGGAGACGTGCAAGTGCTCTGATGAGAATTTTAGATTGGAGGCATTGGGGAGGTCTAAAAGTTGTTTAGCAAGGATAAAGTTGGTGCATGAATCTGAACTGGAGATGGATAGGGAACAGTACATTTGGATGGACTTGTAGGGTTTTTTGTCATTTTGTATTATAGAACTTGAGTATTGCTAAAATAGGCACATTTTTATCCAATCATTTTGCCTTGCCCTCATCAGAACAATTTGCGAAAAGTACCAAAGTAATTAGAAAAGAACATTTTATACTGTAGGAGAGTAGAGTGCTAATTGTTTCGCAAGTGGACTCTGGGCTTGCCATGAAGAATGCACGAGTTAACTACGAACTTATGATTATTTTTGGAAAATACTATTCCTTTGGTATTTCTTGTGAATTGTCCTGTAAGACAAAAAGCTTAAACAAAATTTCTTTTGTCCCCTAGCAATACCAGAGTTATAGTTTGTGAAATAAGGAGGAAAAGCCAGTAGAGTATTGGAAAAGTTCATTTGGAAGTGACAAAAATGCAGATGAAGGTTTAAGTAATGGGATTTCTCCATAGGGAGAGGTGAAATGAAAGTAAACTGTCTTTTGGATGGACAGAATGAATTTCTAAAATTGAAATCCGGGGTTAGATATGCCTTGTGAGGTTGCCCAGAGGCATTGACTGGTGATGAGTGTACAGCATCTGCAATGGGTGCTCAAGGCAATAGCTTTGACCTTTCTTTTTTGAACCTGTTCCAGGTTAAAAAATTCATGTTATGAAAAGGTGAAAATAAAAAACTTTATGGCCTTTGAGAAGAGTCATAGGGTTTAGGGTGTAAATGTTACTAGTTGTAATCACAGTACTGGGGAAAGATTCCAAAAGTTAGCACAGACCAAAAATGCAGTTAAAGATATTCTCAGACTGTGCCTGTTCAGTAGTACCTGCTATCCGATGTTGTCTCAACAGGGAGCACAGTCCAATCACCAGCATGTGGCCAAATTGAGCAGAAATTTGATGGCATTTACATTCTGAATCTGCAACTGGTTTCCTTTCACATCAGAATGAGTTAGCAGGAAAAATAAAAAACATTTTGTGCTGCCACATGAGATCTGAGGATCTAAAATATTTTTGTCTGGAGATGGATAGTGACTAATCTTGCCAACACTGCTCATTCAAAGCTTTATTTGTTATAGACTGTGTAGTGGTTCTGGCTGAGCATAGCTTTTGTCCCATCAAACGTGCAGTAGAAGTTTGATAGTGTGCTAAAGGGCTTCCTGTCTTCCTTTTTCAAAAGCTTCCCACAGTGTGCACTCTTCTCGACTTTTTCTCTCCTGAAAGAGATTGTTCATTCTGGCAGCTTAACTCTTGCTCACTCAGCCGCAGCATACAGTTCTATTAAAGGAGGTTCTAATATGGCAAAACAATCCAAAATACTTGACACAAACCACATGGAGGGATTAGAACAGGTCACCAAATACTTGGCCATATTTCCCTCTTCACCTCCTTTAAGATCTTGATTGATAAAAGAAGGAGTTCCAAAGCTTTGGACTCTCATCGCTGAAGTCATTGACATCTATCTGAAGAAAATGGGGAATACACAATTAGAATCCTGGGAATTCAGGGTTGTAGAAGTGGTGAAGGATGTGAAAGAATTCTATTTCAGATCAGAGGGATTTGAAAGTAAGAATGGATTTAAAATCAGTGTAGGCCAGTGACCGTGGAGATGATGGGTTACCCAGACTTGATGTGAGTCAGAGTATGGGGATGGCGACTGTTCTAGCTGCACACTCTGTTTACCAAGAGGCACTGAATTCCCAGGATTCTAAATGGGTCAAGGGCTGTGGAGCACCTCAGAGTGATTCCTGATCCTGTACTTCTCGCGTCCTGTTGCACATGTTCCATCATGAATTGCCTGTTTGCAGCAACTCTACTGCCATCTTGGATGAGAGTAGCAAAAACCTCAAACTTGAGACCTTCAGCTCTATGACTCACTTGTAAACCAAGTAGCCAAATGACCCAATAAGCACTTAACAACAGAGTAGGAATATTCACACGCAACATTGTTTTATATACAGGAAATGCCACAAATATTGTTTAGCTCTTAAGATCCTGGGTAGTTTAGTTGTGTTCTCTTATTTCAAGTGCTCAAATATAATTCACAGTAAATGCATAGTGCAAGAGGAATATGATAAGTAACCTGGAAGTGAGTTTTTTTTGTGCGTAAACCTATGTGGCTAGTTGCAGGATAATGATCTGACTCAACTTACTGCAGTCCTTGGTGTCTTTTACTTGAAGAAATGATACGGTGAGTAGAGAATTAACAATCAGTACCTGAATAGCTTGAAAACATCTTGTAGCCAATTATGAGCACTTGAGGTATAGTGGCTGTGGTAAAGTAGGAAATACTACGGTCAATTTGAGCGCAGTGAGAAAGTGGTGAAATGTTAATGACCCAGACAGTCTGTCTTTCTGGTGAAGTTGCTCAAGAGATTAACATTGGCCAGATTAGCAGGGAGAACTCCTTCACTTCCTTTCGTGTAGTGCAAAATCTCGCGCACTAACTGAGAAAGCAGATAGCCTCTAACTAAGCCTTCCCACTTCCTACAGACAAAGGGGGTGGCCATGGGCCCCAGCTATGCCTGTCTCTTTGTAGGTTACGTGGAACAGTCCCTCTTCCGCAGCTACACAGGCCCCAAAACCCACCTATTCCTCCGTTAATTGATGACTGTATCAGCGGCGCCTCTTGCTCCCCAGAGGAGCTCAAACAGTTCATCCACTTCACCAACACCTTCCACCCCGACCTTCAGTTCACCTGGGCCATCTCCAGCACATCCCTCACCTTCCTGGACCCCTCAGTCTCCATCTCAGGCAACCAGCTTGTAACTGATGTCCATTTCCAACTCCCACAGCTACCTAGAATACACCTCCTCCCACCCACCCTCCTGCAAAAATTCCATCCCCTATTCCCAATTCCTCCGCCTCCGCCGCATCTGCTCCCACGATAAGACATTCCACTCCCGCACATCCCAGATGTCCAAGTTCTTTAAGGACCGCAACTTCCCCCCACAGTGGTCGAGAACGCCCTTGACCGCGTCTCCCGCATTTCCTGCAACACATCACTCACACCCCGCCCCCGCCACAATCGCCTCCAGAGGATCCCCCTCGTTCTCTCTCACCACCCCACCAACCTCCGGATACAACGCATCATCATCCGACATTTCCGCCATCTACAATCCGACCCCACCAGCCAAGACATTTTTCCATCCCCACCCTTGTCTGCTTTCCGGAGAGACCACTCTCTGTGACTCCCTTGTTCGCTCCACACTGCCCTCCAACCCCACCACACCCGGCACCTTCCCCTGCAACCGCAGGAAGTGCTACACTTGTCCCCACACCACCTCCCTCACCCCTATCCCAGGCCCCAAGATGACTTTCCACATTAAGCAGAGGTTCACCTGCACATCTGCCAATGTGGTATACTGCATCCACTGTACCCGGTGTGGCTTCCTCTACATTGGGGAAACCAAGCGGAGGCTTGGGGACCGCTTTGCAGAACACCTCTGCTCGGTTCGCAACAAACACCTGCACCTCCCAGTCGCAAACCATTTCCACTCCCCCTCCCATTCTTTAGATGACATGTCCATCATGGGCCTCCTGCAGTGCCACAATGATGCCACCTGAAGTTTGCAGGAACAGCAACTCATATTCCGCTTGGGAACGCTGCAGCCCAATGGTGTCAATGTGGACTTCACCAGCTTCAAAATCTCCCCTTCCCCCACCGCATCCCAAAACCAGCCCAGTTGTCCCCTCCCCCCACTGCACCACACAACCAGCCCAGCTCTTCCGCTCCACCCACTGCATCCCAAAACCAGTCCAGCCTGTCTCTGCTTCCCTAACCTGTTCTTCCTCTCACCCATCCCTTCCTCCCACCCCAAGCCACACCTCCATCTCCTACCTACTAACCTCATCCCACCTCCTTGACCTGTCCGTCTTCCCTGGACTGACCTATCCCCTCCCTACCTCCCCACCTGTACTCTCCTCTCCACCTATCTTCTTTACTCTCCATCTTCGGTCTGCCTCCCCCTCTATTTATTCCAGAACCCTCACCCCATCCCCCCCTCTCTGATGAAGGGTCTAGGCCCGAAACATCAGCTTTTGTGCTCCTGAGATGCTGGTGGGCCTGCTGTGTTCATCCAGCCTCACATTTTATTATCTTAGCCTCAAACTAACGTCCTTTTCAAAAGATGTCACTTCCAGCCAATGCAGTGAAGCATAGACCTAAACCTTGGATACAAGTGCCTGGGGTGGGATTGAAAACCCATAATCTCCTGATACAGAGATGAGTGCCTGCACTGGGGTTTTGTTAACACAATTACACCATGTAGTGAAATGGGAAGTAAGTAACCTATTGAAATACAGTTCTAACATATCTTGTCGTAAATCAGACAAGAACAGCAGAGAGCTTTGAGGCATCTAAATTTGAGAACCGAACTGGTTCTAAATGTGCTACTGCATTCTTTCCCTAAATGTTTGTTTATAAAAGCCACGATGCGGATGTGCCAGTTGTGGGCAAAAGTCAGAAGTCACACGACACCGGTTGTAGTCCAGCACGTTTATTTGATATCTCAAGCTTTCTGAGCACTGCTCCTTCATCAAGTGAAGTGTCACCCGTTGGACTATAACCTGGTGTTGTTTGACTTCTGACTTTGTGTATAAAAGGATAACCACATGTGCGATTAAAGGTTTGAAGAATAAGTACGGCCACAAATGATTGTGAAACATAATTTCTGAGAGATGCTGAGAGGTTCAGAAGCTAGTTGTTAGGAACAGGCACAAACAACTGACTTGGAATTGAACAGCGGTTGGAAAGCTGAATAAATGTTCTGGAGCTTCAAATGACTGCTATGTGGGGCTGAGTAGAAATTTCTAATTCTAGAATTTCTTTACTTAAGACTAAGTTTAAAAAAAAATGTTGAGCTCATGATGGGGCAGGTTGCTTGTGGTCTGTGCAGGAGACTGGTTTAACAGCTGATTGACATTTTTCTAGTTCCATGCTTTTTTTTTTGGCCTGGTGGCATGAGTTCGTGCCATCACAACAGTTTCAAAATCTCTTGTAGGATAATGAAGGAAGTGTGTCCCAGTTTTCCCACAGTCCTGGAAAGCCAACTTTCAAAGATAATGACCCGAAGGAAACCATAAATAAAAATGGACAAAATCTCATGACATCCCAGGCTTCCAAGAATCCCAGTTTTGAAAACCATTTCTTAGAATGAGAGGAAGAGCATGCATTGTTTACATGTCTTGTCTTGTTTTTCTTTAACTTGTTATTTATATATTTAAAGAGAATGAAGTGAATGTAATCCAGAGGCTGTTGCGATATCCCAGACACACTGATGTTTATTGGTCTTCAGCGGCTCTCCATTTTCTCTCCTAGAACTTCCAGCGTTGCCTCTACGAATGTCTTTGGACAGCCCAGGTTGCGAGCATCACTCAGAGACCTCCGATCACCACGCAAGTCCCACAAATCAACCCTTGAAGAAGATTTAAAGAAGCTAATTTTGCTGGACAACCCTTTGCCAGAGCAAGATAAAGAAATGCTTGTATGTTCTACCTTTTGGGCAGTCAGGGTGATGGGGTGCCAGCTGAAGTCAGTATTTTCCTGTGGTCACTGAGGTGTAGCAAGAAGATTGGAATTAGTGGCTCACTTCTTTGTGAAGGAGGCAAGGAAATCAATTGCAGGCAAAGTAGCTTTGTACTTTTGGGCACCTGTTGTGATGTGAAATGGTGGAATATGGGTTTATGTTCCAGCACCCTACACAATTCTTGCAGTGAATTACTAGCGAGTTAAGATGATCCAGCTTATTAAAGGAAATTGACCGCAGTCATCCCAAGCCACAGTCCTGACTAGATTAGAACATCTGAACTTTAGGAGCAGCTCCTCAGACTGTCATCATTTACTGGGGTTTTGGCTGTTTCGCAATTAACTCCATATAACCCACGTTTACCACACAGATCTTTGTTAACTAAATAAAACGATCCATCTCAGGTAACATTAGCATTAGATCTAGTATCTCGTGTTGATGGAAGAGTTCCACATCTCTGCCACCATTTGTGTACAGAAATATTTCCAAACTTAAGTAGTTGAAAAATTGGCTAAAAACGTCCTTTTGATTTTTAGTTCCATGCTTTCAGCGAGTATAAATAATTTGTTTCTACTCAATATCTTGCATCACCACTTCACCATATAACTTCGAGGGAATCCAACCTGAGATTGTTTGTTTGATTCAGTGGAGAATGTGTAGAACAGTAGGAGGCTCAGTTTATGCAATAAAAGCCCCCTGAGTGATCCCAAACATCCTGGAGAGCAAGTGTAGATTTTCAGAATTTAAGCACAAGTATCAGCCTGTACTGCTGTGATGGAAGTAGCGTAATTCAGGACATTTGCCTGTAGTGAGTGATGCAGAATCCTCTGAGATTTGTGAAGCACGCGGGTACTGTCCAAGCACAAACATTAGAGCCTCTGAAATTTTTTTCCTTTATCTGTTTTAAAAAAAGAGGAATTTCTCTGCTTCTCTCTAGCATTCTTCACGAAAGACACTGCAGAGGACTCTGTCAGATGAAAGCATCTGCAGTGGACGGAGGGAAGCTGGTTTCTCCAGTTCCCAGATTGCAGCTCTTGACCAGGCACTGCCCAACGATGTGATCTTCACCAGCACATATCCTTCACAAACACTGCCTACACGCAGATTGACCCAGCCTCCAGCAGCAATAAATCTTGAAAAGAAATGTAAGAATTGTAAAAGAGGCTTTATTTATCTTTTGTTCTGTCCTCAATTAAATTTCTCCACAAGGCATTTTCACTGTTAGGTGACTTAACAGGATTGTTGCCGATACGTTAGTGGGTGGATGCAGCACGGGCTGTACTTTCTCTTTGGTTTTATTATTTTAGCACTAGGCTGTTAACGGTGTCAAAAATGCAGTTCGACATCTGTAATGTAGAACTGAATTTCCCTTGTCAAATGAAGAGCACTAGTGTTCTCTCACTGCTCTACGTACACAGGTTTGAGAACAGGAGAGGGAAGTGGATGGGGGAAGAGAATTAACTCAATTGAAGAGATCCACATCACCCTTGTGGTGATTCTGAACACAGACCTGTGTTTGTTCTGAATCTTTCAGGCTGTGCTTTTTAATTACCCCCCCTCCCCCCGGGGTTGTTGAAACACTTTGATGCAACATGGCCTCTGTTCTTGAGCCGTGCTTTTTACTCCTTGACTGCCTCTTTGCCTCCTGCCACGTGAGCCTAGAAATGTTGGGGTTAAAAAAACGTTTGCATTGTTCGTTTATGTTGAAAGATGTATTTTGATGAGCAGTTGTTTCCTGGTCTGGTGGGGACTGCCCCTCCAAATTTTGGAATTAAATTCTGTTTTGTGTTTTTACTGTTTAGCTAACATTTCTGCCTCCGAGCTGTCCTTGACTGATGTACGTGATCGAATTCCTGTGCGCCGTAACGATCCAGGGCTGATGCCTCTTCCGGACGCAGAGTCCGAGTTGGAATGGTCCAGTCTGGTCAATGTTGCCAAAGCGTACGAAGGTATGATTCAATCTGAAAGAAGCTTTGATTTTTTTTAAAGTGTCACATCAAGAATTCAAAGTACCTCTGTAATGAAAATGGTGTTCAAGTTCAGAGTTCTTTATTTTATTTTCTAAATTCATTCACAGGATGTGGGCTTCACTAGCTAGGTCAGTGTTTATTACCCATCCCTAATTGCCCCAAAGGGCAGTCAAGAGTCAGCCACATTGCTGTGGGTCTGGAGTCATATGTGGGCCAACCAGGCTCCTTCCCAAAAGTGAACCAGATGGGTTTTTCCAACAAGTGGCAATGGTTTCATGGTCATCATGAAACTTGACTCCAGATTTTTATTGAATTCACATTCCACCATCTGCCGTTGCAGGATTCAAAACTACGTTCCCAGAACATTATTTGGGTCTCTGGATTAACAGTCCAGCAGTTAATGCCACTAGGGCATTGTAGACTTCAAAACATTTAACTCTGTTTCTCTGCAGATGCTGCCTGACCTGCTGAATTTCTTCAGAAATGCATCTGTAGTTCTGTTTTATTCAAAGTACCTGCCTACCATTTCCACCATAAAATGTCTTTTTGTAATTATTGCACAATGTTTGAATTTAACGAATTTCAGTCTAGTCATCTGTTCAGCTGGGCCTTGGAAATACAGAGAGCCCTGTGAGGTAAAGCTTAAAAGATGTTTAAGAATTGAGCTCTTGTGCTGCAGTCCTCTGCTTAGCTTTAGTTTCTGTGAAGTGAGGGTCTATTGCAGGAGCCCTTCCACGATAAATTTACCCTTAAACGTCATGGTCCAATCCTGAACTACATTTCTAAATGATTAAACCTAATAGCCCAACATTAGGGCTGAAGATTTAGTGTGTTCCAGGGCTCACCAGCTAAACCAACAAAACCTCACATAATGACCAGTTGGAATTGAAGTAAATAGCAATTGTGAGGAACTCCATGGAGTAAAAAGTGTGTTGAATGGTACAGCATAGAAGGAAGCCATTTATCACTGTATATCTGTGCTAGCTCCTGCCAAGGGCAATCCCATTCATTCACCTGCCTTGCTCTTCGATATCCTTGTAATGTTTATTTTCCTTCAAGGATTTGAATCTACAACTACCACTTTATCAGGCAATGAATTAGATCTCAGACAGGTCATTGTGTGAAAGTGGGTTAAATACCTTTCATCTCTGGAAACTGGACTAGCCCATGCTATTAGAATAGAAGTTTTCTTGTTCAATTCGGAGACCATTTGCACTCCATTTTAAGGCTAGGGTGTTACTGGCAAGATTGTCATTTGTTGCCCGTTGATGTTTGCTCCTAATTTTAAATGGCTTGCTAACTACTTAGGAGGGCTGTTAAGAGTCAGCCATGTTACAATCAAAGATAACAAAGTGTGGAGCTGGATGAACACAGCAGGCCAAGCAGCATCTTAGGAGCACAAAAGCTGACGTTTCGGGCCTAGACCTTCATCTGATGAAGGGTCTAGGCCCGAAACATCAGCTTTTGTGCTCCTAAGATGCTGCTTGGCCTGCTGTGTTCATCCAACTCCACACTTTGTTATCTCGGATTCTCCAGCATCTGCAGTTCCCGTTATCTCATGTTACAATCTATGTCAGTGCTATAGTAGCTTAGACTGGGTAAGGATGGCAGTTTCCCTTCCTAAATCTGATGGATATTTTAATGTCAAAGAATGGTTTGTGTTACTATTGGTGAGACTGCTTTAGTCTAAATTTTTTTTAACTGGCTAATTGAACTTCAGTACTGCTGTAGTGTGAGAGAGCCAGCACAGTCTCATTCTGCTGAAAATCTTTCTTCGATGCTGACCTGTTCTATGACAATGTCCCCAGGGCATTAGCCTAGCCTTCCAGTTTACAACACTAGTGATGTTTCTATGATGCCACAGTCTCCTCAACGTGAAATACCTTTGGCCAGTTCCAGTCGACTCCTTCATGCTGCGTAGCCACCTAAATTATCACTATTTTCAATCCCCAGGAAGGTGACCAGACCCAGTTATTTATATTGGGCAGCATTAAAATTTTAATATGCAAATTCAGTCTCACTTCAGCTGGCAAAACAGGAATGGTTCTGGCGCCCTTGATATGGATTGCCATTCATTCACACATTGTCACTATCTTCTGGATAAGAAGCTTATTTCTAAATAAAAGCTTCCAGCATTCTCTCTGCTGTTGGGAAATCTGGTGTAGCCCCGCATTAGAAGTGAGAGTCTTTTTCCGAGGATGATGACTTCAGCTTGTACAAGGGGGCATAGCAACAAATTGAGGGGTGATAGATTTAAGACAGATGTCAGAGGCAGGTTCTTTACTCAGAGTGGTAAGGGTGTGGAATGCCCTGCCTGCCAATGTAAGAGCATGGCTTGATCAAATACAGTCAACGCGGCTTTGTGAGGGGTAGGTCATGCCTCACAAACCTTATCGAGTTTTTTGAGGATGTGACTAGAAAAGTTGATGAGGGTCGAGCTGTGGATGTGGTGTATATGGACCTCAGTAAGGCATTTGATAAGGTTCCCCATGGTAGGCTCATTCAGAAGGTCAGGAGGAATGGGATACAGGGGAACTTAGCTGTCTGGATACAGAATTGGCTGGCCAACAGAAGACAGCGAGTGGTAGTAGAAGGAAAATATTCTGCCTGGAAGTCAGTGGTGAGTGGTGTTCCACAGGGCTCTGTCCTTGGGCCTCTACTGTTTGTAATTTTTATTAATGACTTGGATGAGGGGATTGAAGGATGGGTCAGCAAGTTTGCAGACAACACGAAGGTCAGAGGTGTCGTTGACAGTATAGAGGGCTGTTGTAGGCTGCAGCGGGACATCGACAGGATGTAGAGATGGGCTGAGAGGTGGCAGATGGAGTTCAACCTGGATAAATGCGAGGTGGTGCATTTTGGAAGGTCGAATTTGAAAGCTGAGTACAGGATTAAGGATAGGATTCTTGGCAGTGTGGAGGAACAGAGGGATCTTGGTGTGCAGATACATAGGTCCCTTAAAATGGCCACCCAAGTGGACAGGGTTGTTAAGAAAGTATATGGTGTTTTGGCTTTCATTAACAGGGGGATTGAGTTTAAGAGTCGTGAGATCTTGTTGCAGCTCTATAAAACTTTGGTTAGACCGCACTTGGAATACTGCGTCCAGTTCTGGTCGCCCTATTATAGGAAAGATGTGGATGCTTTGGAGAGGGTTCAGAGGAGGCTTACCAGGATGCTGCCTGGACTGGAGGGCTTATCTTATGAAGAGAGGTTGACTGAACTCGGTCTCTTTTCATTGGAGAAAAGGAGGAGGAGAGGGGACCTAATTGAGGTATACAAGATAATGAGAGGCATAGATAGAGTTGATAGCCAGAGACTGTTTCCCAGGGCAGAAATAGCTAGCACGAGGGGTCATAGTTTTAAGCTGGTTGGTGGAAAGTATAGAGGGGATGTCAGAGGCGGGTTCTTTACACAGAGAGTCGTTGCCAGCAGCAGTTGTGGAAGCAAGGCCATTGGGGTCATTTAAGAGACTGCTGGATATGCATATGGTCACAGAAATTTGAGGGTGCATACATGAGGATCAATGGTCGGCACAACATTGTGGGCTGAAGGGCCTGTTCTGTGCTGTACTGTTCTATGTTCTATGTAATTAACTCAGCCACGTTAGGGACATTTAAACAGTCCTTGGATAAGCATGTGGATAATGATGGGATAGTGTATGGGGAGGGGCTTAGATTAGTTCACACTTTGGTGCAACATTGAGGGCCAAAAGGACTGTTCTGCGCTGTATTGTTCTAGCGCTGTATTGTTCTATGTTCTGTGAATCCTCGCAAGGTTTAAATCCCTTTCCCTGTAGTTCCTTGTTTTGTGTGTTTATGGACAAAGAACTGAGTCACGTGTGCACGCGCACTGTGCTTCTTGAAAGCCTGTGTCTGTGTGAAGAGAAGTCAAGGATAATATCACTATTGTGAAACTAGGGAGTGCAGGATAACCTGAAACCTCTGGGAGAGCGTCACCTGAGTCTAGTCTAAGAATGTGACACAATGTAATACTATAGTGGCATCACATCAACTGCTCTGAACTGAATGTCCTGCGACTTGAAGTTGTGTGAAACAAAATCTAAATGTATCCCCGCTGGCGAACCAACAGTGCTGAGACCCGTTGGATTGATACTGAGGTGGGTCTCAGCATTGCTGTATGTAGACTGATATCAATTCTCTCAGGATTGATTTTCAGCAGCACTCAATCAATAATAGCAGCAAATATTATCTACCGGAGTAACTCAATGCCCAATCCATAGTGAAAGGAGCTCGAGGTCAGTAGGAGGATTAAGCATCAGATATTGGCAGCAATGTAAATGGATTCTGTCAAAGTCCAAAGCGGCAGAAACACAGCACCTCTGAGTGAAGCTTTTAATGTCTTTATCGGCTGCTCTTTCGGGACCAGAGGGAGACTTGTTTGTAGATAATCATTAGCTGAAAAATTTTAGTAAGACGGAAACTGAATTCAGTGTGCTAAAAGTGTGGGCTTTGTACCCATTATTCCCATGGACAGTCCCCTCTGTACTTCATTTAGTTCCTGTGTCACCTCTTAAGAAAAAGTGCAATTTTACCAGTCAGTGATGAGCTGTTGTGCACACCACCCCTCAAGACAAACTAAATTGGCCAGCCCAGCTAAGCCCACTGCAGTACTTTAGGAACTGATTGAAGGAGGTTGCGGGGGGGGGTGTGGTTAAAAAGGCAGTGGGGGGTGGGGGGGGCAGGGTTCCTAGGATGGAAGATATTCAAGATTGACCCAAATACATGAGCAGTGCTCCTCATTTACATATCCTTATCCCTCCATTATCTTACTATCTATTGTGGTCCAGTTACTTTTTATACTGTAACATTAACTGTTTGCCATTATCTCAGGAACCATCATAACTAGCCAGTATTTTGTTTTCTTTGTGTGTACATCTCTCTGTAATCATGATACTTGTTAATCTTTCCCTACACTCTCCTAGTCAGATGCTCAACCAACAGTGTTTTGTTTTGGAGAAATTTCCTCTGGTCTTTCTTTCAAGGCCTTTTAATTTGGGGTCATCTGGTTCACCTGCCTAATTTTATCGTCATCATCATCTATTCCTTTTTGGCATTTTCAAATAGTTGGATCAGCTCCCTCCTCCATTTTCTCTAAAGTATTTCAGTTCCTAGAGGCTGTCAAAGCTTACAGCCAAAGATGTGCAGAGCAGAGCATAATTAGCCATGTTAAAAAGTATTGATTAACTAGATGCTACAATGGGTCATAATTCCCTCCTAATTCCTTTCTGTCTTGAATGATGAAGGCTCCTATTTCAGATGCATGTCTCAGTTTGCCCATTCCAACCTGTGTTACACTGTATTTAACTAGAACAGTTCCAGAGGTGAGGGATTAAGTTATGGTTAGATCAGAGGAGGTGGGGTTGCTCTTGAGATTTGATAAAAATGTCTAAATTATGACACGTTCAGAGCGCAATTGACCACATGTTTTACAGAGTGAATACTTTCTGTTGGTAGGAATGAACATAGCTAAAGGCCGTCCAATGGAAAGTAATCACTAAGAAATTGGCAAGAAACTTCTTTACCCCAGGAGTGGTGAGAATATGGAATGTGCTACCGCAGGAAGTGGTGACGTTTTAGGAAGCAAATATGACAAAGAAGCAGGCCGTTCAGCCCAAAAATGCCCAGTAATTGTATTTAACAGGGGGCTTGATAAACATGTGAGGAGAGACGAAACAGAAGTTTAAATGATGAGGAAAGGGAGGAGGAGGCTGAAGTGGAGGATTCACACTGGCATCTGGTATGTTCACTGGCATGAGTACTGTTTGAACTGAAGGATTTGTTTTGATGCTGCACATGTTATGGTAAAGCTGTTACTAGAGGCTGAAGGATTGATAACCAGGAAAACATTTTAAGATAACAAGGTGTAGAGCTGAATGAACACAGCAGGCAAGCAGCATCAGAGGAGCAGGAAGGCTGACGTTTTGGGCCTAGCCCCTTCTTCAGAAAGCTCTACACCTTGTTATATCAGATTCTCCAACATCTGCAGTTTCTACTATCTCTGAAACAGCATTTTAAGGTGATTAGCAAAAGACCCAGAGACGACATGAAATAAAGTATTTTAAGCAGCTAGTGGTTGAGATTTGGAACATGTCAATGACATGTTGGAAACAAGTTTGGTAGTAAAAGGTTTTGGATTAATAGTCATTAAAGTTTATGGGCTATGGGCCAAACATAACTAACTGAATTGCTCTTTGACCCAACTGACACAGACTCAATTGGCAAAATAGCCACCTTCTGCACTGTACTATGCTATGGTTCTGACTGCATTTCCACACAATAATGCCACATAAGAACTGCCTTTCTTTTATTGCAGGAATAATAGCCCTTTATAAATGCAGGATGACATAGTGGTAGACAGTCTAGGTGATAAGACTGTGGTTTCATTCTGTCAAAAATCTAAGATTTCAGAAAGCTGTAATTGGCTGTTGGTTATCTTTCTGCCTTCAAAGGGAACATTTTTCATGTAGTTTGTTTCACTGGATAAAGGAAACTAAATTAGCTTTGTGCAAAGGTTTTATTCATAGTGTTACCCTAATATTGATTTTCTTTGTTCAATTATGTTTTGTTATTGCTTTCTAACCCTTCCCCCACCTTAGCCTGGCTTTGACCAGCGATGACGATTTTCCCATTCATTTGATTGTTCCCACGGGGGAGTGCTCTTAAATTGTCACCACTCTGTGTCTAGCCTTGCATTGTGGAGCAGCTGTTTCTAATAAATGTCTGCAGCGCTTGACTTGTTGAAAACCCACATTCAGTTGCCAGATGTTTCCTTGAGGATTTGCGCTTGTGTTTTGTGTGCCATTTTGAGCTCATCACTAAATACATCGGGGTCCGGGGACAGGTGGTGGACAAAGAGACAAACAGTCCAAAAAAGATACTCACTCTGGAAAGGATCAATCAAAGTCCAAACCACCTGTCTAAGCAATATCTTGATTTAAAATTCTTATCCTTGTTAAATTCCCCTAGGACCTTGCTGCTTCTAGTCCCTACCTCAAACGCTCCAGTCTGCCAAATTGCTGCACTCTTCTGATTACGGCCTCTTTTATGCATCCTGATGATTAATTAGTACCAATGTTGGTGACCATACCTTCAGCTGCCTGGGCCCCGAGCGCTGGAATTCCTTCCCTAAGCGCCTCCACCCATTCCTTTCAAAGTCTACATTTGACCAAGGCTTTGGCTTATCTCTCGTAACATGTCCTTACCTGGCCTGGTGTGAAATTTTTTTCGTTAAGGTCTATGTGAAGCACCTTGAGATGCTTTTTGTGTTAAAGATGCTGCATAGATGTTCATCTTTGGGATGGTTTTGAAATGTGGCCACTGTTATAATGTAGGTTAAAGCAGCTGCCCAGCTGCATTAAGGTCCCACACACAGTAGTGAGATAATTCACCAAGTGACCTGTATAGTAATGACACATGTTCAGAATAACTGATGGTCAGGACACCTGGAGAACATACCCTTAGAGTAATGCCTTTAGAAATTGTTCTTGCAACTTGAAGATACATGTCAGTTTTTTTGGATGAAAAATTAAACTCTTACGGTACAATACCCCTTTCTGTGTGCTGCACTGGGGATGTTGGCCCAGATGACTTCAAGCCTCTGGAGTAGAGTTTGAACCCTTGGTTGCTAATCGACAGCAGAATGTTCCGCGCTGAGACTCGAAGGCAGCATGAACCAGAAGAGGTTCCCCCAACAAGATTTGCCAGTGATAATTCTGTTTCTCTTTTTATTCACCAGTCCAGAGAGCGGTTTCCCTGTTCTCGCTGAATGATGCGTCTGTTGGATCAGAAGTTGGACCAACTTACACTATACATATGCACAATACCCTGGAGCGACAGTCCTCCCCCCGAGTGCCACATATTTTGAGGTATTTTTTTTTATTCTTGTGATCTCCAGATATTCTTTGTATAAAATCCTGGATCAAGGTGTGAAAGGGCAGCTTTGTTTTTTGTGCTACCTCACTGCTTCATATGATATAAACATGGAAGCAGAAACATGAGAGCAGGAGTAGGCCAATACTCCAGTGTTCACTGTGATTGTAGAATCGTAGAATCCCTACAGTGTGGAAATAGGCCATTTGGCTCAACAAGTCCGCCTCGCCCCTCAGAACACCCCACCCAGACCCATTCCCTGAGATCTGCATTTCCCTTGTTGAACCCAACTAACCTAAACATCCCTGAACACTTCGGGCAATTTAGCATGGCCAATCCACCCACCCTCCACATCTTTGCTGTGTGGGAGGAAACCGGAGCACCGGAGGAAAGTCTCTCAGACACAGGGAGAATGTGCAAACTCCACACAGACAGACAGTCACCCAAGACCGGCAATGAACCCGGGTTGCTGGCACTAAGAGGCAGCAGTGCTAACCGCTGGGCCGCTGTGCAACCCTCCAATCATCCAATCCAATCTGTTGTGGCTTCTCCACCCATTTCCCCTCACCCCCTCTTTTGGTCCTTTTAGCCCCAAATGCTGTATCCAACGCCTTGAACTTGAAATTGACATGTCAGGCTCAACTACTTTCTGTAATAGCAAGTCCCACAGGCTCTCCACTCTAGGTGAAGAAGCACGAAAGACCAGAATCAGGGTGACAGCAAATTGGAGGGCTGTAAGGTTGGTGACATTCCAGAGAATGAACATGGCAAGGCCATAGAGGAATTTAACCTAGATGGGAATTTTAATTAAGGTGTGGTTTAGACAGGCATATTGGAGTTTATCAGAGCAAATATATTTTGTGGATTGTTTGACTGCCACCTCCTCTCTGTCCTGAATGGCTAATCCTGTAGCTGTAGCGTCTGACCCTTGGCCCTGGACTCCCCAGTCATTGGAAGCACGTTGCTGCATCTAACCTATCTAATGCTGTTAGAATTTCATAAGATCCCCCCCCGCCCAATCCCGTCCCCTCATCCTTCTGAGCTCCAGCGAGAATGATCCTAAACTCTCCTCTTAAGTCAGTTCTGCCATCCCAGGAAACAATCTGGTAAACCTTTGCTCCACTTTGTCTGTACCTATTCTGCCTATAATATAATATACCTGTTCCACTGCACAAACGAGTCAAGATGTAATCTCACCAAGCTCGTGTATAATTGCAGTGAAGTATCACTGCTTCTTCGCCATAACTGAAGTGGGGAGGCATTGGCCTTGTGTATTATCGCTGGACTGTTAATCCAGAGATCCAGATAACATTCTGGGCACCCAGGTTTGAATCCCACCACAGCAGACAGTGGAATTTGAATTCAATAAATATCTGGAATTAGGAGTCTAATGATGACCATGAATCAATTGTCAATTGTTGGAAAAACCCATCTGGTTCATTAATACCCTTTAGGGAAGGAAACTGCCATCCTTACCTGGTCTGGCCCAGATGTGACTCCAGACCCACAGCAATGTGGTTGAGTTTTAACTGCTCTCAGGGTAATTAAGGATGGGCTATAAGTGCTGTTTAGCCATCATTGCCCTCATCCTGTGAATGAATAAAGAAAAGCAAAATATTGTAAAGAGCTGGGATCCTGGCTCTGATCCCTGTGGTACCCTATTGGTCGCTGTCGGCCATTCACGAGAAGACCCCTTGATTCCTGCCTGCTAGCCAGTTTTGTATCTGTCTCGGTGCACTTTCATTTTAATCCATTGTGAGGCTGTCAACAACGTCTATACAAACCACACCCACCTCTGATCAACTCTACTAGTGAGATCTTTGTGAAGTTCCAATATATTTGTCAAACACGATTTCCCTTTCATAAATCCATGCTGACTGTGAGATTTTTGCGCAGTTTTCAGTGTTCTACTATAAAATGCTTCATAATGTATCCTAGCATTTTTCCCACTACTGCCCGATTGACTGGTCTATAATGTGCAATTTCCTCTCTGCCCACCTTTATTTAATAGAGTGGTTTCATTAATTACCCTGCAATATGCAGGACCTGTTGCAGAGTGGATAGAATCTCAAGGTGACCACCAAAACATCCACTTTCTAGGGCTCCTACTCTGGGATGTAGATTATCAGACCCTGAGGATTTATCAGCCTTCAATCCCATCAACTTCCCAACACCATTTCCCTAATGCTGATCTCTCTCCATTCTTCACTCTGACAAAACCCTGTGTTCTGCAACATTTCTGGTGTCTTCTTTGCGTCCTCGTTTGTGAATGTAGAAATCACAGTACGTATTTAGTTGATCAGCCACTCTGTTCGTCATTACAAATTACCCTTTCTGACAGCAAGAGACCTACTTTGTCTTCACCAGTCTTTTTGTCTTCGCCCCTATAGAAACATTTTAAAGTCAGTTTTTAAGTTCCTCGCAAGCTCGCTTTTACTCTTGTACTGTTTTCCCATTCTTAATCAATCCCTTTGTCCTCTCTTTTGAATTCTAAACGCTGAAACCACTCAGATGTTTTGCTTTTATTTCTGGCCAATTATTAGGCCTCTCTCTCGGATCCACTGCCATCTAATTTCTCTTTCGAGTCACGGTTTGGCCGCCTTGCCCCTTGCAATTTTGCGCCAAACATGAATGAACAATCGTTACATTTTAGCCATGAACTTTTTGAATGTTCACCCTTGACCTTCCATTTTTAAGTAACTTTGCTCAATCTAAAAATACAACCACGTCTACCTTTTATTGCCTTCAGTGCTCCTTTTGAGGTGGCTGTTATCCATCTTTCACAGCTATGATTTTAATTAACCCTTATTTTAAAATTCTCGTCCTTGTTTTCAATTCCATCTATTGCCCTCTGTCCCTTTTATCAGCATCCTCCTGTAATCTCAGGAGTTCTCACTAATTTTTGGCCGATTGAGCGTCACCGATTTTAAATGCTACAGTATTAGCAGCCCTGTTTTCTGCAGCCTGGCCCTGAAGTTTGGAATTCCCTCCCTCAGCCTCTTAACACCTACCCCTCCCCCTCTTGTTTTCTCACTCAGTTGTCTCGCTCGCTGTGTGTCTGGCTCGCTGTGTGTGTGTGTGTCTGGCTCGCTGTGTGTGTGTGTGTGTGTGGCTCGCTGTGTGTGTGTGTGTGTCTGGCTCGCTGTGTGTGTGTGTGTGTCTGGCTCGCTGTGTGTGTGTGTGTGTCTGGCTCGCTGTGTGTGTGTGTGTGTATCTGGCTCGCTGTGTGTGTGTGTGTGTGTCTGGCTCGCTGTGTGTGTGTGTGTGTCTGGCTCACTGTGTGTGTGTGTGTGTGTGTGTGTGTCTGGCTCGCTGTGTGTGTGTGTGTGTGTGTCTGGCTCGCTGTGTGTGTGTGTGTCTGGCTCGCTGTGTGTGTGTGTGTGTGTGTGTGTCTGGCTCGCTGTGTGTGTGTGTGTGTGTCTGGCTCGCTGTGTGTGTGTGTGTGTGTCTGGCTCGCTCTGTGTGTGTGTGTGTGTGTCTGGCTCGCTGTGTGTGTGTGTGTCTGGCTCGCTGTGTGTGTGTGTGTGTCTGGCTCGCTGTGTGTGTGTGTGTGTGTGTCTGGCTCGCTGTGTGTGTGTGTGTGTCTGGCTCGCTGTGTGTGTGTGTGTGTCTGGCTCGCTGTGTGTGTGTGTGTGTCTGGCTCGCTGTGTGTGTGTGTGTGTCTGGCTCGCTGTGTGTGTGTGTGTGTGTGTCTGGCTCGCTGTGTGTGTGTGTGTGTGTCTGGCTCGCTGTGTGTGTGTGTGTGTCTGGCTCGCTGTGTGTGTGTGTGTGTCTGGCTCGCTGTGTGTGTGTGTGTGTCTGGCTCGCTGTGTGTGTGTGTGTGTCTGGCTCGCTGTGTGTGTGTGTGTCTGGCTCGCTGTGTGTGTGTGTGTCTGGCTCGCTGTGTGTGTGTGTGTGTGTGTGTCTGGCTCGCTGTGTGTGTGTGTGTGTCTGGCTCGCTGTGTGTGTGTGTGTCTGGCTCGCTGTGTGTGTGTGTGTGTGTGTCTGGCTCGCTGTGTGTGTGTGTGTGTGTCTGGCTCGCTGTGTGTGTGTGTGTCTGGCTCGCTGTGTGTGTGTCTGGCTCGCTGTGTGTGTGTGTGTGTCTGGCTCGCTGTGTGTGTGTGTGTGTCTGGCTCGCTGTGTGTGTGTGTGTGTCTGGCTCGCTGTGTGTGTGTGTGTGTCTGGCTCGCTGTGTGTGTGTGTGTGTCTGGCTCGCTGTGTGTGTGTGTGTGTCTGGCTCGCTGTGTGTGTGTGTGTGTCTGGCTCGCGGTGTGTGTGTGTGTGTCTGGCTCGCTGTGTGTGTGTGTGTCTGGCTCGCTGTGTGTGTGTGTGTGTGTGTCTGGCTCGCTGTGTGTGTGTGTGTGTGTGTCTGGCTCGCTGTGTGTGTGTGTGTGTGTCTGGCTCGCTGTGTGTGTGTGTGTCTGGCTCGCTGTGTGTGTGTCTGGCTCGCTGTGTGTGTGTGTGTGTCTGGCTCGCTGTGTGTGTGTGTGTGTCTGGCTCGCTGTGTGTGTGTGTGTGTCTGGCTCGCTGTGTGTGTGTGTGTGTCTGGCTCGCTGTGTGTGTGTGTGTGTCTGGCTCGCGGTGTGTGTGTGTGTGTCTGGCTCGCTGTGTGTGTGTGTGTCTGGCTCGCTGTGTGTGTCTGGCTCGCTGTGTGTGTGTGTGTGTGTCTGGCTCGCTGTGTGTGTGTGTGTGTGTCTGGCTCGCTGTGTGTGTGTGTGTGTGTGTCTGGCTCGCTGTGTGTGTGTGTGTCTGGCTCGCGGTGTGTGTGTGTGTGTGTGTCTGGCTCGCTGTGTGTGTGTGTCTGGCTCGCTGTGTGTGTCTGGCTCGCTGTGTGTGTGTGTGTGTCTGGCTCGCTGTGTGTGTGTGTGTGTCTGGCTCGCTGTGTGTGTGTGTCTGGCTCGCGGTGTGTGTGTGTGTGTCTGGCTCGCGGTGTGTGTGTGTGAGTCTGGCTCGCTGTGTGTGTGTGTGTCTGGCTCGCTGTGTGTGTCTGGCTCGCTGTGTGTGTGTCTGGCTCGCTGTGTGTGTGTCTGGCTCGCTGTGTGTGTGTGTGTGTGTCTGGCTCGCTGTGTGTGTGTGTCTGGCTCGCGGTGTGTGTGTGTGTGTGTCTGGCTCGCTGTGTGTGTGTGTCTGGCTCGCTGTGTGTGTGTGTGTGTCTGGCTCGCTATGTGTGTGTGTGTGTCTGGCTCGCTGTGTGTGTGTGTGTGTCTGGCTCGCTGTGTGTGTGTGTGTGTCTGGCTCGCTGTGTGTGTGTGTCTGGCTCGCTGTGTGTGTGTGTCCGGCTCGCGGTGTGTGTGTGTGTGTCTGGCTCGCTGTGTGTGTGTGTGTGTCTGGCTCGCTGTGTGTGTGTGTGTGTCTGGCTCGCGGTGTGTGTGTGTGTGTCTGGCTCGCTGTGTGTGTGTGTCTGGCTCGCTGTGTGTGTGTGTGTGTCTGGCTCGCTGTGTGTGTGTGTGTGTCTGGCTCGCTGTGTGTGTGTGTGTGTCTGGCTCGCGGTGTGTGTGTGTGTGTGTGTCTGGCTCGCGGTGTGTGTGTGTGTGTGTGTCTGGCTCGCTGTGTGTGTGTGTGTCTGGCTCGCTGTGTGTGTCTGGCTCGCTGTGTGTGTGTGTCTGGCTCGCTGTGTGTGTGTGTGTGTGTTTGTGTGTGTGTCTGGCTCGCTGTGTCTGTGTGTGTGTCTGGCTCGCTGTGTGTGTGTGTGTCTGACTCGCTGTGTGTGTGTGTGTGTCTGGCTCGCTGTGTGTGTGTGTGTGTCTGGCTCGCTGTGTGTGTGTGTGTGTGTGTGTGTCTGGCTCGCTGTGTGTGTGTGTCTGGCTCGCGGTGTGTGTGTGTGTGTCTGGCTCGCGGTGTGTGTGTGTGTCTGGCTCGCTGTGTGTGTGTGTGTGTCTGGCTCGCTGTGTGTGTGTGTGTGTCTGGCTCGCGGTGTGTGTGTGTGTGTCTGGCTCGCGGTGTGTGTGTGTGTGTCTGGCTCGCTGTGTGTGTGTGTGTGTCTGGCTCGCTGTGTGTGTGTGTGTGTCTGGCTCGCTGTGTGTGTGTGTGTGTCTGGCTCGCTGTGTGTGTGTGTGTGTCTGGCTCGCGGTTTGTGTGTGTGTGTCTGGCTCGCTGTGTGTGTGTGTCTGGCTCGCTGTGTGTGTGTGTGTGTGTGTGTGTGTCTGGCTCGCTGTGTGTGTGTGTGTGTCTGGCTCGCTGTGTGTGTGTGTGTGTCTGGCTCGCGGTGTGTGTGTGTGTGTGTGTCTGGCTCGCTGTGTGTGTGTGTGTCTGGCTCGCTGTGTGTGTCTGGCTCGCTGTGTGTGTGTGTCTGGCTCGCTGTGTGTGTGTGTGTGTGTGTGTGTGTGTGTGTGTCTGGCTCGCTGTGTCTGTGTGTGTGTCTGGCTCGCTGTGTGTGTGTGTGTCTGACTCGCTGTGTGTGTGTGTGTGTCTGGCTCGCTGTGTGTGTGTGTGTGTCTGGCTCGCTGTGTGTGTGTGTGTGTGTGTGTGTGTGTGTGTCTGGCTCGCTGTGTGTGTGTCTGGCTCGCTGTGTGTGTGTGTCTGGCTCGCGGTGTGTGTGTCTGGCTCGCGGTGTGTGTGTGTGTGTCTGGCTCGCTGTGTGTGTGTGTGTCTGGCTCGCTGTGTGTGTGTGTGTGTCTGGCTCGCTGTGTGTGTGTGTGTGTCTGGCTCGCTGTGTGTGTGTGTGTGTCTGGCTCGCTGTGTGTGTGTGTCTGGCTCGCTGTGTGTGTGTGTCTGGCTCGCGGTGTGTGTGTGTGTGTCTGGCTCGCTGTGTGTGTGTGTGTGTCTGGCTCGCTGTGTGTGTGTGTGTGTCTGGCTCGCTGTGTGTGTGTGTGTCTGGCTCGCTGTGTGTGTGTGTGTGTCTGGCTCGCTGTGTGTGTGTGTCTGGCTCGCGGTGTGTGTGTGTGTGTGTGTCTGGCTCGCTGTGTGTGTCTGGCTCGCTGTGTGTGTGTGTGTGTGTGTGTGTGTGTGTGTGTGTGTCTGGCTCGCTGTGTGTGTGTGTGTCTGACTCGCTGTGTGTGTGTGTCTGGCTCGCTGTGTGTGTGTCTGGCTCGCTGTGTGTGTGTGTGTCTGGCTCTCTCTGTGTGTGTGTGTGTGTGTGTGTGTGTCTGGCTCACTGTGTGTGTGTGTGGCTGTCTGTGTGTGTGGCTCGCTGTGTGTGTGTGTGTGTGTGGCTCGCTGTGTGTGTGTGTGTGTGTGGCTCGCTGTGTGTGTGTGTGTGTCTGGCTCGCTGTGTGTGTGTGTGTGTGTGTGTGGCTCGCTGTGTGTGTGTGTGTGTGTGGCTCGCTGTGTGTGTGTGTGTGTCTGGCTCGCTGTGTGTGTGTGTGTGTGTGTCTGGCTCGCTGTGTGTGTGTGTGTGTCTGGCTCGCTGTGTGTGTGTGTGTGTCTGGCTCGCTGTGTGTGTGTGTGTGTCTGGCTCGCTGTGTGTGTGTGTGTGTGTCTGGCTCGCTGTGTGTGTGTGTGTGTGTCTGGCTCGCTGTGTGTGTGTGTGTGTGTGTCTGGCTCGCTGTGTGTGTGTGTGTGTGTCTGGCTCGCTGTGTGTGTGTGTCTGGCTCGCTGTGTGTGTGTGTGTGTCTGGCTCGCTGTGTGTGTGTGTGTGTCTGGCTCGCTGTGTGTGTGTGTGTGTCTGGCTCGCTGTGTGTGTGTGTGTGTCTGGCTCGCTGTGTGTGTGTGTGTCTGGCTCGCTGTGTGTGTGTGTGTCTGGCTCGCTGTGTGTGTGTGTGTCTGGCTCGCTGTGTGTGTGTGTGTGTGTCTGGCTCGCTGTGTGTGTGTGTGTGTCTGGCTCGCTGTGTGTGTGTGTGTCTGGCTCGCTGTGTGTGTGTGTGTGTGTGTGTCTGGCTCGCTGTGTGTGTGTGTGTGTGTCTGGCTCGCTGTGTGTGTGTGTGTCTGGCTCGCTGTGTGTGTGTCTGGCTCGCTGTGTGTGTGTGTGTGTCTGGCTCGCTGTGTGTGTGTGTGTGTGTCTGGCTCGCTGTGTGTGTGTGTCTGGCTCGCTGTGTGTGTGTGTCTGGCTCGCTGTGTGTGTGTGTCCGGCTCGCGGTGTGTGTGTGTGTGTCTGGCTCGCTGTGTGTGTGTGTGTGTCTGGCTCACTGTGTGTGTGTGTGTGTGTCTGGCTCGCGGTGTGTGTGTGTGTGTCTGGCTCGCTGTGTGTGTGTGTGTCTGGCTCGCTGTGTGTGTCTGGCTCGCTGTGTGTGTGTGTGTGTGTCTGGCTCGCTGTGTGTGTGTGTGTGTGTGTCTGGCTCGCTGTGTGTGTGTGTCTGGCTCGCGGTGTGTGTGTGTGTCTGGCTCGCTGTGTGTGTGTGTGTGTGTCTGGCTCGCTGTGTGTGTCTGGCTCGCTGTGTGTGTGTGTGTGTCTGGCTCGCTGTGTGTGTGTGTGTGTCTGGCTCGCTGTGTGTGTGTGTCTGGCTCGCGGTGTGTGTGTGTGTGTGTCTGGCTCGCGGTGTGTGTGTGTGAGTCTGGCTCGCTGTGTGTGTGTGTGTCTGGCTCGCTGTGTGTGTCTGGCTCGCTGTGTGTGTGTCTGGCTCGCTGTGTGTGTGTGTGTGTGTGTGTCTGGCTCGCTGTGTGTGTGTGTCTGGCTCGCTGTGTGTGTGTGTCTGGCTCGCGGTGTGTGTGTGTGTGTGTGTCTGGCTCGCTGTGTGTGTGTGTGTGTCTGGCTCGCTGTGTGTGTGTGTCTGGCTCGCTGTGTGTGTGTGTGTGTCTGGCTCGCTGTGTGTGTGTGTGTGTCTGGCTCGCTGTGTGTGTGTGTGTGTCTGGCTCGCTGTGTGTGTGTGTGTGTGTCTGGCTCGCTGTGTGTTTGTGTGTGTCTGGCTCGCTGTGTGTGTGTGTCTGGCTCGCTGTGTGTGTGTGTGTGTGTGTGTCTGGCTCGCTGTGTGTGTGTGTGTGTGTCTGGCTCGCTGTGTGTGTGTGTGTCTGGCTCGCTGTGTGTGTGTCTGGCTCGCTGTGTGTGTGTGTGTGTCTGGCTCGCTGTGTGTGTGTGTGTGTCTGGCTCGCTGTGTGTGTGTGTGTGTGTCTGGCTCGCTGTGTGTGTGTGTCTGGCTCGCTGTGTGTGTGTGTCTGGCTCGCTGTGTGTGTGTGTCCGGCTCGCGGTGTGTGTGTGTGTGTCTGGCTCGCTGTGTGTGTGTGTGTGTCTGGCTCGCGGTGTGTGTGTGTGTGTCTGGCTCGCTGTGTGTGTGTGTGTCTGGCTCGCTGTGTGTGTCTGGCTCGCTGTGTGTGTGTGTGTGTGTCTGGCTCGCTGTGTGTGTGTGTGTGTGTGTCTGGCTCGCTGTGTGTGTGTGTCTGGCTCGCGGTGTGTGTGTGTGTCTGGCTCGCTGTGTGTGTGTGTCTGGCTCGCTGTGTGTGTCTGGCTCGCTGTGTGTGTGTGTGTGTCTGGCTCGCTGTGTGTGTGTGTGTGTCTGGCTCGCTGTGTGTGTGTGTGGCTGTCTGTGTGTGTGGCTCGCTGTGTGTGTGTGTGTGTGTGTGTGGCTCGCTGTGTGTGTGTGTGTGTGTGTGTGGCTCGCTGTGTGTGTGTGTGTGTCTGGCTCGCTGTGTGTGTGTGTGTGTCTGGCTCGCTGTGTGTGTGTGTGTGTGTGTCTGGCTCGCTGTGTGTGTGTGTGTGTCTGGCTCGCTGTGTGTGTGTGTGTGTGTCTGGCTCGCTGTGTGTGTGTGTGTGTCTGGCTCGCTGTGTGTGTGTGTGTGTGTCTGGCTCGCTGTGTGTGTGTGTGTGTGTGTCTGGCTCGCTGTGTGTGTGTGTGTGTGTGTCTGGCTCGCTGTGTGTGTGTGTCTGGCTCGCTGTGTGTGTGTGTGTGTCTGGCTCGCTGTGTGTGTGTGTGTGTCTGGCTCGCTGTGTGTGTGTGTGTGTCTGGCTCGCTGTGTGTGTGTGTGTCTGGCTCGCTGTGTGTGTGTGTGTCTGGCTCGCTGTGTGTGTGTGTGTCTGGCTCGCTGTGTGTGTGTGTGTGTGTCTGGCTCGCTGTGTGTGTGTGTGTGTGTCTGGCTCGCTGTGTGTGTGTGTGTGTCTGGCTCGCTGTGTGTGTGTGTGTCTGGCTCGCTGTGTGTGTGTGTGTGTGTGTGTCTGGCTCGCTGTGTGTGTGTGTGTGTGTCTGGCTCGCTGTGTGTGTGTGTGTCTGGCTCGCTGTGTGTGTGTCTGGCTCGCTGTGTGTGTGTGTGTGTCTGGCTCGCTGTGTGTGTGTGTGTGTGTCTGGCTCGCTGTGTGTGTGTGTCTGGCTCGCTGTGTGTGTGTGTCTGGCTCGCTGTGTGTGTGTGTCCGGCTCGCGGTGTGTGTGTGTGTGTCTGGCTCGCTGTGTGTGTGTGTGTGTCTGGCTCGCTGTGTGTGTGTGTGTGTCTGGCTCGCTGTGTGTGTGTGTGTGTCTGGCTCGCGGTGTGTGTGTGTGTGTCTGGCTCGCTGTGTGTGTGTGTGTCTGGCTCGCTGTGTGTGTCTGGCTCGCTGTGTGTGTGTGTGTGTGTCTGGCTCGCTGTGTGTGTGTGTGTGTGTGTCTGGCTCGCTGTGTGTGTGTGTCTGGCTCGCGGTGTGTGTGTGTGTGTGTGTCTGGCTCGCTGTGTGTGTGTGTGTGTGTCTGGCTCGCTGTGTGTGTCTGGCTCGCTGTGTGTGTGTGTGTGTCTGGCTCGCTGTGTGTGTGTGTGTGTCTGGCTCGCTGTGTGTGTGTGTCTGGCTCGCGGTGTGTGTGTGTGTGTCTGGCTCGCGGTGTGTGTGTGTGAGTCTGGCTCGCTGTGTGTGTGTGTGTCTGGCTCGCTGTGTGTGTCTGGCTCGCTGTGTGTGTGTCTGGCTCGCTGTGTGTGTGTGTGTGTGTGTCTGGCTCGCTGTGTGTGTGTGTCTGGCTCGCGGTGTGTGTGTGTGTGTGTGTGTCTGGCTCGCTGTGTGTGTGTGTGTGTCTGGCTCGCTGTGTGTGTGTGTCTGGCTCGCTGTGTGTGTGTGTGTGTCTGGCTCGCTGTGTGTGTGTGTGTGTCTGGCTCGCTGTGTGTGTGTGTGTGTCTGGCTCGCTGTGTGTGTGTGTGTGTCTGGCTCGCTGTGTGTGTGTGTGTGTGTCTGGCTCGCTGTGTGTGTGTGTGTGTCTGGCTCGCTGTGTGTGTGTGTCTGGCTCGCTGTGTGTGTGTGTGTGTGTGTGTCTGGCTCGCTGTGTGTGTGTGTGTGTGTCTGGCTCGCTGTGTGTGTGTGTGTGTGTCTGGCTCGCTGTGTGTGTGTGTGTCTGGCTCGCTGTGTGTGTGTCTGGCTCGCTGTGTGTGTGTCTGGCTCGCTGTGTGTGTGTGTGTGTCTGGCTCGCTGTGTGTGTGTGTGTGTGTCTGGCTCGCTGTGTGTGTGTGTCTGGCTCGCTGTGTGTGTGTGTCTGGCTCGCTGTGTGTGTGTGTCTGGCTCGCTGTGTGTGTGTGTGTGTCTGGCTCGCTGTGTGTGTGTGTGTGTGTCTGGCTCGCTGTGTGTGTGTGTGTGTCTGGCTCGCGGTGTGTGTGTGTGTGTCTGGCTCGCTGTGTGTGTGTGTGTCTGGCTCGCTGTGTGTGTCTGGCTCGCTGTGTGTGTGTGTGTGTGTCTGGCTCGCTGTGTGTGTGTGTGTGTGTGTCTGGCTCGCTGTGTGTGTGTGTCTGGCTCGCGGTGTGTGTGTGTGTGTGTGTCTGGCTCGCTGTGTGTGTGTGTGTGTGTCTGGCTCGCTGTGTGTGTCTGGCTCGCTGTGTGTGTGTGTGTGTCTGGCTCGCTGTGTGTGTGTGTGTGTCTGGCTCGCTGTGTGTGTGTGTCTGGCTCGCGGTGTGTGTGTGAGAGTCTGGCTCGCTGTGTGTGTGTGTGTCTGGCTCGCTGTGTGTGTCTGGCTCGCTGTGTGTGTGTCTGGCTCGCTGTGTGTGTGTGTGTGTGTGTGTGTCTGGCTCGCTGTGTGTGTGTGTCTGGCTCGCGGTGTGTGTGTGTGTGTGTGTCTGGCTCGCTGTGTGTGTGTGTGTGTCTGGCTCGCTGTGTGTGTGTGTGTGTCTGGCTCGCTGTGTGTGTGTGTGTGTCTGGCTCGCTGTGTGTGTGTGTGTGTCTGGCTCGCTGTGTGTGTGTGTGTGTGTCTGGCTCGCTGTGTGTGTGTGTGTGTCTGGCTCGCTGTGTGTGTGTGTCTGGCTCGCTGTGTGTGTGTGTCCGGCTCGCGGTGTGTGTGTGTGTGTCCGGCTCGCTGTGTGTGTGTGTGTGTCCGGCTCGCTGTGTGTGTGTGTGTGTCTGGCTCGCTGTGTGTGTGTGTGTGTCTGGCTCGCTGTGTGTGTGTGTCTGGCTGGCTCGCGGTGTGTGTGTGTGTGTCTGGCTCGCTGTGTGTGTGTGTCTGGCTCGCTGTGTGTGTGTGTGTGTGTGTGTGTGTGTCTGGCTCGCTGTGTGTGTGTGTGTGTCTGGCTCGCTGTGTGTGTGTGTGTGTCTGGCTCGCGGTGTGTGTGTGTGTGTGTGTCTGGCTCGCTGTGTGTGTGTGTGTGTCTGGCTCGCTGTGTGTGTGTGTGTGTCTGGCTCGCTGTGTGTGTGTGTGTGTGTCTGGCTCGCTGTGTGTGTGTGTGTGTGTCTGGCTCGCTGTGTGTGTGTGTGTGTGTGTCTGGCTCGCTGTGTGTGTGTGTGTGTGTCTGGCTCGCTGTGTGTGTGTGTCTGGCTCGCTGTGTGTGTGTGTGTGTCTGGCTCGCTGTGTGTGTGTGTGTGTCTGGCTCGCTGTGTGTGTGTGTGTGTCTGGCTCGCTGTGTGTGTGTGTGTGTCTGGCTCGCTGTGTGTGTGTGTGTCTGGCTCGCTGTGTGTGTGTGTGTCTGGCTCGCTGTGTGTGTGTGTGTCTGGCTCGCTGTGTGTGTGTGTGTGTGTCTGGCTCGCTGTGTGTGTGTGTGTGTCTGGCTCGCTGTGTGTGTGTGTGTCTGGCTCGCTGTGTGTGTGTGTGTGTGTGTGTCTGGCTCGCTGTGTGTGTGTGTGTGTGTCTGGCTCGCTGTGTGTGTGTGTGTCTGGCTCGCTGTGTGTGTGTCTGGCTCGCTGTGTGTGTGTGTGTGTCTGGCTCGCTGTGTGTGTGTGTGTGTGTCTGGCTCGCTGTGTGTGTGTGTCTGGCTCGCTGTGTGTGTGTGTCTGGCTCGCTGTGTGTGTGTGTCCGGCTCGCGGTGTGTGTGTGTGTGTCTGGCTCGCTGTGTGTGTGTGTGTGTCTGGCTCACTGTGTGTGTGTGTGTGTGTCTGGCTCGCGGTGTGTGTGTGTGTGTCTGGCTCGCTGTGTGTGTGTGTGTCTGGCTCGCTGTGTGTGTCTGGCTCGCTGTGTGTGTGTGTGTGTGTCTGGCTCGCTGTGTGTGTGTGTGTGTGTGTCTGGCTCGCTGTGTGTGTGTGTCTGGCTCGCGGTGTGTGTGTGTGTCTGGCTCGCTGTGTGTGTGTGTGTGTGTCTGGCTCGCTGTGTGTGTCTGGCTCGCTGTGTGTGTGTGTGTGTCTGGCTCGCTGTGTGTGTGTGTGTGTCTGGCTCGCTGTGTGTGTGTGTCTGGCTCGCGGTGTGTGTGTGTGTGTGTCTGGCTCGCGGTGTGTGTGTGTGAGTCTGGCTCGCTGTGTGTGTGTGTGTCTGGCTCGCTGTGTGTGTCTGGCTCGCTGTGTGTGTGTCTGGCTCGCTGTGTGTGTGTGTGTGTGTGTGTCTGGCTCGCTGTGTGTGTGTGTCTGGCTCGCGGTGTGTGTGTGTGTGTGTGTCTGGCTCGCTGTGTGTGTGTGTGTGTCTGGCTCGCTGTGTGTGTGTGTCTGGCTCGCTGTGTGTGTGTGTGTGTCTGGCTCGCTGTGTGTGTGTGTGTGTCTGGCTCGCTGTGTGTGTGTGTGTGTCTGGCTCGCTGTGTGTGTGTGTGTGTGTCTGGCTCGCTGTGTGTTTGTGTGTGTCTGGCTCGCTGTGTGTGTGTGTCTGGCTCGCTGTGTGTGTGTGTGTGTGTGTGTCTGGCTCGCTGTGTGTGTGTGTGTGTGTCTGGCTCGCTGTGTGTGTGTGTGTCTGGCTCGCTGTGTGTGTGTCTGGCTCGCTGTGTGTGTGTGTGTGTCTGGCTCGCTGTGTGTGTGTGTGTGTCTGGCTCGCTGTGTGTGTGTGTGTGTGTCTGGCTCGCTGTGTGTGTGTGTCTGGCTCGCTGTGTGTGTGTGTCTGGCTCGCTGTGTGTGTGTGTCCGGCTCGCGGTGTGTGTGTGTGTGTCTGGCTCGCTGTGTGTGTGTGTGTGTCTGGCTCGCGGTGTGTGTGTGTGTGTCTGGCTCGCTGTGTGTGTGTGTGTCTGGCTCGCTGTGTGTGTCTGGCTCGCTGTGTGTGTGTGTGTGTGTCTGGCTCGCTGTGTGTGTGTGTGTGTGTGTCTGGCTCGCTGTGTGTGTGTGTCTGGCTCGCGGTGTGTGTGTGTGTCTGGCTCGCTGTGTGTGTGTGTCTGGCTCGCTGTGTGTGTCTGGCTCGCTGTGTGTGTGTGTGTGTCTGGCTCGCTGTGTGTGTGTGTGTGTCTGGCTCGCTGTGTGTGTGTGTGGCTGTCTGTGTGTGTGGCTCGCTGTGTGTGTGTGTGTGTGTGTGTGGCTCGCTGTGTGTGTGTGTGTGTGTGGCTCGCTGTGTGTGTGTGTGTGTCTGGCTCGCTGTGTGTGTGTGTGTGTCTGGCTCGCTGTGTGTGTGTGTGTGTGTGTCTGGCTCGCTGTGTGTGTGTGTGTGTCTGGCTCGCTGTGTGTGTGTGTGTGTGTCTGGCTCGCTGTGTGTGTGTGTGTGTCTGGCTCGCTGTGTGTGTGTGTGTGTGTCTGGCTCGCTGTGTGTGTGTGTGTGTGTGTCTGGCTCGCTGTGTGTGTGTGTGTGTGTGTCTGGCTCGCTGTGTGTGTGTGTCTGGCTCGCTGTGTGTGTGTGTGTGTCTGGCTCGCTGTGTGTGTGTGTGTGTCTGGCTCGCTGTGTGTGTGTGTGTGTCTGGCTCGCTGTGTGTGTGTGTGTCTGGCTCGCTGTGTGTGTGTGTGTCTGGCTCGCTGTGTGTGTGTGTGTCTGGCTCGCTGTGTGTGTGTGTGTGTGTCTGGCTCGCTGTGTGTGTGTGTGTGTCTGGCTCGCTGTGTGTGTGTGTGTCTGGCTCGCTGTGTGTGTGTGTGTGTGTGTGTCTGGCTCGCTGTGTGTGTGTGTGTGTGTCTGGCTCGCTGTGTGTGTGTGTGTCTGGCTCGCTGTGTGTGTGTCTGGCTCGCTGTGTGTGTGTGTGTGTCTGGCTCGCTGTGTGTGTGTGTGTGTGTCTGGCTCGCTGTGTGTGTGTGTCTGGCTCGCTGTGTGTGTGTGTCTGGCTCGCTGTGTGTGTGTGTCCGGCTCGCGGTGTGTGTGTGTGTGTCTGGCTCGCTGTGTGTGTGTGTGTGTCTGGCTCGCTGTGTGTGTGTGTGTGTCTGGCTCGCTGTGTGTGTGTGTGTGTCTGGCTCGCGGTGTGTGTGTGTGTGTCTGGCTCGCTGTGTGTGTGTGTGTCTGGCTCGCTGTGTGTGTCTGGCTCGCTGTGTGTGTGTGTGTGTGTCTGGCTCGCTGTGTGTGTGTGTGTGTGTGTCTGGCTCGCTGTGTGTGTGTGTCTGGCTCGCGGTGTGTGTGTGTGTGTGTGTCTGGCTCGCTGTGTGTGTGTGTGTGTGTCTGGCTCGCTGTGTGTGTCTGGCTCGCTGTGTGTGTGTGTGTGTCTGGCTCGCTGTGTGTGTGTGTGTGTCTGGCTCGCTGTGTGTGTGTGTCTGGCTCGCGGTGTGTGTGTGTGTGTCTGGCTCGCGGTGTGTGTGTGTGAGTCTGGCTCGCTGTGTGTGTGTGTGTCTGGCTCGCTGTGTGTGTCTGGCTCGCTGTGTGTGTGTCTGGCTCGCTGTGTGTGTGTGTGTGTGTGTCTGGCTCGCTGTGTGTGTGTGTCTGGCTCGCGGTGTGTGTGTGTGTGTGTGTGTCTGGCTCGCTGTGTGTGTGTGTGTGTCTGGCTCGCTGTGTGTGTGTGTCTGGCTCGCTGTGTGTGTGTGTGTGTCTGGCTCGCTGTGTGTGTGTGTGTGTCTGGCTCGCTGTGTGTGTGTGTGTGTCTGGCTCGCTGTGTGTGTGTGTGTGTGTCTGGCTCGCTGTGTGTGTGTGTGTGTGTCTGGCTCGCTGTGTGTGTGTGTCTGGCTCGCTGTGTGTGTGTGTGTGTGTGTGTCTGGCTCGCTGTGTGTGTGTGTGTGTGTCTGGCTCGCTGTGTGTGTGTGTGTGTGTCTGGCTCGCTGTGTGTGTGTGTGTGTGTCTGGCTCGCTGTGTGTGTGTCTGGCTCGCTGTGTGTGTGTCTGGCTCGCTGTGTGTGTGTGTGTGTCTGGCTCGCTGTGTGTGTGTGTGTGTGTCTGGCTCGCTGTGTGTGTGTGTCTGGCTCGCTGTGTGTGTGTGTCTGGCTCGCTGTGTGTGTGTGTCTGGCTCGCTGTGTGTGTGTGTGTGTCTGGCTCGCTGTGTGTGTGTGTGTGTGTCTGGCTCGCTGTGTGTGTGTGTGTGTCTGGCTCGCGGTGTGTGTGTGTGTGTCTGGCTCGCTGTGTGTGTGTGTGTCTGGCTCGCTGTGTGTGTCTGGCTCGCTGTGTGTGTGTGTGTGTGTCTGGCTCGCTGTGTGTGTGTGTGTGTGTGTCTGGCTCGCTGTGTGTGTGTGTCTGGCTCGCGGTGTGTGTGTGTGTGTGTGTCTGGCTCGCTGTGTGTGTGTGTGTGTGTCTGGCTCGCTGTGTGTGTCTGGCTCGCTGTGTGTGTGTGTGTGTCTGGCTCGCTGTGTGTGTGTGTGTGTCTGGCTCGCTGTGTGTGTGTGTCTGGCTCGCGGTGTGTGTGTGAGAGTCTGGCTCGCTGTGTGTGTGTGTGTCTGGCTCGCTGTGTGTGTCTGGCTCGCTGTGTGTGTGTCTGGCTCGCTGTGTGTGTGTGTGTGTGTGTGTGTCTGGCTCGCTGTGTGTGTGTGTCTGGCTCGCGGTGTGTGTGTGTGTGTGTGTCTGGCTCGCTGTGTGTGTGTGTGTGTCTGGCTCGCTGTGTGTGTGTGTGTGTCTGGCTCGCTGTGTGTGTGTGTGTGTCTGGCTCGCTGTGTGTGTGTGTGTGTCTGGCTCGCTGTGTGTGTGTGTGTGTGTCTGGCTCGCTGTGTGTGTGTGTGTGTCTGGCTCGCTGTGTGTGTGTGTCTGGCTCGCTGTGTGTGTGTGTCCGGCTCGCGGTGTGTGTGTGTGTGTCCGGCTCGCTGTGTGTGTGTGTGTGTCCGGCTCGCTGTGTGTGTGTGTGTGTCTGGCTCGCTGTGTGTGTGTGTGTGTCTGGCTCGCTGTGTGTGTGTGTCTGGCTGGCTCGCGGTGTGTGTGTGTGTGTCTGGCTCGCTGTGTGTGTGTGTCTGGCTCGCTGTGTGTGTGTGTGTGTGTGTGTGTGTGTCTGGCTCGCTGTGTGTGTGTGTGTGTCTGGCTCGCTGTGTGTGTGTGTGTGTCTGGCTCGCGGTGTGTGTGTGTGTGTGTGTCTGGCTCGCGGTGTGTGTGTGTGTGTGTGTGTGTGTCTGGCTCGCTGTGTCTGTGTGTGTGTCTGGCTCGCTGTGTGTGTGTGTGTCTGACTCGCTGTGTGTGTGTGTGTGTCTGGCTCGCTGTGTGTGTGTGTGTGTCTGGCTCGCTGTGTGTGTGTGTGTGTGTGTGTCTGGCTCGCTGTGTGTATGTGTCTGGCTCGCGGTGTGTGTGTGTGTGTCTGGCTCGCGGTGTGTGTGTGTGTGTCTGGCTCGCTGTGTGTGTGTGTGTGTCTGGCTCGCTGTGTGTGTGTGTGTGTCTGGCTCGCTGTGTGTGTGTGTGTGTCTGGCTCGCTGTGTGTGTGTGTGTCTGGCTCGCGGTGTGTGTGTGTGTGTCTGGCTCGCTGTGTGTGTGTGTCTGGCTCGCTGTGTGTGTGTGTGTGTGTGTGTGTGTGTGTCTGGCTCGCTGTGTGTGTGTGTGTGTGTGTCTGGCTCGCGGTGTGTGTGTGTGTGTGTGTCTGGCTCGCGGTGTGTGTGTGTGTGTGTGTCTGGCTCGCTGTGTGTGTGTGTGTCTGGCTCGCTGTGTGTGTCTGGCTCGCTGTGTGTGTGTGTCTGGCTCGCTGTGTGTGTGTGTGTGTGTGTGTGTGTGTGTCTGGCTCGCTGTGTCTGTGTGTGTGTCTGGCTCGCTGTGTGTGTGTGTGTCTGACTCGCTGTGTGTGTGTGTGTGTCTGGCTCGCTGTGTGTGTGTGTGTGTGTCTGGCTCGCTGTCTGTGTGTGTGTGTGTGTGTGTGTCTGGCTCGCTGTGTGTGTGTCTGGCTCGCGGTGTGTGTGTGTGTGTCTGGCTCGCGGTGTGTGTGTGTGTGTCTGGCTCGCGGTGTGTGTGTGTGTGTCTGGCTCGCTGTGTGTGTGTGTGTGTCTGGCTCGCTGTGTGTGTGTGTGTGTCTGGCTCGCTGTGTGTGTGTGTGTGTCTGGCTCGCTGTGTGTGTGTGTCTGGCTCGCGGTGTGTGTGTGTGTGTCTGGCTCGCTGTGTGTGTGTGTGTGTCTGGCTCGCTGTGTGTGTGTGTGTCTGGTTTCGCTGTGTGTGTGTGTGTCTGGCTCGCTGTGTGTGTGTGTGTGTCTGGCTCGCTGTGTGTGTGTGTCTGGCTCGCGGTGTGTGTGTGTGTGTGTGTCTGGCTCGCTGTGTGTGTCTGGCTCGCTGTGTGTGTGTGTGTGTGTGTGTGTGTGTGTGTGTCTGGCTCGCTGTGTCTGTGTGTGTGTCTGGCTCGCTGTGTGTGTGTGTGTCTGACTCGCTGTGTGTGTGTGTGTGTGTGTGTGTCTGGCTCGCTGTGTGTGTGTGTGTCTGGCTCGCTGTGTGTGTGTGTGTCTGGCTCTCTGTGTGTGTGTGTGTGTGTGTGTGTGTCTGGCTCACTGTGTGTGTGTGTGGCTGTCTGTGTGTGTGGCTCGCTGTGTGTGTGTGCGTGTGTGGCTCGCTGTGTGTGTGTGTGTGTGTGGCTCGCTGTGTGTGTGTGTGTGTGTGGCTCGCTGTGTGTGTGTATGTGTCTGGCTCGCTGTGTGTGTGTGTGTGTCTGGCTCGCTCTGTGTGGCTCGCTGTGTGTGTGTGTGTCTGGCTCGCTCTGTGTGTGTGTGTGTGTGTGTGTCTGGCTCGCTCTGTGTGTGTGTGTGTGTGTGTCTGGCTCGCTGTGTGTGTGTGTGTGTCTGGCTCTCTGTGTGTGTGTGTGTGTGTGTCTGGCTCGCTGTGTGTGTCTGGCTCGCTGTGTGTGTGTGTGTGTCTGGCTCGCTGTGTGTGTGTGTGTCTGGCTCGCTGTGTGTGTGTGTGTCTGGCTCGCTGTGTGTGTGTGTGTCTGGCTCGCTGTGTGTGTGTGTCGCTGTGTGTGTGTGTGTCTGGCTCGCTGTGTGTGTGTGTGTCTGGCTCTCTGTGTGTGTGTGTGTGTGTGTGTGTGTCTGGCTCACTGTGTGTGTGTGTGGCTCGCTGTGTGTGTGTGTGTGTGTGTGGCTCGCTGTGTGTGTGTGTGTGTGTGTGTGTGTGGCTCGCTGTGTGTGTGTGTGTGTGTCTGGCTCGCTCTGTGTGGCTCGCTGTGTGTGTGTGTGTCTGGCTCGCTCTGTGTGTGTGTGTGTGTGTGTCTGGCTCGCTGTGTGTGTGTGTGTCTGGCTCGCTGTGTGTGTGTGTGTCTGGCTCGCTGTGTGTGTGTGTCGCTGTGTGTGTGTGTGTCTGGCTCGCTGTGTGTGTGTGTGTGTCTGGCTCGCTGTGTGTGTGTGTGTGTCTGGCTCGCTGTGTGTGTGTGTCTGGCTCGCGGTGTGTGTGTGTGTGTCTGGCTCGCTGTGTGTGTGTGTGTGTCTGGCTCGCTGTGTGTGTGTGTGTGTCTGGCTCGCTGTGTGTGTGTGTGTCTGGCTCGCTGTGTGTGTGTGTGTCTGGCTCGCTGTGTGTGTGTGTGTGTCTGGCTCGCTGTGTGTGTGTGTCTGGCTCGCGGTGTGTGTGTGTGTGTGTGTCTGGCTTGCTGTGTGTGTCTGGCTCGCTGTGTGTGTGTGTGTGTGTGTGTGTGTGTGTCTGGCTCGCTGTGTCTGTGTGTGTGTCTGGCTCGCTGTGTGTGTGTGTGTCTGACTCGCTGTGTGTGTGTGTGTGTGTGTGTGTGTGTCTGGCTCGCTGTGTGTGTGTCTGGCTCGCTGTGTGTGTGTGTGCCTGGCTCTCTGTGTGTGTGTGTGTGTGTGTGTGTCTGGCTCACTGTGTGTGTGTGTGGCTGTCTGTGTGTGTGGCTCGCTGTGTGTGTGTGTGTGTGTGGCTCGCTGTGTGTGTGTGTGTGTGTGGCTCGCTGTGTGTGTGTGTGTGTGTGGCTCGCTGTGTGTGTGTATGTGTCTGGCTCGCTGTGTGTGTGTGTGTGTCTGGCTCGCTCTGTGTGGCTCGCTGTGTGTGTGTGTGTCTGGCTCGCTCTGTGTGTGTGTGTGTGTGTGTGTGTCTGGCTCGCTCTGTGTGTGTGTGTGTGTGTGTCTGGCTCGCTGTGTGTGTGTGTGTGTCTGGCTCGCTGTGTGTGTGTGTGTGTCTGGCTCGCTGTGTGTGTGTGTGTGTCTGGCTCGCTGTGTGTGTGTGTGTGTGTCTGGCTCGCTGTGTGTGTGTGTGTGTCTGGCTCGCTGTGTGTGTGTGTGTCTGGCTCGCTGTGTGTGTGTGTCGCTGTGTGTGTGTGTGTCTGGCTCGCTGTGTGTGTGTGTGTCTGGCTCTCTGTGTGTGTGTGTGTGTGTGTGTGTGTGTCTGGCTCACTGTGTGTGTGTGTGGCTGTCTGTGTGTGTGGCTCGCTGTGTGTGTGTGTGTGTGTGTGTGTGTGTGGCTCGCTGTGTGTGTGTGTGTGTGTGGCTCGCTGTGTGTGTGTGTGTGTCTGGCTCGCTCTGTGTGGCTCGCTGTGTGTGTGTGTGTCTGGCTCGCTCTGTGTGTGTGTGTGTGTGTGTCTGGCTCGCTGTGTGTGTGTGTGTCTGGCTCGCTGTGTGTGTGTGTGTCTGGCTCGCTGTGTGTGTGTGTCGCTGTGTGTGTGTGTGTCTGGCTCGCTGTGTGTGTGTGTGTGTGTGTCTGGCTCGCTGTGTGTGTGTGTGTGGCTGGCTCGCTGTGTGTGTGTGTGTGTGTGTGTGTGTGTCTGGCTTGCTGTGTGTGTGTGTGTGTGTGTGTGTGTCTGGCTCGCTGTGTGTGTGTGTGTGTCTGGCTCGCTGTGTGTGTGTGTGTGTGTGTGTCTGGCTCGCTGTGTGTGTGTGTGTCTGGCTCGCTGTGTGTGTGTCTGGCTCGCTGTGTGTGATTGGGTGTCGCTGTGTGTGTGTGTGTGTCTGGCTCGCTGTGTGTGTGTGTGTGTGTCTGGCTCGCTGTGTGTGTGTGTGTGTCTGGCTCGCTGTGTGTGTGTGTGTGTCTGGCTCGCTGTGTGTGTGTGTGTCTGGCTCGCTGTGTGTGTGTGTGTGTGTGTGTGTGTCTGGCTCGCTGTGTGTGTGTGTGTGTCTGGCTCGCTGTGTGTGTGTGTGTGTGTGTGTGTCTGGCTCGCTGTGTGTGTGTGTGTGTCTGGCTCGCTGTGTGTGTGTGTGTGTGTGTGTGTGTCTCTGGCTCGCTGTGTGTGTGTGTGTCTCTGGCTCGCTGTGTGTGTGTGTGTGTGTGTGTGTGTGTCTGGCTCGCTGTGTGTGTGTGTGTCTGGCTCGCTGTGTGTGTGTGTGTCTGGCTCGCTGTGTGTGTGTGTGTCTGGCTCGCTGTGTGTGTGTGTCTGGCTCGCTGTGTGTGATTGGGTGTCGCTGTGTGTGTGTGTGTGTCTGGCTCGCTGTGTGTGTGTGTGTCTGGCTCGCTGTGTGTGTGTGTCTGGCTCGCTGTGTGTGTGTGTCTGGCTCGCTGTGTGTGTGTGTGTGTCTGGCTCGCTGTGTGTGTGTGTGTGTCTGGCTCGCTGTGTGTGTGTGTGTGTCTGGCTCGCTGTGTGTGTGTGTCTGGCTCGCTGTGTGTGTGTGTGTGTCTGGCTCGCTGTGTGTGTGTGTGTGTCTGGCTCGCTGTGTGTGTGTGTGTGTGTGTCTGGCTCGCTGTGTGTGTGTGTGTGTCTGGCTCGCTGTGTGTGTGTGTGTCTGGCTCGCTGTGTGTGTGTCTGGCTCGCTGTGTGTGTGTGTGTCTGGCTCGCTGTGTGTGTGTCTGGCTCGCTGTGTGTGTGTGTGTGTCTGGCTCGCTGTGTGTGTGTGTGTGTCTGGCTCGCTGTGTGTGTGTGTGTGTGTGTGTGTCTGGCTCGCTGTGTGTGTGTGTGTGTCTGGCTCGCTGTGTGTGTGTGTCTGGCTCGCTGTGTGTGTGTGTGTCTGGCTCGCTGTGTGTGTGTCTGGCTCGCTGTGTGTGTGTGTGTGTGTCTGGCTCGCTGTGTGTGTGTGTGTGTCTGGCTCGCTGTGTGTGTGCGTCTGGCTCGCTGTGTGTGTGTGTGTCTCTCGCTCGCTGTGTGTGTGTGTGTGTGTGTGTCTCTCGCTCGCTGTGTGTGTGTGTGTGTCTCGCTCGCTCGCTGTGTGTGTGTGTGTGTGTGTCTCTCGCTCGCTGTGTGTGTGTGTGTCTCTCGCTCGCTGTGTGTGTGTGTCTCTCGCTCGCTGTGTGTGTGTGTCTCTCGCTCGCTGTGTGTGTGTGTCTCTCGCTCGCTGTGTGTGTGTGTGTGTGTGTGTCTCGCTCGCTGTGTGTGTGTGTCTCTCTCGCTCGCTGTGTGTGTGTGTGTCTCTCTCGCTCGCTGTGTGTGTGTGTGTCTCTCGCTCGCTGTGTGTGTGTGTGTGTGTCTCGCTCGCTGTGTGTGTGTGTGTGTGTGTCTCTCGCTCGCTGTGTGTGTGTGTGTGTGTGTGTGTGTGTGTCTCTCGCTCGCTGTGTGTGTGTGTCTCTCGCTCGCTGTGTGTGTGTGTGTCTCTCGCTCGCTGTGTGTGTGTGTGTCTCTCGCTCGCTGTGTGTGTGTGTCTCTCGCTCGCTGTGTGTGTGTCTCTCGCTCGCTGTGTGTGTGTGTGTCTCTCGCTCGCTGTGTGTGTGTGTCTCTCGCTCGCTGTGTGTGTGTGTGTCTCTCGCTCGCTGTGTGTGTGTGTCTCTCTCGCTCGCTGTGTGTGTGTGTCTCTCTCGCTCGCTGTGTGTGTGTGTCTCTCTCGCTCGCTGTGTGTGTGTGTCTCTCTCGTTCGCTGTGTGTGTGTGTCTCTCGCTCGCTGTGTGTGTGTGTGTGTGTGTCTGGCTGTGTGTGTGTGTGTCTGGCTCGCTGTGTGTGTGTGTGTGTGTCTGGCTCGCTGTGTGTGTGTGTGTGTGTGTGTGTGTCTGGCTCGCTGTGTGTGTGTGTCTCTCGCTCGCTGTGTGTGTGTGTGTCTCTCCCGCTCGCTGTGTGTGTGTGTGTCTCGCTCGCTGTGTGTGTGTGTCTCTCGCTCGCTGTGTGTGTGTGTCTCTCTCGCTCGCTGTGTGTGTGTGTGTCTCTCGCTCGCTGTGTGTGTGTGTCTCTCGCTCGCTGTGTGTGTGTGTGTGTGTGTGTGTGTGTGTGTGTCTGGCTCGCTGTGTGTGTGTGTGTCTGGCTCGCTGTGTGTGTGTGTCTCTCGCTCGCTGTGTGTGTGTGTGTCTCTCCCGCTCGCTGTGTGTGTGTGTCTCTCTCGCTCGCTGTGTGTGTGTGTCTCTCGCTCGCTGTGTGTGTGTGTGTGTGTGTGTCTGGCTCGCTGTGTGTGTGTGTGTGTCTGGCTCGCTGTGTGTGTGTGTGTGTCTGGCTCGCGGTGTGTGTGTGTGTGTCTGGCTCGCTGTGTGTGTGTGTGTGGCTCGCTCTGTGTGTGTGTGTGTCTGGCTCGCTGTGTGTGTGTGTGTGTCTGGCTCGCTGTGTGTGTGTGTGTGTGTGTGTGTGTCTGGCTCGCGGTGTGTGTGTGTGTGTGTGTCTGGCTCGCTGTGTGTGTGTGTGTCTGGCTCGCTGTGTGTGTCTGGCTCGCTGTGTGTGTGTGTCTGGCTCGCTGTGTGTGTGTGTGTGTGTGTGTGTGTGTGTGTCTGGCTCGCTGTGTCTGTGTGTGTGTGTGGCTCGCTGTGTGTGTGTGTGTCTGACTCGCTGTGTGTGTGTGTGTGTCTGGCTCGCTGTGTGTGTGTGTGTGTCTGGCTCGCTGTGTGTGTGTGTGTGTGTGTGTGTGTCTGGCTCGCTGTGTGTGTGTCTGGCTCGCTGTGTGTGTGTCTGGCTCGCTGTGTGTGTGTGTCTGGCTCGCGGTGTGTGTGTGTGTGTCTGGCTCGCGGTGTGTGTGTGTGTGTCTGGCTCGCTGTGTGTGTGTGTGTGTCTGGCTCGCTGTGTGTGTGTGTGTGTCTGGCTCGCTGTGTGTGTGTGTGTGTGTGTCTGGCTCGCTGTGTGTGTGTGTGTGTCTGGCTCGCGGTGTGTGTGTGTGTGTCTGGCTCGCTGTGTGTGTGTGTCTGGCTCGCTGTGTGTGTGTGTGTGTGTGTCTGGCTCGCTGTGTGTGTGTGTGTCTGGCTCGCTGTGTGTGTGTGTGTGTCTGGCTCGCTGTGTGTGTGTGTGTGTCTGGCTCGCGGTGTGTGTGTGTGTGTGTGTGTGTCTGGCTCGCGGTGTGTGTGTGTGTGTGTCTGGCTCGCTGTGTGTGTGTGTGTCTGGCTCGCTGTGTGTGTCTGGCTCGCTGTGTGTGTGTGTCTGGCTCGCTGTGTGTGTGTGTGTGTGTGTCTGGCTCGCTGTGTCTGTGTGTGTGTCTGGCTCGCTGTGTGTGTGTGTGTCTGACTCGCTGTGTGTGTGTGTGTGTCTGGCTCGCTGTGTGTGTGTGTGTGTCTGGCTCGCTGTGTGTGTGTGTGTGTGTGTGTGTGTCTGGCTCGCTGTGTGTGTGTCTGGCTCGCTGTGTGTGTGTGTCTGGCTCGCGGTGTGTGTGTGTGTGTCTGGCTCGCGGTGTGTGTGTGTGTGTCTGGCTCGCTGTGTGTGTGTGTGTCTGGCTCGCTGTGTGTGTGTGTGTGTCTGGCTCGCTGTGTGTGTGTGTGTGTGTGTCTGGCTCGCTGTGTGTGTGTGTGTGTGTCTGGCTCGCTGTGTGTGTGTGTCTGGCTCGCGGTGTGTGTGTGTGTGTCTGGCTCGCGGTGTGTGTGTGTGTGTCTGGCTCGCTGTGTGTGTGTGTGTGTCTGGCTCGCTCTGTGTGTGTGTGTCTGGCTCGCTGTGTGTGTGTGTGTCTGGCTCGCTGTGTGTGTGTGTGTGTGTCTGGCTCGCTGTGTGTGTGTGTCTGGCTCGCGGTGTGTGTGTGTGTGTGTGTCTGGCTCGCTGTGTGTGTCTGGCTCGCTGTGTGTGTGTGTGTGTGTGTGTCTGGCTCGCTGTGTCTGTGTGTGTGTCTGGCTCGCTGTGTGTGTGTGTGTCTGACTCGCTGTGTGTGTGTGTGTGTGTGTGTGTCTGGCTCGCTGTGTGTGTGTGTGTCTGGCTCTCTGTGTGTGTGTGTGTGTGTGTGTGTGTCTGGCTCACTGTGTGTGTGTGTGGCTGTCTGTGTGTGTGGCTCGCTGTGTGTGTGTGTGTGTGTGGCTCGCTGTGTGTGTGTGTGTGTGGCTCGCTGTGTGTGTGTGTGTGTCTGGCTCGCTGTGTGTGTGTATGTGTCTGGCTCGCTGTGTGTGTGTGTGTGTGGCTCGCTGTGTGTGTGTGTGTGTCTGGCTCGCTGTGTGTGTGTATGTGTCTGGCTCGCTGTGTGTGTGTGTGTGTCTGGCTCGCTCTGTGTGGCTCGCTGTGTGTGTGTGTGTCTGGCTCGCTCTCTGTGTGTGTGTGTGTGTCTGGCTCGCTCTGTGTGTGTGTGTGTGTGTGTGTGTGTGTGTCTGGCTCGCTGTGTGTGTGTGTGTGTCTGGCTCGCTGTGTGTGTGTGTGTGTCTGGCTCGCTGTGTGTGTGTGTGTGTGTCTGGCTCGCTGTGTGTGTGTGTGTGTCTGGCTCGCTGTGTGTGTGTGTGTCTGGCTCGCTGTGTGTGTGTGTGTCTGGCTCGCTGTGTGTGTGTGTCGCTGTGTGTGTGTGTGTCTGGCTCGCTGTGTGTGTGTGTGTCTGGCTCTCTGTGTGTGTGTGTGTGTGTGTGTGTGTCTGGCTCACTGTGTGTGTGTGTGGCTGTCTGTGTGTGTGGCTCGCTGTGTGTGTGTGTGTGTGTGTGTGGCTCGCTGTGTGTGTGTGTGTGTGTGTGGCTCGCTGTGTGTGTGTGTGTGTGTCTGGCTCGCTGTGTGTGTGTGTGTCTGGCTCGCTCTGTGTGTGTGTGTGTGTGTGTCTGGCTCGCTGTGTGTGTGTGTGTCTGGCTCGCTGTGTGTGTGTGTCGCTGTGTGTGTGTGTGTCTGGCTCGCTGTGTGTGTGTGTGTGTGTCTGGCTCGCTGTGTGTGTGTGTGTGGCTGGCTCGCTGTGTGTGTGTGTGTGTGTGTGTGTGTGTCTGGCTTGCTGTGTGTGTGTGTGTGTGTGTGTGTGTGTCTGGCTCGCTGTGTGTGTGTGTGTGTGTCTGGCTCGCTGTGTGTGTGTGTGTGTGTGTGTGTCTGGCTCGCTGTGTGTGTGTGTGTCTGGCTCGCTGTGTGTGTGTCTGGCTCGCTGTGTGTGATTGGGTGTCGCTGTGTGTGTGTGTCTGGCTCGCTGTGTGTGTGTGTGTGTGTGTGTGTCTGGCTCGCTGTGTGTGTGTGTGTGTCTGGCTCGCTGTGTGTGTGTGTGTCTGGCTCGCTGTGTGTGTGTGTCTGGCTCGCTGTGTGTGTGTGTGTGTGTCTGGCTCGCTGTGTGTGTGTGTGTGTGTGTGTGTGTGTCTCTGGCTCGCTGTGTGTGTGTGTGTGTGTGTGTGTGTCTCTGGCTCGCTGTGTGTGTGTGTGTGTGTGTGTGTGTGTCTGGCTCGCTGTGTGTGTGTGTGTCTGGCTCGCTGTGTGTCTGGCTCGCTGTGTGTGTGTGTGTCTGGCTCGCTGTGTGTGATTGGGTGTCGCTGTGTGTGTGTGTGTGTCTGGCTCGCTGTGTGTGTGTGTCTGGCTCGCTGTGTGTGTGTGTGTGTGTCTGGCTCGCTGTGTGTGTGTGTCTGGCTCGCTGTGTGTGTGTGTCTGGCTCGCTGTGTGTGTGTGTGTGTCTGGCTCGCTGTGTGTGTGTGTGTGTCTGGCTCGCTGTGTGTGTGTGTGTGTCTGGCTCGCTGTGTGTGTGTGTCTGGCTCGCTGTGTGTGTGTGTCTGGCTCGCTGTGTGTGTGTGTGTGTGTGTGTCTGGCTCGCTGTGTGTGTGTGTGTGTGTGTGTGTCTGGCTCGCTGTGTGTGTGTGTGTCTGGCTCGCTGTGTGTGTGTGTGTGTCTGGCTCGCTGTGTGTGTGTGTGTCTGGCTCGCTGTGTGTGTGTCTGGCTCGCTGTGTGTGTGTGTGTCTGGCTCGCTGTGTGTGTGTCTGGCTCGCTGTGTGTGTGTGTGTGTCTGGCTCGCTGTGTGTGTGTGTGTGTCTGGCTCGCTGTGTGTGTGTGTGTGTGTGTGTGTGTGTCTGGCTCGCTGTGTGTGTGTGTGTGTGTGTGTGTGTCTGGCTCGCTGTGTGTGTGTGTGTGTCTGGCTCGCTGTGTGTGTGTGTGTGTGTGTGTGTGTGTGTGTGTCTGGCTCGCTGTGTGTGTGTGTGTGTCTGGCTCGCTGTGTGTGTGCGTCTGGCTCGCTGTGTGTGTCTGGCTCGCTGTGTGTGTGTGTGTCTCTCGCTCGCTGTGTGTGTGTGTGTGTGTGTCTCTCGCTCGCTGTGTGTGTGTGTGTGTCTCGCTCGCTCGCTGTGTGTGTGTGTGTGTGTGTCTCTCGCTCGCTGTGTGTGTGTGTGTCTCTCGCTCGCTGTGTGTGTGTGTCTCTCGCTCGCTGTGTGTGTGTGTCTCTCGCTCGCTGTGTGTGTGTGTGTCTCGCTCGCTGTGTGTGTGTGTCTCTCTCGCTCGCTGTGTGTGTGTGTGTCTCTCGCTCGCTGTGTGTGTGTGTGTGTGTCTCGCTCGCTGTGTGTGTGTGTGTGTGTCTCTCGCTCGCTGTGTGTGTGTGTGTGTGTGTGTGTGTGTGTGTCTCTCGCTCGCTGTGTGTGTGTGTCTCTCGCTCGCTGTGTGTGTGTGTGTCTCTCGCTCGCTGTGTGTGTGTGTGTCTCTCGCTCGCTGTGTGTGTGTGTCTCTCGCTCGCTGTGTGTGTGTGTGTCTCTCGCTCGCTGTGTGTGTGTGTGTCTCTCGCTCGCTGTGTGTGTGTGTCTCTCGCTCGCTGTGTGTGTGTCTCTCGCTCGCTGTGTGTGTGTGTGTCTCTCGCTCGCTGTGTGTGTGTGTCTCTCGCTCGCTGTTTGTGTGTGTCTCTCGCTCGCTGTGTGTGTGTGTGTCTCTCGCTCGCTGTGTGTGTGTGTCTCTCTCGCTCGCTGTGTGTGTGTGTCTCTCTCGCTCGCTGTGTGTGTGTGTCTCTCTCGTTCGCTGTGTGTGTGTGTCTCTCGCTCGCTGTGTGTGTGTGTGTGTGTGTGTCTGGCTGTGTGTGTGTGTGTCTGGCTCGCTGTGTGTGTGTGTCTGGCTCGCTGTGTGTGTGTGTGTGTGTCTGGCTCGCTGTGTGTGTGTGTGTGTGTGTGTGTGTGTGTCTGGCTCGCTGTGTGTGTGTGTCTCTCGCTCGCTGTGTGTGTGTGTGTCTCTCCCGCTCGCTGTGTGTGTGTGTGTCTCGCTCGCTGTGTGTGTGTGTCTCTCGCTCGCTGTGTGTGTGTGTCTCTCTCGCTCGCTGTGTGTGTGTGTCTCTCTCGCTCGCTGTGTGTGTGTGTCTCTCGCTCGCTGTGTGTGTGTGTGTGTGTGTGTGTGTGTGTGTCTGGCTCGCTGTGTGTGTGTGTGTGTGTCTGGCTCGCTGTGTGTGTGTGTGTCTCTCCCGCTCGCTGTGTGTGTGTGTCTCTCGCTCGCTGTGTGTGTGTGTCTCTCGCTCGCTGTGTGTGTGTGTGTCTCTCCCGCTCGCTGTGTGTGTGTGTCTCTCGCTCGCTGTGTGTGTGTGTCTCTCTCGCTCGCTGTGTGTGTGTGTCTCTCTCGCTCGCTGTGTGTGTGTGTGTCGCTCGCTGTGTGTGTGTGTGTGTGTGTGTGTGTGTGTGTCTGGCTCGCTGTGTGTGTGTGTGGCTCGCTGTGTGTGTGTGTGTGTGGCTCGCTGTGTGTGTGGCTCGCTGTGTGTGTGTGTGTGTGTGTGGCTCGCTGTGTGTGTGTGTGTGTGGCTCGCTGTGTGTGTGTGTGTCTGGCTCGCTGTGTGTGTGTGTGTCTGGCTCGCTGTGTGTGTGTGTGTGTGTGTCTGGCTCGCTGTGTGTGTGTGTGTGTCGCTCGCTGTGTTTGTGTGTCTCTCGCTCGCTGTGTGTGTGTGTGTTTCTCGCTAGCTGTGTGTGTGTGTGTCTCTCGCTCGCTGTGTGTGTGTGTCTGTCGCTCGCTGTGTGTGTGTGTGTTTCTCGCTCGCTGTGTGTGTGTGTGTCTCTCGCTCGCTGTGTGTTTGTGTGTGTCTGGCTCGCTGTGTGTGTGTGTGTGTGTGTGTGTGTGTGTGTGTGTCTGGCTCGCTGTGTGTGTGTGTGTGTCTGGCTCGCTGTGTGTGTGTGTGTGTGTGTCTGGCTCGCTGTGTGTGTGTGTGTGTGTGTCTGGCTCGCTGTGTGTGTGTGTGTGTCTGGCTCGCTGTGTGTGTGTGTGTCTGTGTGTGTGTGTGTCTGGCTCGCTGTGTGTGTGTGTGTCTGGCTCGCTGTGTGTGTGTCTGGCTCGCTGTGTGTGATTGGGTGTCGCTGTGTGTGTGTGTGTGTGTGTGTGTGTGTCTGGCTCGCTGTGTGTGTGTGTGTGTGTGTCTGGCTCGCTGTGTGTGTGTGTGTCTGGCTCGCTGTGTGTGTGTGTGTCTGGCTCGCTGTGTGTGTGTGTGTGTCTGGCTCGCTGTGTGTGTGTGTGTGTGTGTGTCTGGCTCGCTGTGTGTGTGTGTGTGTCTGGCTCGCTGTGTGTGTGTGTGTGTGTGTGTGTGTGTGTGTGTCTGGCTCGCTGTGTGTGTGTGTGTGTGTCTGGCTCGCTGTGTGTGTGTGTCTGGCTCGCTGTGTGTGTGTGTGTCTGGCTCGCTGTGTGTGTGTCTGGCTCGCTGTGTGTGATTGGGTGTCGCTGTGTGTGTGTGTGTGTCTGGCTCGCTGTGTGTGTGTGTGTCTGGCTCGCTGTGTGTGTGTGTGTCTGGCTCGCTGTGTGTGTGTCTGGCTCGCTGTGTGTGATTGGGTGTCGCTGTGTGTGTGTGTGTGTGTCTGGCTCGCTGTGTGTGTGTGTGTGTGTGTGTGTCTGGCTCGCTGTGTGTGTGTGTCTGGCTCGCTGTGTGTGTGTGTGTGTGTCTGGCTCGCTGTGTGTGTCTGGCTCGCTGTGTGTGTGTGTGTGTCTGGCTCGCTGTGTGTGTGTGTGTGTCTGGCTCGCTGTGTGTGTGTGTGTGTCTGGCTCGCTGTGTGTCTGGCTCGCTGTGTGTGTGTGTCTGGCTCGCTGTGTGTGTGTGTGTGTGTGTGTCTGGCTCGCTGTGTGTGTGTGTGTGTCTGGCTCGCTGTGTGTGTGTGTGTGTGTGTGTGTGTGTCTGGCTCGCTGTGTGTGTGTGTGTGTCTGGCTCGCTGTGTGTGTGTGTGTCTGGCTCGCTGTGTGTGTGTCTGGCTCGCTGTGTGTGATTGGGTGTCGCTGTGTGTGTGTGTCTGGCTCGCTGTGTGTGTGTCTGGCTCGCTGTGTGTGTGTGTCTGGCTCGCTGTGTGTGTGTGTGTGTGTGTGTGTGTCTGGCTCGCTGTGTGTGTGTGTGTGTCTGGCTCGCTGCGTGTCTGTGTGTGTCTGGCTGGCTGTGTGTGTGTGTCTGGCTCGCTGTGTGTGTGTCTGGCTCGCTGTGTGTGTGTGTGTCTCTCGCTCGCTGTGTGTGTGTGTGTGTGTGTCTCTCGCTCGCTGTGTGTGTGTGTGTGTGTCTCTCGCTCGCTGTGTGTGTGTGTGTGTGTGTGTGTGTGTGTGTGTGTGTGTGTCTCTCGCTCGCTGTGTGTGTGTGTCTCTCGCTCGCTGTGTGTGTGTGTCTCTCGCTCGCTGTGTGTGTGTGTGTGTGTGTCTCTCGCTCGCTGTGTGTGTGTGTCTCTCTCGCTCGCTGTGTGTGTGTGTGTCTCTCGCTCGCTGTGTGTGTGTGTGTCTCTCGCTCGCTGTGTGTGTGTGTGTGTGTCTCGCTCGCTGTGTGTGTGTGTGTGTGTGTGTGTGTGTCTCTCGCTCGCTGTGTGTGTGTGTGTGTGTGTGTGTGTGTGCCTCTCGCTCGCTGTGTGTGTGTCTCTCGCTCGCTGTGTGTGTGTCTCTCGCTCGCTGTGTGTGTGTGTGTGTCTCTCGCTCGCTGTGTGTGTGTGTGTCTCTCGCTCGCTGTGTGTGTGTCTCTCTCGCTCGCTGTGTGTGTGTGTGTCTCTCGCTCGCTGTGTGTGTGTGTGTCTCTCGCTCGCTGTGTGTGTGTGTCTCTCGCTCGCTGTGTGTGTGTGTCTCTCGCTCGCTGTGTGTGTGTGTCTCTCGCTCGCTGTGTGTGTGTGTCGCTCACTGGCTGTGTGTGTCTCTCGCTCGCTGTGTGTGTGTGTCTCTCTCGCTCGCTGTGTGTGTGTGTCTCTCTCGCTCGCTGTGTGTGTGTGTCTCTCTCGCTCGCTGTGTGTGTGTGTCTCTCTCGCTCGCTGTGTGTGTGTGTCTCTCGCTCGCTGTGTGTGTGTGTGTGTGTGTCTGGCTGTGTGTGTGTGTGTCTGGCTCGCTGTGTGTGTGTGTGTGTGTGTCTGGCTCGCTGTGTGTGTGTGTGTCTGGCTCGCTGTGTGTGTGTGTGTGTGTCTGGCTCGCTGTGTGTGTGTGTGTGTGTGTGTGTCTGGCTCGCTGTGTGTGTGTGTCTCTCGCTCGCTGTGTGTGTGTGTGTCTCTCCCGCTCGCTGTGTGTGTGTGTCTCTCGCTCGCTGTGTGTGTGTGTCTCTCGCTCGCTGTGTGTGTGTGTCTCTCTCGCTCGCTGTGTGTGTGTGTCTCTCTCGCTCGCTGTGTGTGTGTGTCTCTCGCTCGCTGTGTGTGTGTGTGTGTGTGTGTCTGGCTCGCTGTGTGTGTGTGTGTGTCTGGCTCGCTGTGTGTGTGTGTGTGTGTCTGGCTCGCTGTGTGTGTGTGTGTGTGTGTCTGGCTCGCTGTGTGTGTGTGTCTCTCGCTCGCTGTGTGTGTGTGTGTCTCTCCCGCTCGCTGTGTGTGTGTGTCTCTCGCTCGCTGTGTGTGTGTGTCTCTCTCGCTCGCTGTGTGTGTGTGTCTCTCTCGCTCGCTGTGTGTGTGTGTGTCGCTCGCTGTGTGTGTGTGTGTGTGTGTCTGGCTCGCTGTGTGTGTGTGTGGCTCGCTGTGTGTGTGTGTGTGTGGCTCGCTGTGTGTGTGTGTGTGTGGCTCGCTGTGTGTGTGGCTCGCTGTGTGTGTGGCTCGCTGTGTGTGTGTGGCTTGCTGTGTGTGTGTGTGTCTGGCTCGCTGTGTGTGTGTGTGTCTGACTCGCTGTGTGTGTGTGTGTGTGTGTCTGGCTCGCTGTGTGTGTGTGTGTGTGTGTCGCTCGCTGTGTGTGTGTGTCTCTCGCTCGCTGTGTGTGTGTGTGTCTCTCGCTAGCTGTGTGTGTGTGTGTCTCTCGCTAGCTGTGTGTGTGTGTGTCTCTCGCTCGCTGTGTGTGTGTGTCTGTCGCTCGCTGTGTGTGTGTGTGTGTTTCTCGCTCGCTGTGTGTGTGTGTGTTTCTCGCTCGCTGTGTGTGTGTGTGTCTCTCGCTCGCTGTGTGTTTGTGTGTGTCTGGCTCGCTGTGTGTGTGTTTGTGTGTGTCTGGCTCGCTGTGTGTGTGTGTGTCTGGCTCGCTGTGTGTGTGTGTGTGTCTGGCTCGCTGTGTGTGTGTGTGTCTGGCTCGCTGTGTGTGTGTGTGTGTGTCTGGCTCGCTGTGTGTGTGTGTGTGTGTGTGTCGCTCGCTGTGTGTGTGTGTCTCTCGCTCGCTGTGTGTGTGTGTGTCTCTCGCTAGCTGTGTGTGTGTGTGTCTCTCGCTCGCTGTGTGTGTGTGTCTCTCGCTCGCTGTGTGTGTGTGTCTCTCGCTCGCTGTGTGTGTGTGTGTCTCTCGCTCGCTGTGTGTGTGTGTGTCTGTCGCTCGCTGTGTGTGTGTGTGTGTTTCTCGCTCGCTGTGTGTGTGTGTGTTTCTCGCTCGCTGTGTGTGTGTGTGTGTCTCTCGCTCGCTGTGTGTTTGTGTGTGTGTGTGTGTGTGTGTGTGTGTGTGTGTCTGGCTCGCTGTGTGTGTGTGTGTGTCTGGCTCGCTGTGTGTGTGTGTGTCTCTCCCACTCGCTGTGTGTGTGTGTCTCTCGCTCGCTGTGTGTGTGTGTCTCTCTCGCTCGCTGTGTGTGTGTGTCTGGCTCGCTGTGTGTGTGTGGCTCGCTGTGTGTGTGGCTCGCTGTGTGTGTGTGTGTGTGGCTCGCTGTGTGTGTGTGTGTGTGGCTCGCTGTGTGTGTGTCTGGCTCGCTGTGTGTGTGTGTGTCTGGCTCGCTGTGTGTGTGTGTGTGTCTGGCTCGCTGTGTGTGTGTGTGTGTGTGTGTCGCTCGCTGTGTGTGTGTGTCTCTCGCTCGCTGTGTGTGTGTGTGTCTCTCGCTCGCTGTGTGTGTGTGTGTCTCTCGCTAGCTGTGTGTGTGTGTGTCTCTCGCTCGCTGTGTGTGTGTGTCTGTCGCTCGCTGTGTGTGTGTGTGTTTCTCGCTCGCTGTGTGTGTGTGTGTCTCTCGCTCGCTGTGTGTTTGTGTGTGTCTGGCTCGCTGTGTGTGTGTGTGTGTGTGTGTCTGGCTCGCTGTGTGTGTGTGTGTGTCTGGCTCGCTGTGTGTGTGTGTGTCTGGCTCGCTGTGTGTGTGTGTGTGTGTTTTGGCTCGCTGTGTGTGTGTGTGTGTGTCTGGCTCGCTGTGTGTGTGTGTCGCTCGCTGTGTGTGTGTGTCTCTCGCTCGCTGTGTGTGTGTGTGTCTCTCGCTAGCTGTGTGTGTGTGTGTCTCTCGCTCGCTGTGTGTGTGTGTGTCTCTCGCTCGCTGTGTGTGTGTGTCTGTTGCTCGCTGTGTGTGTGTGTCTGTCGCTCGCTGTGTGTGTGTGTGTTTCTCTCGCTCGCTGTGTGTGTGTGTCTCTCGCTCGCTGTGTGTGTGTGTCTGTTTCTCGCTCGCTGTGTGTGTGTGTGTTTCTCGCTCGCTGTGTGTGTGTGTGTCTCTCGCTCGCTGTGTGTTTGTGTGTGTCTGGCTCGCTCTGTGTGTGTGTGTGTGTGTGTCTGGCTCGCTGTGTGTGTGTGTGTCTGGCTCGCTGTGTGTGTGTGTCTGGCTCGCTGTGTGTGTGTGTCTGGCTCGCTGTGTGTGTGTGTGTGTCTGGCTCGCTGTGTGTGTGTGTCTGGCTCGCTGTGTGTGTGTGTCTGGCTTGCTGTGTGTGTGTGTTTGTGTGTGTGTGTGTGTGTGTCTGGCTCGCTGTGTGTGTGTGTGTCTGGCTCGCTGTGTGTGTGTGTGTGTGTGTGTGTCTGGCTCGCTGTGTGTGTGTGTGTCTGGCTCGCTGTGTGTGTGTGTGTCTCTCGCTTGCTGTGTGTGTGTGTGTCTCTCGCTTGCTGTGTGTGTGTGTGTGTCTCTCGCTCGCTGTGTGTGTGTGTGTCTCTCGCTCGCTGTGTGTGTTTGTGTCTCGCTCGCTGTGTGTTTGTGTGTCTCGCTCTGTCTGGCGCCCGCACTCGCCCGCTCGCTCGCTCCGTCTGGCGCCCTGGCGCCCGCTCGCTCGCTCCGTCTGGCGCCCGCCCGCTCGCTCCGTCTGACTCCCGCTCTCGCTCGCTCCGTCTGGCGCCCGCTCGCTCCGTCTGGCGCCCGCTCGCTCCGTCTGGCGCCCGCGCGCTCCGTCTGGCGCCCGCGCGCTCGCTCCGTCTGGCGCCCGCGCGCTCGCTCCGTCTGGCGCCCGCGCGCTCGCTCCGTCTGGCGCCCGCGCGCTCGCTCCGTCTGGCGCCCGCGCGCTCGCTCCGTCTGGCGCCCGCGCGCTCGCTCGGTCTGGCGCCCGCGCGCTGTCATTTTCTCCGGTGCCCATTCATGCTGCACTCCAACGCTCTAACTCCCCCCTTCCCTTAAGATGCTCCTTCCAACCAAAATTTTGATCTGTCTTCTTCCTGTTCTTACGTAACACTGTTATTTCCTTTTTATAACTCCCTGGGAAGTGCCTTGGGACACTTTTTATATCGAAATTGTATATATGCAAAGTTATTGTTGTAAGTTCATTGTGCAGTTGTGGCTCCAGGGATGAGATACAATTGAAACATTTTAATGAAAGGAATATGCCGCCAGTGATTAACATGTTTCCAATAAGCAATTATTAATATCAGAGATATAATAACATTACTGGATCTGAACCCATCACCCAGCTTATTAATGCATAGTTGATATTGCATTAGTGAAGCATTGCAAGTGAGAATACATAGTAATTTGGGTAAGGTGATTTAGAGCCAAAGAAATAGTTGCCTTTAGTCCTTCCATTGGTCACTTCATTCAAAGCTCAGGTAGTTGCGGGATTTATTTTCCAGTTGGCTGCTAGCTTCCCATGTTAGCTACAAAGTGAATTCTAGCTTAGGCAGGATTTAAGATTAATGTGAGGCATGAGATGGAATTTGGTTTTTAACTGGCCTCAGAAGATGAGTTATAATGTTGTGTATCCCCAGCACATGAGTTGTGCATTGAGAGAAAGTTAGTTATATGGAAACAGAAGTAACTGGTTGCTGGGAGGGGAAACTAGTTTATCAAACTTCACGGAGCACAGTGACTGCAGCATCGCCATCGTATTGTCCCTGCAGCTAATTGCGAGAGGTCCAAAGTAAGAAGGTTGCTCAGAGGGAGGGAGAAGAATCCCTCCGGATCCCATCCACATACTGGAATCCAGCAGAGGAGTTTTCTAAAGTGAGAGCCGGCTGTTCCATGGCAATACACTCAGAGCTAGGCATAACCCAGACCTCTGTCATTTGGCCAGACATTCCTAGGTGTGGGATCCCTGACTGATCTTGAACAACAACAGAAGTTGCTGAAAAAGCTCAGCAGATCTGGCAGCATCTGTAAAGACAAGCTCAGAGTTAATGTTTCAGATCTGGTGAGGAAAAGCATTCCGAAGACACTCAATCCTCAGAAATGTCACTGCCTTTCTGTTTTACATCATTCCATAAATAAGGTGACCAAAACCGCACAGAACTTTGGATGCAGTCACACCAAAGCCCTGTATAACTGAAGCAAATCCTCGCCATTGTATTTGACTCCCCTTATGATCAATGATAACATTCCATTAGATTTCCTGTCTAATTACTGTGCCTTCATACCAACGCTTTGGTTCATGCTCAAGGACACACTGATCCCTCTGCATCTCAGCTCTGCAATCCGTCACTATTTAGATGATGTGCTTTACTTCCTGCGAAAAGGGACAATTTCACAATTCCAACTGAAGGAACTGTGGATGCTAGAAATCAGAAACAAAACCAGAAATTGCTGGAAAAGCTCAGCAGTTCTGGCAGCATTTGCACAGAGTAAGCAGATTTAACATTTTGGGCCTAGTGACCCTTCCTCAGAACAGGTCAGCTTTGCTCAACGTTTGCAGCAATTTCACAATTTCCCTCATTGTACTCCCTTTGCCATATCTTGGCTCACTCACTGAACCTGCATCATCTTGTCGCCGCCTTATGTCCTCTTTGCAACTTACTTTACCTATTTTTTTTGAATCTGCGGCAAATTTGGCAATGTACTCTCTCTCTCTTCTTAGTCATTTACATAAGTTGTAAACAGTTGCGGTTTCAACACCAATTTCTGTGACATGTCAATTATTACATCCTGCCAACATGAAAAAGACCTGTTTATGCTTCCTCTTGGCTTCCTGTTAACCGATCTTCTATCCCTGCCAAAGCTACCCGAGCTCTTATTTTCTGCAGTAACCTTCTGACACATTTTGAAATGCCTTGTGGAAATCTAAGGACACTTTTAATGCACAGCATCTTAAAGTACTGCAATGAATTTGTCAACCGTGATTTTCCTTTAGCAAAGCCATGCTAGCTCTGCTCGATAGCTATGCGTGTGTAGCCAAGCACTTAGATCATGTCTTTATTTATAGTTTCTAGCGTTTTCCCTGTGTTAAGCTAACAAGCCTGTAGTTTCTGCTTTCTATCTCGAAATAGCGGGAGTCTTGGAATATTAAAACCAGTGCATTAACTAGTTTGGTCCTTTATTTTAAGACCATAGGTTGAAGTTCGACAAACCCCAGCAATTGTTAACTTGCATCACCAATAATTTACTCTATACCACTTCTCTGGAGATTGATTTTTCTAAGTTATGCCCTCCATCCGTTTTGAGATTTAGAAAACGGGAGAGCTACACACTGTGCCACAACTGACGCACACTTCTGCATTTTAATGAGCACCCCTTCTGTTACAGTGACGAGCCAGCATTGGCACTATCTGGGAAAGTCTACCAGCTTGAGATCCAATTGAAGCAACTCCAGGACGATTTGCTAAAGGTAAGAACTGTGCCTGCCACACTTTTTAAAAATTAATTTGTGGATCATGAGTGTCACTGGCATGATAGCATAAATTACCTGACCTTTTGGAGCTGGGGGTAGAACGGATTGCCTTGGTGGGCTACTTCAGAACAGCTAGGAATTGGCCACGAGTGTGGTGTCAGTGTTGTGGCTGGATCGGGTAAAGATGGTAGGGGGATTCCTTCAAAGGTCCGAGGCTTTTATTCCTTTGTAGCCTGAACGAGCAAACAAAACGCTGCCCACTGTGACTTTGTGCTCCCATCAGAGCAAGTCATTTTAAAGGGAGATTTAAAAGCAAGCCCTTCCTCCTCCGTTACAGAGAAGGATGTTTTTATAATGACAGTGTTTGGGGTGAGAAGGGAGACTTGTTTCTCCTGGTTACAGATTTGTCCATTTAAAGTTGATGGGGAAATTTGGAAAAGCGTTAAGTATGGATCGTAGTACCATGGAGTGGTTGAAGCCAAGACCACTGCAACATTTAGGACAGAGAATCGCAAACACTTGCCCAGTGCAACCCCACTGTAACTGTCAATATAATGCACCCCCTCGTAAAAACCAGCAAAAACCAACATTCACTGTGCAATTTGTAATGTTCATGCATTACAGATCAACAGCTAGAATCATAGGCCCTCAGTGATTGTGTACTGGTGCCAGTCGCTTGAACTTGTACCTACCTCAATTGTTGCTTTCAAAGGAAACTTATGGTGTAATTACTTGAGATTCATGGACTCAATGGCCTCATTCTGCACTTTAAATGTCTTTAATTGCTTTGCATCTCTGATGCAGGGCCGTAAATGGACATTTATTATGGTGGATACAGTCATAGAATACACAGTTTAGTCAGAGCAGGATGATAAACGATAGAGTTTTTCCAACTGAGTCACAAATCACTTGAGGTGCCTGTAAAACTGATTTGCCCTTCTGTGGGACACAGGGAATGTTTCTTTCTCTAATCACCAGCCATTTGCAAGGCCCTATCCTAAAGTATTCTCTTGATATTCAGAAGAACCAAAGAAAATATGCAACTGGTGTTGAAATCTTGGAAGCGTAGGAGGCCTGGGAATAGAATTTAGACGCAAACATTTCTTATTCCAGAGGCTGGGGAGAGAGAGCACACACGCATGTATGTATGGCAACTGCTGACGAGAGGGCCACAGAAGTAACCAGCATGGCACAGCACAAAGGACTCAGGGTGGTTACACAGCAAGAATGCACGGTGGCTCAGTGGTTCACACTGCTGCCTCCCAGCGCCAGGGACCAAGGTTCGATTCCACCCTCAGGCAACTGTCTGTGTGGAGGTTGCACGTTCTCCCCGTGTCTGCGTGGGTTTCCTCCGGGTGCTCCGGTTTCCACCCACAGTCCGAAGATGTGCAGTTTAGGGTGGGTTATACGGAGGTGGGTCCGGGTGGGATGCTCCGAGGGTCGGCATGGTCCGTTTCCACACTGTAGGGATTCTATGATCTAGAATTCTGTGATAATGTCAGGCTAGTCATCCACGGGCTGTGAAGAGACTGTTACAAATCCCACTGCGCAATTGATAACATTTAAATTAATCTATTCAATCTGGGATTGCAAGCCAGTCTAATGGTGACCACAATAACTATCATCTATTGTGGTTAAAAAGCCATCGGTTCACTAATGTCCCTTTTTTTAAAAAGTAGGATATCTGTTATTCTTACCCAGTCTGACTCTCACATGATTCATTCATGAGGCACTTCTAAAAGTCAGAACAAACAAACAATGTTGTACATTCCGTGTTCTATAATGCTAACTGAGCAAACTCACCCTCTCATCTTCACCCTACCCTAATCCCTCTACAGGAGAAAGAGGATAAAATTGTCCTGCAGGCAGAGGTGGCGAACCTGAGAGTTAACAATCAGCGTCTCCAAGAGGAATCCCTTTCAGCCACCGAGCAGCTGAGGAAATTTGCAGAAATATTTTCCAGCACCATAGAGAAAAAGTGAACTCCACCAGCCCTCCCACAGAATCTCAACTCAGTTTATTTTTCTCTTACATCATCTACCTTTTGGAGCAACTGTAACCTGGAGTCACAGTCCACCTCAGTTTGGGGGCATAGAATTCTGGAACTTGCTGAACCACAGCAGCCGTTTTACAAAACTTGCAGGTGGTGTTAGCTTTCTGACAGACACTGGAGGTCGAGGGAAGGATTGTGAGCTGTTCGGAAGCTAGTGGGCACTGCTGACCCTTGCAGAGCCAGCTCTGCCTGTACTTCCTTTCACATCGTAGAACGGAACTGGTCAGCAAAGATGGCTTTTCAATATCACAGGCAGTAGTTAAGTCTACAAGCGTAACCCTAACCCTTCCTCCCTACTGCCCCAACTCCTGCTAGCTACCATTCATCAATAGTTATTATCCATTGATAAATGTTTGATCAAGTGTCTTCCTCCAAAACTTGGCAGGTTCAGTAAAGACTGTCAGGGTTATGAGCTTTAGCAGAAACCTTTCAGACAGAAATTATGCTTCACTAAGTATAGGGTGCCCTTTTTTAAAATTAGCTGTGTTTTTAAAACCTCATTTTTTTCCTCAAGTGGTTACCAGCTGCAGAAAAACCACAGTGTTTACTCCAGAATAAACCTGTCTGTCCATGGGATCACAAACCAGTATGTCCCAGTGTATTCACACCGCATTTTCCCTGCTTCATGCGCACAACACTCTAGCTCTCTCGTATTTTGTGTTCTTTTAAAGTTGCAGGTAGACTTGAGGGGCAAGGCATCATCCTCTACAAATTTTAGGACACGGGGATGAGAAGGTTCCAAGTCTAACCTTTCAGTCTGTAGCAGCTGGATTTGGGCTGCAGACTCGAGAGGTGCAGCTGGCTCCTGGACCCATGGAGGACTGGGTCTGTGGTCCTCATCATTGAGTAGTGACTGCCCTTAGGTCTCTTTCCACCCACTACTAAAGAAAATGCTTTTTGTGTGCAGTCATAACTACGATGCTCTCTGCAGCTGACCAGCTCATCGTCCTAAATCTGTGTGCTTGGAAAAATATCAGCAAGGTTGAATGGAGGGGAGAGAGGAAAAGGCCACCAAGTATGTAACAGTTCCCCTCAACGCAAAGCCTTGAAGGAAGAGGTGGGGTGATCAAAGTGGGACAAGTGGCAAACCATTTAAAACTGAGTGTAGGAGTTTCATCATGAACCATGTGGTTGCAATAGTAATACTATGCTCTCTGACCCTCTGATAATCTGCAATGCAGTCAATAGATTTCAATAAAGCTAGTTAATTTTGAAAGTTTTAATCAAAAGGCTTTGTTTCCAATATATAAGAGAAAGTAATATTGCAAATGATATTTAAAAAGCAGTCACCCAGGTCTAACATTAATAATAGGAAGTTATTAAAGCACTTTCTCTCAGACTAAATTATTTTCTAGAAAATTCCATTTTAAGATCGCTCAGGAAGTTTGATCTAATAAATGTAAATGCTCTTTGTATACGTTATATTTGTATAAATTGCTTTAGGTTTTTTTTAAATTCAAAACTTAATCAAAATTGGAATTACTGAGGTGAATCAGTGACTACTGAATATTCTGGAATTTTTGTGATCGTCCCTTTCTCAGGATTATACACTGCAGAAAAGACTATTATAGAAAAATCTCATTGATTAAACAGGAGAGCCAGCAGCTGAATGTTAACCTAGAGCTGCCAAGTTGATGCAGTCATTTTGATTTGGTTAAACTACGATTTTATATTTTGTTTGAAATCTGTTCTTGAAAGGGAAACAGTCTCAAAATGAGCTGGAACCGGCCCACTGGGTTCCTTTCGTCCCCCTCTTGTGAGGATCTGAGGGGAAAGAAAAAACACATGCACCTGTGCTAGTCTGGCTACGGGTTGTCTCAGAGGATGGGATCCAACACAGCAAGTCAATGCCAATGGCTGGGTAGAGTTTTCACCAGGCCAGGTACCAGCTTGATGTTCAGCAGTTGTAGTCAGTGACCATGTGGGATTTTAGCATCTCTGTTCACAGGCACCTGTTTAGACACCCCCTGGCTGTTCAACACTGAAACAATTCTGTTCACAAGCTCTCGTTGTTATTTTAGGCCCTATTGTTTCTTGATCTGTTTCTACACGCAGCCCCTAATATTTGTCTGAATCCAGTGACTATGAAATGGTACTGTGTGAAGCAGTCATGCAAGAATGCTTGATACTCATTCATCTGAAATTGTTTTGCTGGATGTTCTGAGGGGGGCAGTTAACAGCATTAATCAAGCTTAACACTTCCACTAAAGGACTGTTGAATACGTGAAGCACCTGTGCAAAAATATTCACAGTGCCATCTCTCAGAACTGCAGGGTGGATCGATTTTTCGTTGTTTGAAATACGCTGTGTGGTTCCATGGGGAGCAGCACAGACCTGGCAGAGAGCTCCAATGATCCAATCAAACGGATGGCACAAACCATCAGATCCATGTGTCGAGCAGTCCGGAGATTGTTACAAGCTCAGACTTGCAGCTAGCATATGTTAGGCAAAAGGAATGAGGAGAATCCAAGATCCGAGGAAGTGTGCTACTGTGGTTAAGGGATAATTGATATAATAGAACCTTATGGTGTGGCCGGTGTCACCTTTGCTGCAAAGTAAACCATATTGTTTGTTAGAAATAGTGTGTTCATGTGTGTCCATGATAAGAGGGTGGAAAATACTTACTGTAGTTAAACTGCGCTACATAAGTTAATACTTTTCAAACTTAAACCAAAAACAACTGCCCTCTATTGTGACTGTTCCCTTACGGATAATGCAGTCCTCTTTACCACTGCGTGCTGACAGCATGTGAGTTTGCAATTTCTTGTATAAACTGGACTACAAAATAACTTTTTATAAGACATTTGCATAAATAGCCTAAATCTGAAGCTGAACAAGTAGGGAAAGAAATGTTCCAAGCATTGCAGCTGCAACCATCAATGTCTTAAAAAAAAGTTTACTTGGAATTTTATCATTCTGTGTAATATTTGTGTATAAAGAGTGAAGAAGTCTTAAATTTTATTGTTTTTGTGTGGTGCAGGTTTTCCAATGTATGTTTTCTCTGTGTAGGATTGTTGATGTGATTTTATTGATTTTTATTTTTGGAGGGGGGACAGTTTTTTGAGTAGTGTGTAATTTATCCATTCATCATATTTTATAAAGACATCAAGCTTTCAGATGAGGTTTGTATTTAATTTGTGATCATTTTTGTCAATTCAGCTACTCCATCAATGAATCTGCTTTCACGTTTTTTCATTCCTTTCGCATGTATCAGGAAAAGCGAATAAAAGTTTTCATAAACTTGTAAATGTGTGGTGCACTTCTGAATTCGGGAAGAAATGGTTGCTTTTCAGGTGGGTCTGACTTAGCAAAGCCTCCAGCCTATAGCTGGCTACTTGTTTCAGTGAGCGGCTGGCTTATGTCAGGCTGGAAGGACTCAGCTCAGTTTTCCCAGCACCTCATGACTTGGCTGATCCCATTTAGGATGATAAAGCAGCCAGTGGTAACTCAGTGAAGTTTTTTTGTTTTGAAAAACAGACAGTACGAGCTCAGTTCCCACTCCTCGTTGCTGTAGAGTCTGAGTCATACAGTACAGAAACAGACCCTTCGGTCCAACCAGCCCATGCTGACCATAATCCCAAACTAAACCAGTCCCACCTGCCTGCTCCTGGCCCGTATCCCTCCAAACCTTCCCTATTCATGTACTTATCCAAGTGTCTTTCAAATGTAACTGTACCCACATCCACCACTTCCGCAGGAAGTTCATTCCACATGTGAATCATCCTCTGTGTGGGGAATTAAAATTGCCCCTCATGTCTTTAAGGTGAGAGGGTAGTGATTTAAAAATATCCCCCCCCGTTGTACAGAGAAGACAGCTACCTCACTCTAGCTCTGGTTCATGTGAGAAATGACACCTTAAGGCAGAACACTGAAGGGCAAGTAATTTGTACTTGTCTAGTGTATGCCAGCCCCCCCTCAGCTAAGAGATCTGATTAACAGGCAAACTAGAAGTTCCTCTTTGCTTCTGGATGAAGAGTTTTTGTCATGAATGATTAGGGATTTTGCTTATATGGCACTATTAGTGAAACTGAATTATTCTGCTTGCAGCAAAGGGATTTCAGAGATGACTTAAAAACAATGTTCAAAATTGCATTGAGCATTTTATAGATAAAATGGGAAATCTGTCTCCTCCAAAACAGATTTGCAAGCCAGAGGGCACTGACTTTCAGGTAAAGGAGCCAGAGGGTGGATGATGTAGGAACACAGGAACAGAGTTTGGTCATTCAGCCATTCAAGCCTGTACCATCATTCAGTTACATCATGGCTAATCTGTGTTCTAACTCCTTTTTCCATGCCCTTGGTCTCTATTCATTAATGCCTTAAGAGATGGAAACTGATTTTACACAGGGTGACTATCTGGAATGCATGTTATTTTTATTTAATCATGAGATATGTCAAGATGTGTACAGAAGTTGCATTTGACAATATAAGATTGGTTTGATGGACCCACTGAGAAGGGACTATAATGCAATCCAGTACCTGGGTGATTTCAACCATTGGGTGTGGTGAGTGAAAGGTAGGTAGGAACTGGCAACTGTGGTTCCCAAAGACTTCCAGTCTAGGATTCTTCTGATCTCTGTATCTTTGTGGATGAATCAATAGCGATCGATTGCTGTGATTAATCAGCATCTGCTTCACGTGAGGGAAGAGGTGGTATGGTAACACTCGTTCGTTTGTAATCTGCACACTAATGTTGTGGGGGTCATCGCAGGTTCAAATCACACCACGGCAGCTGGTGGAATTTAAGTTTAATTAAATGTGATATAGAGCTAGCTTTAGTGATGGCGCCTATCAGTGATCACTGTAAAATCCCATCTGGTTCACCAGTATCTTTTTAGGGAAGGAAATCTGCCATCCTTAATAATAAAATGTGAGGCTGGATGAACACAGCAGGCCAAGCAGCATCTCAGGAGCACAAAAGCTGACGTTTCGGGCCTAGACCCTTCATCAGAGAGGGGGATGGGGGGAGGGAACTGGAATAAATAGGGAGAGAGGGGGAGGCGGACCGAAGATGGAGAGTAAAGAAGATAGGTGGAGAAGGTGTGGGTGGGGAGGTAGGGAGGGGATAGGTCAGTCCAGGGAAGACGGACAGGTCAAGGAGGTGGGATGAGGTTAGTAGGTAGCTGGGGGTGCGGCTTGGGGTGGGAGGAAGGGATGGGTGAGAGGAAGAACAGGTTAGGGAGGCAGAGACAGGTTGGACTGGTTTTGGGATGCAGTGGGTGGGGGGGAAGAGCTGGGCTGGTTGTGTGGTGCAGTGGGGGGAGGGGACGAACTGGGCTGGTTTAGGGATGCAGTGGGGGAAGGGGAGATTTTGAAACTGGTGAAGTCCACATTGATACCATATGGCTGCAGGGTTCCCAGGCGGAATATGAGTTGCTGTTCCTGCAACCTTCGGGTGGCATCATTGTGGCAGTGCAGGAGGCCCATGATGGACATGTCATCAAGAGAATGGGAGGGAGAGTGGAAATGGTTTGCGACTGGGAGGTGCAGTTGTTTGTTGCGAACTGAGCGGAGGTGTTCTGCAAAGCGGTCCCCAAGCCTCCGCTTGGTTTCCCCAATGTAGAGAAAGCCGCACCGGGTACAGTGGATGCAGTATACCACATTGGCAGATGTGCAGGTGAACCTCTGCTTAATGTGGAATGTCATCTTGGGGCCTGGGATGGGGGTGAGGGAGGAGGTGTGGGGACAAGTGTAGCATTTCCTGCGGTTGCAGGGGAAGGTGCCGGGTGTGGTGGGGTTGGAGGGCAGTGTGGAGCGAACAAGGGAGTCACGGAGAGAGTGGTCTCTCCGGAAAGCAGACAGGGGTGGGGATGGAAAAATGTCTTGGGTGGTGGGGTCGGATTGTAAATGGCGGAAGTGTCGGAGGATAATGCGTTGTATCCGGAGGTTGGTAGGGTGGTGTGTGAGAACGAGGGGGATCCTCTTGGGGCGGTTGTGGCGGGGGCGGGGTGTGAGGGATGTGTCGCGGGAAATGCGGGAGACGCGGTCAAGGGCGTTCTCAATCACCGTGGGGGGGAAGTTGCGGTCCTTAAAGAACTTGGACATCTGGGATGTGCGGGAGTGGAATGTCTTATCGTGGGAGCAGATGCGGCGGAGGCGGAGGAATTGGGAATAGGGGATGGACTTTTTGCAGGAGGGTGGGTGGGAGGAGGTGTATTCTAGGTAGCTGTGGGAGTCGGTGGGCTTGAAATGGACATCAGTTACAAGCTGGTTGCCTGAGATGGAGACTGAGAGGTCCAGGAAGGTGAGGGATGTGCTGGAGATGGCCCAGGTGAACTGAAGGTTGGGGTGGAAGGTGTTGGTGAAGTGGATGAACTGTTCGAGCTCCTCTGGGGAGCAAGAGGCGGCGCCGATACAGTCATCAATGTACCGGAGGAAGAGGTGGGGTTTGGGGCCTGTGTAGGTGCGGAAGATGGACTGTTCCACGTAACCTACAAAGAGGCAGGCATAGCTGGGGCCCATGCGGGTGCCCATGGCCACCCCCTTAGTCTGTAGGAAGTGGGAGGAGTCAAAAGAGAAGTTGTTGAGTGTGAGGACGAGTTCCGCTAGGCGGATGAGAGTGTCGGTGGAGGGGGCCTGGTCGGGCCACCGACACTCTCATCCGCCTAGCGGAACTCGTCCTCACACTCAACAACTTCTCTTTTGACTCCTCCCACTTCCTACAGACTAAGGGGGTGGCCATGGGCACCCGCATGGGCCCCAGCTATGCCTGCCTCTTTGTAGGTTACGTGGAACAGTCCATCTTCCGCACCTACACAGGCCCCAAACCCCACCTCTTCCTCCGGTACATTGATGACTGTATCGGCGCCGCCTCTTGCTCCCCAGAGGAGCTCGAACAGTTCATCCACTTCACCAACACCTTCCACCCCAACCTTCAGTTCACCTGGGCCATCTCCAGCACATCCCTCACCTTCCTGGACCTCTCAGTCTCCATCTCAGGCAACCAGCTTGTAACTGATGTCCATTTCAAGCCCACCGACTCCCACAGCTACCTAGAATACACCTCCTCCCACCCACCCTCCTGCAAAAAGTCCATCCCCTATTCCCAATTCCTCCGCCTCCGCCGCATCTGCTCCCACGATAAGACATTCCACTCCCGCACATCCCAGATGTCCAAGTTCTTTAAGGACCGCAACTTCCCCCCCATGGTGATTGAGAACGCCCTTGACCGCGTCTCCCGCATTTCCCGCGACACATCCCTCACACCCCGCCCCCGCCACAACCGCCCCAAGAGGATCCCCCTCGTTCTCACACACCACCCTACCAACCTCCGGATACAACGCATTATCCTCCGACACTTCCGCCATTTACAATCCGACCCCACCACCCAAGACATTTTTCCATCCCCACCCCTGTCTGCTTTCCGGAGAGACCACTCTCTCCGTGACTCCCTTGTTCGCTCCACACTGCCCTCCAACCCCACCACACCCGGCACCTTCCCCTGCAACCGCAGGAAATGCTACACTTGTCCCCACACCTCCTCCCTCACCCCCATCCCAGGCCCCAAGATGACATTCCACATTAAGCAGAGGTTCACCTGCACATCTGCCAATGTGGTATACTGCATCCACTGTACCCGGTGCGGCTTTCTCTACATTGGGGAAACCAAGCGGAGGCTTGGGGACCGCTTTGCAGAACACCTCCGCTCAGTTCGCAACAAACAACTGCACCTCCCAGTCACAAACCATTTCCACTCTCCCTCCCATTCTCTTGATGACATGTCCATCATGGGCCTCCTGCACTGCCACAATGATGCCACCCGAAGGTTGCAGGAACAGCAACTCATATTCCGCCTGGGAACCCTGCAGCCATATGGTATCAATGTGGACTTCACCAGTTTCAAAATCTCCCCTTCCCCTACTGCATCCCTAAACCAGCCCAGTTCGTCCCCTCCCCCCACTGCACCACACAACCAGCCCAGCTCTTCCCCCCCACCCACTGCATCCCAAAACCAGTCCAACCTGTCTCTGCCTCCCTAACCGGTTCTTCCTCTCACCCATCCCTTCCTCCCACCCCAAGCCGCACCCCCAGCTACCTACTAACCTCATCCCACCTCCTTGACCTGTCCGTCTTCCCTGGACTGACCTATCCCCTCCCTACCTCCCCACCCACACCTTCTCCACCTATCTTCTTTACTCTCCATCTTCGGTCCGCCTCCCCCTCTCTCCCTATTTATTCCAGTTCCCTCCCCCCATCCCCCTCTCTGATGAAGGGTCTAGGCCCGAAACGTCAGCTTTTGTGCTCCTGAGATGCTGCTTGGCCTGCTGTGTTCATCCAGCCTCACATTTTATTATCTTGGAATCTCCAGCATCTGCAGTTCCCATTATCTCTGCCATCCTTACCCTGCTTGGGCCTACATGTGACTCCAGACCCACACTGCTGTGGTTGACTCTTAAATGCCCCCTGAAATGTTCAGGAAATAATAGGTGGGCAACCCACCTTGTTTGTACAAGCCCAGAGTGGTCAAAGAATAATAACAAGATTTACGTGACTACCCTGATGCTGGGAAGTAAACTAAACAGACCTTGGGGTTTTTTTTGTATTGCTTAACAATTCCCATCTAGCAGGTCCTGAGCAGCTGCAAATGGACCGATCTGTGCTGCCCCCAGCTGTCAAATAGCCTTGCAACGCTTTCGCCCAAGGTTCTTGCACAGAGTGTGGCCCCTGAATGTATCAGGAGCTAGGTAGAGATCCTTAGCAAGGTGGTCCCTTTAGGCCAGAAATACTGTACAGAGAAAATAAATCCTGGGTAAATGTCGGGGAAAATAAACCACTTTCAGGAATATTGCTTCCAATAGTAACAGGTGACAACAGCTGGGTGTTTTTAAAACATCTGCATTAGAAGGAACAAGAGATAGTAGGAACTGCAGATGCTGGAGAATCTGAGGTAACAAGGTGTAGAGATGGATAAAAACAGCAGGCTAAGCAGCATCAGAGGAGCAGGAAAGCTGTTGTTTCGGGCTTAGACCCATTTCTGAAGAAGGGTCTAGGCCTGAAACATCAGCTTTCCTGCTCCTCTGATGCTGCTTGGCCTGCTGTGTTCATCCATCTCTACACCTTGTTATCTTAGAAAGAACAATGCAGAAACCATTCATGGCCCTTCAAACATGCCTGTAATTCTGCTTTTAAACACAAGATGGCACCCTTGGCTAAGTATAGCTCAAAACCAAGCAGATATGTCACTCGCGTTTCATATTGAACTCTGTCCAAATTATTGAATTCAATCCATACTCTTTGCTTAATGCAGAGGAGGGATATTAAATTAATCTTTTAATGGTTGCGTAGGTTACAGTTTGTACCATCGGCACAATGCATTGCAGCAATTCAGAGGCTCTTTAAACAGCAATTTCCAAACTCATGACCACTTCCATCGAGAATGACAGGGAACACCATTGTAGGCAAGTTCTCCTTCCGTGTCGCGCTCAATTCTGACTGGAAATATATTGCCGTTCCTTCCTTGTTGCTAGGAATAAATGCTCTGAGACAGTAATCTATGATGGGCCACTAAGTTGCATTTGGGCAGAGTGAGAATGTACAAAGCATTATTGCATTCTAGCTCTCAATAAGCTGCTGAAGAACATTGACAGAGCCTGTGGAGTTTGAGGATAATATTCACTTCAGTAAGAAACATCATACTGTGTTCATCTTGTTACAAGGCTGCAACAGGGAATAATATTGTATCAGTTTGCAATGATGTATACTATGTCTCATTAGCATATCACAGTCGCACTTAACTCCTTGGCCCTAGATCTTCCCCTCAAGTCCCTGACTCTGCATGCTCTTTAATGCTCCTCGTGGTTTGTGTGAGAAAACACCTGCAAACACTCACTTGTCTGTTTTCTTATTTATGGGGAGCAAGGAGGAAGAGAAAGGGGCTTCTAAGGAATAGGAAATGGCTGCAGCAGGTAACATACTCCAGAAAATAAATTCTATTCGAACTCCTAATGAGCTGCTACTGACTGGGACTTCCGAAGGGGATTAGCCCTTCTGCAGTATGGTAGGAATTTGTAAGCTCCTGAACTAGTTGTCTCTTCAGCAAAATTATTGGATTCTCCCACAGGAGAATTGAGCTACTGACCACGTGCACACACCAACCACCACCCCCCCCCCAACCCATCTCAGCCCCTGCCCAGCCTGGTGATTAAAACCCATAGCAATAATGCATTTTCCAAGTGTATTTCCAGAGGATTCTGTGAGGAGCAGGATTTATCTCCTTTCAATATCTAGCCACCTGATGTTGGAGATTCCACGACTGCAAAATTTGCAGCCTGATAAATTTCTTTGGAGAGCAATATTGTGAAATGTGGGAGCAGATGATAATACTCCTGGCAATCTCTCTCTCTCTCTCTCTCTCTCCTGCACACAGCAAGGCTGTATGGTTGATCATCCTCTGAATAGCTGGGAGGGTTCAGAAGGGTGAGCAAAAACAGAATTTGAGGTTGTTGACTTGCTCGCTGAGCTGGCCTGTCCTTGTTCAGATGTGTTGCCACCAAGAGGATGTTACCTGGCATGGTGACGAATCGCCAGAACGAGAACAGGCCGACTCAGCGAGCAAGTCAACAGCCTCACCCACCACCCGAGCTCCAAATCTTCACCAAGACTTTATACCGAGTTTAACGTTTTGTAAAACCGCAGTCCGTGATAATTGTTGTGGTCACCATCACTGTGACTGGGCTTTGTGTCCCAGACTTAATCGTAGGGCCATAATCCTGGAATTTCCCCCCCTCCTTGGGGCATTGTGGGTCAACCTACAGTGCACAGACTGCAACAGTTCAAGAAGGCAGCTCACCCCCACCTCCTCAAGGGGCAGTTAGGGATGGACAATAAATGCTGGTCCCAGCCTGTGACAACTGTGCCCCGTGAATAAATTAAGGAAAAAGAAACTCATCAATCTCCAACAATGTGGCACTCCCCAGTACTGCACTAGAAGCTAAAGCCCTGGATTAAATGTTGATGTCACTGGGGTGGACCTGGTTTCTGGGACTCTGTGCCTAACTGTATGCTTTCTCCTTGCAGCAGGGTCTGATGGAATTCCTCTAAACCATAACCCTGCAGGAAGCTGTCCTGACGTTAGCCTGAGGCCCAAGCTGAAACCTGGGATCTTGTTGTGCTCGCCACAGCTCTCTGAGCTCACACTGAAACATTTTACTGAGGCTCTGGTTTGATTTCAGCAAAGGATTGAGAATCTCAAACATGGCATCAGGACTTATTGATGCAGTGCATGTTTCAAACTGTCTGTCCTGAGAACCCAGTGCCAGAAATGTCTCGAGGTCACTTTGCTGAAAAATATTTCGATTCAAAGATCCCAGAATCTGCTATTCAGCCCTACCCCCTCCCCTCCTTGCTCCTAGCCAACCGTTTTCCCACTACCTCCCCTTCCTGCTTCCTCCCCTCCCCTACTGATTCCCTTCTCTCCCCTCATTTTCTCTCCTGTCTCCTTACCCTTCCGTCTTCCCATTTCCTCACTCCCTCCTTACCACTTTCTTCCCCTCCTCCCCTTTGCCCCCTTCGTCCCCATTTCATCCCCTTGTCCCTTCTCACGACCCCCTCCTCCCCCTCTCCTTGCTCCCACTGCAGTCCTTAACACTGCTCTCCCCACCTCCTTTCTCCCTTCCCCTCTTCCCACTTTCTCTCCAGTACCTCCCCTTCTCCCACCTGTACCCTCTCCACTCTAATCTCCTCAAGGCTCCCCTTCCCTCCCATCTGTTCCCCACTTTTCCCCCACCGTTCCCTCTCCTCTCTGTCCCCCTACTCCTTCCATTCCCCAGCCCCTTGCCCCTCCATTCCCGTCTTTTTTTTTCTTCCTAAGTTCCCTTTACCGCTCTCTCCCTCTGTTTTCCTTCCCCCACAGGCTGTATTCCCTCTTGATTGTCAAGTGTGAAAGTGGCTCTGGGCTTCAGTCAATCCCCATCTCCCTGCTCCCTCAGATTTACACATCACACGTGTTTGGCTGCCCTAGCCTTGGGCCCTGTCGCTGAGGTTCAACTGATTAAACACAGACAGTGTGAAAAGAGTATCAGAGTGTTTGAGAACTTAAACAAACCCTTCTGACAAACAACCATACCTCCAGACAAACAGTACACTTCACAACATAGTTTATCCCAGAGAGACAGAATTCTGCCACTTCCCCATCCTGCACTCGTGATCACAAGGTTCTGTCACAAAATGTTGAGTTTTTCATTCTCTGCTTTCCTTCCGATAAGCTTCATAAATTCTCTTTGAGATTCAGCAGTCAGAGAGAGAGAGCACTTGATGATGAATGATACACAGGGGAGCAGTGAGTGTTGATACTAATCTCGGTTGTGAGGCATGGTTGACGAAATCCAGATTTAATAATCTTAAAAATAGTGCAGGAGGCAGCAGAGACCTGGTCCTGCATTACTATCAACTTCCGCAAATTCCACTGCACCACAGCCTTCAGAATCCCACCCGGTGGGACATGCCTGTTGCTGTAAGACACTGGGGGAGAGGTCTGTCCCTGTATAACACTGGGGTACAGTACCGGTGGGGGACGGGTCTGTCTCTGTATAACACTGGAGTACAGTACCGGTGGGGGATGGGTCTGTCTCTGTATAACATTGGGGTACAGTACCGGTGGGGGATGGGTCTGTCTCTGTATAACATTGGGGTACTGTACCGGTGGGGACAGGTCTGTCACTGTATAACACTGGAGTACAGTACCGGTGGGGGACGGGTCTGTCTCTGTATAACACTGGGGTACAGTACCGGTGGGGGATGGGTCTGTCTCTGTATAACACTGGGGTACAGTACCGGTGGGGGATGGGTCTGTCCCTGTGTAACACTGGGGTACTGTACTGGTGGGGACAGGTCTGTCACTGTATAACACTGGAGTACAGTACCGGTGGGGGACGGGTCTGTCTCTGTATAACACTGGGGTACAGTACCGGTGGGGGATGGGTCTGTCTCTGTATAACATTGGGGTACTGTACCGGTGGGGACAGGTCTGTCACTGTATAACACTGGAGTACAGTACCGGTGGGGGATGGGTCTGTCTCTGTATAACATTGGGGTACTGTACCGGTGGGGACAGGGTCTGTCCCTGTATAACACTGGAGTACAGTACCGGTGGGGGATGGGTCTGTCTCTGTATAACACTGGGGTACAGTACCGGTGGGGGATGGGTCTGTCTCTGTATAACATTGGGGTACTGTACCGGTGGGGACAGGGTCTGTCTCTGTATAACACTGGGGTACAGTACCGGTGGGGGATGGGTCTGTCTCTGTATAACATTGGGGTACAGTACCGGTGGGGGATGGGTCTGTCTCTGTATAACATTGGGGTACTGTACCGGTGGGGACAGGTCTGTCACTGTATAACACTGGAGTACAGTACCGGTGGGGGACGGGTCTGTCTCTGTATAACACTGGGGTACAGTACCGGTGGGGGATGGGTCTGTCTCTGTATAACACTGGGGTACAGTACCGGTGGGGGATGGGTCTGTCCCTGTGTAACACTGGGGTACTGTACTGGTGGGGACAGGTCTGTCACTGTATAACACTGGGGTACAGTACCGGTGGGGGACGGGTCTGTCTCTGTATAACACTGGGGTACAGTACCGGTGGGGGATGGGTCTGTCTCTGTATAACACTGGGGTACAGTACCGGTGGGGGATGGGTCTGTCTCTGTATAACATTGGGGTACTGTACCGGTGGGGACAGGTCTGTCACTGTATAACACTGGAGTACAGTACCGGTGGGGGATGGGTCTGTCTCTGTATAACATTGGGGTACTGTACCGGTGGGGACAGGGTCTGTCCCTGTATAACACTGGAGTACAGTACCGGTGGGGGATGGGTCTGTCTCTGTATAACACTGGGGTACAGTACCGGTGGGGGATGGGTCTGTCTCTGTATAACATTGGGGTACTGTACCGGTGGGGACAGGGTCTGTCTCTGTATAACACTGGGGTACAGTACTGGTGGGGACAGGTCTGTCCCTGTATAACACTGGGGTACAGTACCGGTGGGGGATGGGTCTGTCTCTGTATAACATTGGGGTACAGTACCGGTGGGGGACGGGTCTGTCACTGTATAACACTGGGGTACAGTACCGGTGGGGGACGGGTCTGTCCCTGTATAACACTGGGGTACAGTACCGGTGGGGGACGGGTCTGTCTCTGTATAACACTGGGGTACAGTACCGGTGGGGATTGAGTCCTTTACAGACTACGTGTTCCCAGTAGCAGATGGATTTAATATCTAAAGGTGCATTGACGGAACAGAAATAAATATTAGCCGAACACAGTTTTTCCCTTGAGATTGGATGATAATTCTGTGAGAATTGAGAGTTTGGTACCTCCCCTTTAAGAGCAGTCCCGTGTGTTTTGTTGACTGCAGTGATGAGATGTGTGTGCGTGTTGTTAACAGACACCTACACATCGACTGAGGCAAGGCATTTGTCAAAATATTCGACTCTTAGCCAGATCTTAACATTTTTGGTTCGCATGGAAATCGCTCACGCAGAGAGCACTTTCTGATGAATATAATTCGTTTCTATTTTAGCAAGAGCTGTCGATTTTCTCAGGATTCAGCCCTCACTGTATGCATAGCTCTGTCCCACTCCACATCCTTTCTGCACCTTCCAGTGTGGGGCAGAGGTCGACATTGTTAGCCCCATTCCCTGAGGTTTCTCCCAAATTCCCACTTGGACTAATTAGTCCCGCGCACCGCTCATTAGCCAGAGTAGGTCACCTCTCTGTCTGTCCATGAAAGCCTCATGCTTGTTGATCAGGTCACCTCCTCACCGAACAGAGTTTCTCCAGCAAAGGCAAGGAACCCACACGGGATCTTCCTGAGCAGTAGCACAGCAACATGATGACAGTGTTGGTTCGACTATCTGTGACATTGTCACAGCTGCTTTCTGGCAGGGGGAATGGACATTTGCTGCATTAATTCTGATAGGGAGGTATCTGGGAAGTCCCTGGAGTAATGCAGGGGAGGAGACATGTCTGGTGCCCCACTCTCTCAGCCATTGCACACTGTATTTTGAATTCACCCCTTCACGTCCTTCCATCTCTGTCCACGCACACAGCTAGTATCGGGTATACACTGTCAACTCTTCAGACAGGATCTGGAATAAAAGCCCCTCACTCCGTACGGGGTACACCCCCTCACACTGTACCGGGTACGCCCCCTCACTCCATACCGGGTGCACTCCCTCACCCCGTACCGGGTACATCCCCTCACTCCGTACAGGGTACACCCCTTCACTCTGTGCCGGGCACACCACCTCAGTCCGTACCGGGTACACCCCCTCACTCCATACCGGGTACACCACCTCACTCCGTACCAGGTGCACCCCATCAGTCCGTACCGGGATACATCCCCTCACTCCATACCGGGATACACCCCCTCACTCCGTACCGGGATAAACCCCCTCACTCCGTACCGGGATACATCCCCTCACTCCGTACCGGGATAAACCCCCTCACTCCGTACCGGGATACATCCCCTCACTCCATACCGGGATACACCCCCTCACTCCGTACCGGGATAAACCCCCTCACTCAGTACTGGGGTACACTCCCTCACTCTGTGCCAGTCACACCCCCTCACCGCGTACGGGGTTCACCCCCACACCCCTTACCGGGTACACTCCCTCACTCCGTACCGGGATACATCCCCTCACTCCGTGCCGGGATACACCCCCTCACTCTGTACCGGGTACACCCCCTCACTCCGTACTGGGGTACACTCCCTCACTCTGTGCCAGTCACACCCCCTCACCGCGTACGGGGTTCACCCCCTCACCCCTTACCGGGTACACTCCCTCACTCCGTACCGGGATACATCCCCTCACTCCGTGCCGGGATACACCCCCTCACTCCGTACCGGGATAAACCCCCTCACTCAGTACTGGGGTACACTCCCTCACTCTGTGCCAGTCACACCCCCTCACCGCGTACGGGATACATCCCCTCACTCCGTGCCGGGATACACCCCCTCACTCTGTACCGGGTACACCCCCTCACTCCGTACCGGGGTACACCCCCTCACCCCGTGCTTGGTACACCCCCTCACTCTGTGCCGGTCACACCCCCTCACTCCGTATGGGGTGCACCCCCTCACCCCGTACGGGGTTCACCGCCTCACCCCTTACCGGGTACACCCCCTCAACCCGTACCGGGATACACCCCCTCACTCCGTACTGGGATACATCCCCTCACTCCGTACCGGGGTACACCCCCTCACTTCGTACGGGGTACACCCCCTCACTCCGTACGGGGTACTCCCCGTCAGTCCGTACCGGGGTACACCTCCTCTCTTCGTACCGGGTACACCCCCTCACTCTGTGCCGGTCACACACCCTCACTCCGTATGGGATGCACCCCCTCACCCCGTGGGGTCCACTACCTCACCCCTTACCGGTTACACCCCCTCAACCCATACCGGGTACACTCCCTCACTCCGTATGGGGGTACACTCCCTCACTCCATACCGGGGTACACCCCCTCACCCCGTGCCAAGTACGCGCCCTCAAACCGTACGGGGTACACCCCCTCACCCTGTGCTAGGTACACCCCCCTCACTCCATATGGGGTACGTCCCCTCACTCCGTACCAGGGTACACACCCTGACTCCATACCGGGTGCACTCCCTCACCCCGTACAGGGTATATCCCCTCACCCTGTACCAGGTACATCCCCTTACTCTGTGCCGGAACAACACCCACACCCTGTGCTGGGTACACACCCTCACTCCATACGGGGTACGCCCCCTCACTCCGTACTGGGGTACACCCCCTCACCCCGTACGGGGTTCACCCCCTCACCCCTTACCGGGTACTCCCCCTCACCCCGTGCCGGAACAACACCCACACCCCATGCTTGGTACATACCCTCACTCCATACGAGGTACGCCCCCTCACTCCGTACCGGGTACACCCCCTCCTCCGTACCGGGTACACCCCTCACTCAATACCGGGTACACCCCCTCACTCAGTACGGGGTACAGCCCCTCACTCAGTACCAGGGTACACTCCCTCACTCCGTACCAGGGTACACCCCCTCACTCCGTACGGGGTACAGTCCCTCATTCCGTATCGGGGTACACCCCCTCAGTCAGTACCGGGTACACCCCCTCACTCAGTACGGGGTACACCCCCTCACTCAGTACCAGGGTACACCCCATCAGTCCGTACCGGGGTACACCCCCTCACTCCGTACAGGGGTACACCCCCTCACTCTGTACCGTGTACACCCCCTCACTCCGTACCGGGTACACCCCCTCACTCCGTACAGGGGTACACCCCCTCACTCCGTACTGGGTACACCCCCTCACTCTGTACCGGGTACACTCCCTCACTCCGTACCGGGTACACCCCCTCACTCCGTACAGGGGTACACCCCCTCACTCCGTACCGGGTACACCCTGTCAGTCCGTACCGGGGTACACCCCCTCACTCCGTACCAGGTACACCCCCTCACTCCGCACAGGGGTACACCCCCTCACTCTGTACCAGGTATACCCCCTCACTCCGTACTGGGTTACACCCCCTCACTCCGTACTGGGTACACCCCCTCAGTCAGTAGTGGTACCACGCCTCAGTCACTACCATCTAGAAGGACGAGGGCAGCAAGTACATGGGAACACCACCCCCTGGACGTTCCCCTCCGAGCCCCTCACCATCCTGACCTGGAAATATATCGCTGTTTCTTCACTGTCGCTGAGCCAAAATCCGGAATTCCCTCCCTACAGGTCAACGTGGGTCAACTCACAGCACATGGACTGCAGCGGTTCGAGAAAGCAGCTCACCCCCACCTTCCCGAGGGTCAACAAGGACGGGCAGTAAATACTGGGCCCTGCCATCGACACCCACATCCTACGAGAAAATTTTAAAAATATTCTGCAATCTCAGGAAGATGACAGATGTGGAGAGCCACAACTGACCCTGGATTGTCAAAAAACAAATGCAGGCTTTCCTGCTATACAAGAAAAAATTAAAATCCATAAAAATAAACATTGCTTAATTCACTCAATGTTTTTCTCTCTTCCTCTAATCTCTCTCAGCCTCTGCCTCTCAGGGTGGAATATCCCACTCCCAAGCTGTGAGCATATTCCACAATCAGGACGTTTTGTTTGCTGTCTCAGCCTGGTGGACTGGCCCTAGTCTCCACACTTGCTATCTATGCTTTTCCAGAATGTTCTTTGCTTCAGAGCAGAGAATCCCGAGCCTTTGATCAGAATGGGTGCTTTGCAAGAACCCCTGCAGCATGGAAACAGGCCATTCAGCCCATTAATTCCACCCAGACTCCCTATATTCCTGCATTTCCCATGGCTAGCCCATCTATGGACTGTGGGAGTGAACCCACGCAGACACGGGGAGAATGTGCAAACTCCACATACTTAGCTGCCTGAGGCCAGAATTGACCCCAGGGCCCTGCTGGGTTGCAATGCAGCACTGTTAACCATGGTTGGCTTCAGGTTCTTAAACACAGGCCCCCAAAGCCGGAATTCCATAGGTTCAAATCCCCCTCCGGCCCTTTAGCAACACGAACACTAGAATCTGAGCTGGCATTGCCGGGGTGGGTGCAGAGGGCATGCTGCTCTGTCAGAGATGTCTATCTTTCAGATGAAAGTTTAAACCGAAGCCCTGTTTACTCTGAGGATGGATGCTGATGGTTTTCAGCGGTAAAGTTTTGTGGAACATCGGGGCACTTTAATCCTGGTGCCTCATCTGATATCAATCCTTCAACCAATATCAATTTTAAAAAAGAGTTTATATCTGATCAGTGTGACTTGAGGGGCAATTTCTTTTTACACAGAGAGTGGTTCATGTGTGGAATGAAATTCCAGAGGAAGTGGTGGGTTGGGGTACAGTTACAACATTTAAAAGACACTGAGATAAGTAATAAAGTGTGAGGCTGGATGAACACAGCAGGCCAAGCAGCATCTCAGGAGCACAAAAGCTGACGTTTCGGGCCTAGACCCTTCATCAGAGAGGGGGATGGGGAGAGGGTTCTGGAATAAATAGGGAGAGAGGGGGAGGCGGACCGAAGATGGAGAGTAAAGAAGATAGGTGGAGAGGAGAGTATAGGTAGGGAGGGGATAGGTCAGTCCAGGGAAGACGGACAGGTCAAGGAGGTGGGATGAGGTTAGTAGGTAGGAGATGGAGGTACGGCTTGAGGTGGGAGGAAGGGATGGGTGAGAGGAAGAACCGGTTAGGGAGGCGGGGATGGGCTGGGCTGGTTTTGGGATGCAGTGGGGGGAGGGGACGAACTGGGCTGGTTTTGGGATGCGGTGGGGGAAGGGGAGATTTTGAAGCTGGTGAAGTCCACATTGATACCATCGGGCTGCAGGGTTCCCAGGCGGAATATGAGCTGCTGTTCCTGCAACCTTCGGGTGGCATCATTGTGGCACTGCAGGGGACCATGATGGACATGTCGGCTGAGGAATGGGAGGGGAGTTGAAGTGGTTCGCGACTGGGAGGTGCAGTTATTTGTTGCGAACCGAGCGTAGGTGTTCTGCAAAGCGGTCCCCAAGCCTTCGCTTGGTTTCCCCAATGTAGAGGAAGCCACACTGGGTACAGTGGATACAGTATACCACATTGGCAGATGTGCAGGTGAACCTCTGCTTAATATGGAAAGTCATCTTGTGGCCTGGGATAGGGGTGAGGGAGGAGGTGTGGGGGCAAGTGTAGCATTTCCTGCGGTTGCAGGGGAAGGTGCTGGGTGTGGTGGGGTTGGAGGGCAGTGTGGAGCGAACAAGGGAGTCACGGAGAGAGTGGTCTCTCCGGAAAGCAGACAGGGGTGGGGATGGAAAAATGTCTTGGGCGGTGGGGTCAGATTGTAGATGGCGGAAAGTGTCGCAGGATGATGCGTTGTATCCGGAGGTTGGTGGGGTGGTGTGTGAGAACGAGGGGGATCCTCTGGGGGTGGTTGTGGCGGGGGCGGGGTGTGAGGGATGTGTTGCGGGAAATGCGGGAGACACGGTCGAGGGCATTCTCGATCACTGTGGGGGGAAAGTTGCGGTCGTTGAAGAACTTGGAAATCTGGGATGTGCAGGAGTGGAATGCCTCATCGTGGGAGCAGATGCGGCGGAGGCGGAGGAATTGGGAATAGGGGATGGAATTTTTGCAGGAGGGTAGGTGAGAGGAGGTGTATTCTAGGTAGCTGTGGATAAGTAATATTTGGAGGGAGAGATAACAAGGTGTGGAGCTGGAAGAACACAGCAGGCCAAGCAGCATCTTAGGAGCAGGTAAGCTGATGTTTTGGGCCTAGACCCTTCAGAAAAATTTTGTAAGCTTTCCTGCTCCTCTGATGCTGCTTGGCCGGCTGTGTTTCTCCAGCTCCACACCTTGTTATCGCTAATGTCTGGAGGGATCTGGGCCAAGCGCAGGCAGGTGGCACTGGCGTAAGTAAAACCCAGAAGAACTGAAGATGCTTTAAATCTGAAACAAAAACAGAAACTGCTGGAGAAACTCAGCAGGTCTGGCAGCAGCTCTGGAGAGAGAAGCAGAGTTAATGTTTTGAGTGATCCTCCTCAGAACTAGCTTAGTTTGCGATTATGGCCGGCATGGCCTGGTGGAACAGAAGGGTCTGTTTCAGTGCTGTATTATGAATCAATATTGTGGGAGCTTGCTGTGCATAAATTGGCAATTGCATCTCATGCATTATACCTTCGAGAAATCCACTTGTTTGGAGATGACGGACGGTGGTGATTTCAATGTTAGCACTTACCCAGAAGTATTTGCAACTCCACTGTTCGGATTGTCTGGGGAAAGGGGGCTGTTCAGATGTGGAAGATACATGGTGGAGTGAGGGATTGTTAATTTCACCCCGGATGATGAGCTCCTCACACATTGTGAAATCCAGAGAGAAACTGGTGGAATTCAAGGAAGATGAAAGAGAAAAGGAATGTGGTTTTTACTTTGTTGAGAAACAGGGAATGAGGAGTCGACGTCACACTTTCATTTCGACCCAGACAGGACTACGAAACCATCAAAATGGAAAAGCTCATTTTTATTTCACGAAGCACAAAATGACAAAGCCTAATTAAATTGCGATGCCTCCTGCTTCTTTTCAATTTTCATATCGAGTTCTGTAACAGTGTCACCACACATCAATCATTCATGCTTCGACTGGGAGCCCACAACTTGTTCCCATGGCAACCCTTTCCTACTGTGAGCTGAATTTCTGCAAGAAACCATTATAATTTAGCTCGCGACTTGCATCAGATTTATTTTCCTCCCTCTTTTATTTCTGTCTGCTGTTGCAGTTTCTCTACCAGCAAGGGTGGCTGGAGGATTCGAAGTCAGTGAGGTAGAGTTATCAGAAAGAACATTGCTGTCTGTATCTGTAGAGCACCCTGCACCCTGCACATGAACAACTTTAGGACACCATCCCTGAATCCCTCTGTCAGCTCAAGTCAAGGTTATCAGAAATCCTGCCTATGTGGCTGGTAATTCTCCCTGTTTCAACCCTCAGTTTGGATTAATCTGAGCCAGAAATATTCAATTAACATTGTTTATGTTGCATTGGGAGGAAATGTCATAGACTGGACTTGAAACATTCCCTCTGCTTTCTCTCTCTTGTTCTCTCTCTCTCTCTCTTTCTTTCTTTCTTTCTGTCTCTCTCTCTGTCTCTCTACAGAAGCTGTCAGAGTTTCTCTAGCAATTTCCCTTTGTATTTCAGAAATTTGACATCACTGGCTGGCTTGGTATTACATTCAAATATATCGAAATATTCAATTAAAGTTTAGAATAAAATCCCGACAGTGTGGAAATAGGCCATTCGGCCCATCAAGTCCACTCCAATAACCTGGAGAGTGCCCCACCCAATCCCTATAACCTCACACCTAACCCACACTTCCCTGGGCACTATGGGTAATGTAGCATGGCCAATCCACCCTAACCTGCACATCTTTGGACTGTGGGAGGAAATCCACGCAGACACGGGGAGAATGCGCAAACTCCACACAGACAGTCGCCCGAGAGTGGGATCAAATGTTGGCCCCTGGCGCTGTGAGGCAGCAGGGCTAACCGCTGTCCTGCCCAAAGTTATTTATGTAGGGTTGTGGAGAAATTCATGGACTGGACTCGAAACATTAACTCTGCTTTCTCTCTCCAAAGGCTGCCAGAGTTTCTCCAGCAATTTCTCTTTGTATTTCAGAATTTGTTTTAATATGCAGGATTCGCTGGGGCAGTACCTTTTGCCCGAACCGCTCCCCATGCAATTAGATCTGGAGTCACATGTAGGCCAGACCAGTTAGGGATGGCAGACTATGTTCCCTAAAGGGACATTATTGAACCAGATTGGGCAAAGATAGATAATTTACACTGAATTTTTATTGAATACAAATGATAATAAACGACTCAATTCCCAAGTTTAACAAGGTGTGGGGCTGGACGAACACAGCAGGCCAAGCAGCATCTTAGGAGCAGGAACGCTGATGTTTTGGGCCTAGACCCTTCATTAGAAATGGGGGAGGGGAAGAGGGTTCTGAAATAAATAGGGAGAGGGGGAGGCAGATTGAAATCTCCCCTCACCCCACCGCATCCCAAAACCAGCCCAGATTGTCCCCGCCTCCCTAACCTGTTCTTCCTCTCACCCATCCCTTCCTCCCACCTCAAGACGCACCCCCATCTCCTACCTACCAACCTCATCCCGCCTCCTTGACCTGTCCGTCCTCACTGGACTGACCAATCCCCTCCCTACCTCCCCACCTACACTCACCTTTACTGGCTCCATCCCCGCCTCTTTAACTTCCTCTCCATCCATCTTCTCCTCTATCCATCTTCAATCCACCTCCCCCTCTCTCCCTATTTATTTCAGAATCCCCTTCCCCTCCCCCATTTCTGAAGAAGGGTCTAGGCCCAAAACATCAGCTTTCCTGCCCCTCTGATGCTGCTTGGCCTGCTGTGTTCATCTAGCTCCACACTTTGTTATCTCAGATTCGCCAGCATCTGCAGTTACTACTGTCTCTGATAGGATTCCCAAGTTCTAATTGTTTGAATTTCAATGCCAGGAATTTGAACCTACTTCCCAGATCTTGGCTGGGGGAACTGAATTAATAGTTTTTAATAATAATACCCTTAGGCCATCACTTTTGCTTTCCCAAGGCTACTGATTTTCTGGTAACCTGGCTGTCGTAAATAAAAAATGAAAGAACTGCAGATGCTGTAGATCAGGAACAAAACAGAAGTTGCTGGAGAAGCTCAGCAGGTCTGGCAGCATCTGTGAAAGAAGAAACAGAGTTAACGTTTCGGGTCTCGTGACCCTTCCTCAGAACTGGGGGCTTGTCTTGCTTTAGGGGCAGAGCACTGTGGGTTTTATAAAAAGCCCCTCCAGAGATTTGAAGAGCAAATGCCCCTCTCGCTGCTATACTTAGGGTGAGATGTTAATTCAAGGCCCCAGAGCCCTCTCTTTCAGGGAGATATAAATGATCCTACAGCCATCTCTGAAATCTCTCTGGTTTTGGACTGTTTTTGAGAAGTCTTAGATACACACTGGCACTGATGGCCCAGTGATTATAGAATCATAGAATCCCTACAGTGTGGAAACAGGCCCTTCGGCCCAATAAGTCCACACCGACCCGTGCAGCATCCCACACAGATCCATCCCCCTATAACCCACCTAATCTACACATCCCTGAACACCTCGGGACAACTCCTCATGGCCAACCCACCCTAACCTGCACACCTTCGGACTGTGGGAGGAAACTGGAGGAAACCCATGCAGACATAGGGAGAATGTGCAAACTCCACACAGAGAATCGCCCGAGGGTGGACTAATACTTGGGGTGGGTGGGGCGTCTCCTGAGAAGCAGGTGGAGGGGCTGAAGGGCCCGCACAGGGGGAGGTGTATGAGAGGGTTTGGTGATATGACCCAGTATCATTGTCTTTAGCTGTCCTAAAGTTCCTGGATGAGGTCCACTCAGGTACAGGGTTTTTTTTTGACGTGGATCTTTAAGAATCAATTGAAATGATACAACACAAAGGGAACAGCGTTGATTACAAAGGGGTCTTGAGGTTCAAGTCTCTGAAAGTGACCACGCAAGTTGATAGGGTGGTAAAGAAGCCACACAGTATGCTTGCCTTTATTGGTCAGGGAATTGTGTACAGAAGTCAGAACGTCATCTTACAGCTTTGTAAGTCTTTGGTCAGGCCACACTTAGAGTGTTGTGTTTAATTCTGGTCACCACATTACAGGAAGAATGCGGAGCTTTGGAGAGGGTGCAGAAGAAGTTTACCAGGATGCTGCCTGGACTGGAGGGTATGAGCTATAGGGAGAGGCTGGAAACACTCGAGCTGTTTTCTCTGGAGCAGCGGAGGCTGAGGGGAGAATTGATAGAAATCTCCAAAATTATGAGATGCCTGGATAGTGTCAATGGTCAGAATTTTTTTCCCAGAGTTGAAAAGATTAAAACTGGGGAGGGGGGGCATGCATTTAAGGTGAGAGGGGGAAGTTAAATGGAGAAAAGTTTTTTACACAGAGAGTGGTATGAGTGTGGAAAGCACTGATGGGGCAGTGGAGGCAGGTACTACAGGGCCATTTAAGGGTGTTTTAGATGAGCGCATGAATATGTAAGAAATGGAGGGATATGGACTAAGGGAAGGCGGAAGGGATTGGCTTAATTTGTCATCATGTTCGGCACAAGATTTGTGGGCCAAAAGACCTGTTCCTGCACTGTTCAGTTCTAGGTTCTGTGAGGCCATTTCAACCCCTCGTGTCCATGCCAACCCATCCTTTTCTAATCATGTGTTTGAAGGGGTCGAATCCTGACCTGGAGCTCTTTGAGGTTGTGAGGCAGGGTGTCCCATGAGGCAGTGGGATATGGAGTGAAAGTTATACCCCCTTTTAATTTGTCTCCCCCCCCCACACCACACGCACACACACAATCGTTAAGGTGTTTGGATCCAGAGCATAAGGCTGTTCAACGGGAAAGTTGTCACTTTGAAGGGCCTGCTGCAGTTTAGAGATGGTGTTGTAGTGATAATATCACTGGGCTAGTACCTAGCTAACTGCTGAGGGTATGGGTTCAAATCCCACCATTGGAAATGGTTAGACGCTTTTAAAAAGCTAACCAGATAACTATTATCAATTGTTGTACAAACCCACCTGGTTCACTAATGCCCTCTTAGGAGGTAGTCTGCCATCCTTACCCAGTCTAGCCTACATAGGTTGGGAGACCAGGCTGGGAGAATCAGTAGCTGTTAATGGAGACTATCACTGACTATTGGTTGCTTGTCGTAGCAGCTGATAGGGTAGCTAGGCCTGGTGCATGGGTCTTGGGGAAAGGCCATAGGAGAAGGTGCATAGACCCTAAAACTATTGAACTCTACATTGAGTCCTGAGGCTGCAGGGTCTCCAGGTGGAAAATGAGATGCTCTTCCAGCTTGTGCTGAGCTTCACTGGAACACTGCAGCAAGCGCGAGACAGAGATATTGGCCAGGGAACAGGGTGTGTTGAAATGGCAGGCAACTGGAAGCTCTGGGTCATTTTTATGGACAGACGTAGGTGTTCTGCAAAGCCCAGTCTATGTCTTGTCTCCTCAGCGTGGAAGAGACCACGTTGTGAGAATTATCTTACTTTCTCTCCCTGGGTTCCATCTCTACCCTGTTGTTAACTCCTTTCCTGTCTTCCCACCCCATCTTCAGCAAATATTAGTGAATGAAACCTTTGAAGAGCAGGTGTGCATGCTGGAATGGATAGAGATAGAGGAAGCTGATGTGCTGAAAATTTTGTCAAACATTAAGATTGACAAGTCGCCAGGCCCGGACCAGATTTGTCCTCGGCTGCTTTGGGAAGCGAGAAATGCAATTGCTTCGCCACTTGCGAAGATCTTTGCATCCTCGCTCTCCACTGGAGTCGTACCTGAGGACTGGAGAGAGGCAAATGTAATTCCTCTCTTCAAGAAAGGAAATAGGGAAATCCCCGGCAATTATAGACCGGTAAGTCTCACGTCTGTCGTCTGCAAGGTGTTAGAAAGGATTCTGAGGGATAAGATTTATGACCATCTGGAAGAGCATGGCTTGATCAAATACAGTCAACACGGCTTTGTGAGGGGTAGGTCATGCCTTACAAACCTTATCGAGTTTTTTGAGGATGTGACTAGAAAGGTTGATGAGGGTCGAGCTGTGGATGTGGTGTATATGGACTTCAGTAAGGCATTTGATAAGGTTCCCCATGGAAGGCTCATTCAGAAGGTCAGGAGGAATGGGATACAGGGGAACTTAGCTGCTTGGATACAGAATTGGCTGGCCAACAGAAGACAGCGAGTGGTAGTAGAAGGAAAATATTCTGCCTGGAAGTCAGTGGTGAGTGGGGTTCCACAGGGCTCTGTCCTTGGGCCTCTACTGTTTGTAATTTTTATTAATGACTTGGACGAGGGAATTGAAGGATGCGTCAGCAAGTTTGCAGACGACACAAAGGTCGGAGGTGTCGTTGACAGTGTAGAGGGCTGTTGTAGGCTGCAGCGGGACATTGACAGGATGCAGAGATGGGCTGAGAGGTGGCAGATGGAGTTCAACCTGGATAAATGCGAGGTGATGCATTTTGGAAGGTCGAATTTGAAAGCTGAGTACAGGATTAAGGATAGGATTCTTGGCAGCGTGGAGGAACAGAGGGATCTTGGTGTGCAGATACATAGATCCCTTAAAATGGCCACCCAAGTGGACAGGGTTGTTAAGAAAGCATATGGTGTTTTGGCTTTCATTAACAGGGGGATTGAGTTTAAGAGTCGTGAGATCTTGTTGCAGCTCTATAAAACTTTGGTTAGACCGCACTTGGAATACTGCGTCCAGTTCTGGGCGCCCTATTATAGGAAAGATGTGGATGCTTTGGAGAGGGTTCAGAGGAGGCTTACCAGGATGCTGCCTGGACTGGAGGGCTTATCTTATGAAGAGAGGTTGACTGAACTCGGTCTCTTTTCATTGGAGAAAAGGAGGAGGAGAGGTGACCTAATTGAGGTATACAAGATAATGAGAGGCATAGATAGAGTTGATAGCCAGAGACTATTTCCCAGGGCAGAAATGGCTAGCACGAGGGGTCATAGTTTTAAGCTGGTTGGTGGAAAGTATAGAGGGGATGTCAGAGGCAGGTTCTTTACGCAGAGAGTTGTGAGAGCATGGAATGCATTGCCAGCAGCAGTTGTGGAAGCAAGGTCATTGGGGTCATTTAAGAGACTGCTGGACATGCATATGGTCACAGAAATTTGAGGGTGCATACATGAGGATCAATGGTCGGCACAACATTGTGGGCTGAAGGGCCTGTTCTGTGCTGTACTGTTCTATGTTCTATGTTCTATGTTCTATACCAACTTTCTCCTTGCTACCATCAGATCTGAAGAAGGGTCACTGCACCTGAAATGTTAACCCTGCTTTCTCTCTGCAGATGCTGTCATACCTGCTGAGTTTTTTCAGCAATTTCTGTTTCTGCCTCTGATTTGCAACATCCACAGTTCTTTGCTTTATTTTCACTTATTATTCATTCACAGGATGTGCATGTTGCTGTCTGGACCCACCCCTAAATGCCCAGAGGGGCAGTTAAGAGTCAAACACATGGCTATGGGTCTGGAGTCACAGGAAGGCCCAGACCAGGTAAGGATGGCAGTTTCCTTCCCTAAAGGCACATTAAAGAGCCAGATGAAATTTTTATGATAACTGGCAACACTTTAATCATCATCATCAGTGTGACAATGTGGCTTTAAAAGGTATATTTTGTCCTTTTTTATGAAGAAAGGTTTATGAGGAGGTGTCAAGCCCTCTGCTCAGAGTCAATAAAGTCAATAGCTGCGAGGCCATGGGCTTTATTTAAAGTTGGAACAATAGAAGCAGCCTGACTGGGTGGAATCAAGCTCCCAGAGAACCAGGGTTTCTCAATTTAGCTTTCAGTAGCAATTGAGTTGGTCAAAGCTGCTCCATCTCTCTGTCTCTCTCTCTCTCAGTCTGTTGATCTCTCTCGCTCTCTCTCTCTTTCTCTGTTGCAGCAAAAAGCTGGGTTCTCTTTCTGCTACTGGAATTGCTTGTGAGACAATCTATTTTACTGAATTTGCCTTCACCAAGGATATGTTTATGGAATGTTATTATATTGGAACAGCTCAGGAATAGTTGATTATTATGGTCAGCATTTCGATAGAGTTGCAGTTAAGACAATGTTTTTCATTTTATTTTGTGTGTGTTTCAGGCAGAGGCTATAAATAAAGTCTGTTTTACTTCAAGCCTCGGTAGTTTGGCCAATCGAATTGCATGTGGAAAGTAACGCCAGGCACTTGTCTCTGAAATGAGAAAACGTTAGGGTCAAAGCTATTTCCTCGATCTGTTTAGAGGGGGTTTGATCTGGTCCATCATATGAGACTCTTAATTTCCAGTTTTAACGCCTAGGACTGGCAGAGGAGGGCATGTGACTCCAGTCTCACAGCAATATGGTTGGACACTTAACTGAATCCCCAGGGTAATAAAAGCTGGCCTAGCCTCATTCCATGAGCAAATAAAATAGTAAGTTCAGGGACAGCGTGAAGGGTGGTGAGGGCACTGGTAAGGTGAGCTTTGCACACAAACGCCAACAGGCTGCTGGGTGGCATGGCGGCTCAGTGGTTAGCCCTGCCTCCTCACAGCGCCAGGGATCTAGGTGCGATTCCACCCTCGGGCGACTGTCTGTGTGGAGGTTGCACATTCTCCCTGTGTCTCTGTGCATTTCCTCTCACAGTCCAAGGATGGGGTGGATGCAAAATTGGCCATAGTATCCAGGGATGTGTAGGTTAGATGAGTTCGGGTGGGAAACATGGGGATAGGATAGGGTGGGGATGGTGAGTCTGGGTGAGATGCCCCTTGGAGGGTTGGTATAGGCTGAATGGCCTGCTCCCACACTGTAGGGAATTCTCTGAGGCTGTGTGCTAAGAAATAGCCATTTGGCCCCTCAATTCTGCTCGGTCGTTCCATAATTTCCCACATTCCCACCTATTCTCCAATCTCCTTTAACTCTCAAAACTCTGTCAGTCTTAGCCTGGGATCTATTCAACGACAGAGATCTCTATGGTAGAAAATTCACCAAAGATCCTCAGGCAGCACCTTCCAAACCCACAACCCACTTCCATCCAGAAGGACAAGGGGCAGCAGAAACATGGGAACACCACCCCCCTGCAAGTTCCCCTCCGAGCCAATCCCCCTCCCAAGTTGGGAATGTATCGCCGTTCCTTCAGTGTCTCTGGGTCAAGATCCTGGCATTTCCTCCCTCAGGGACATTGTGGGTCAACCCACAGCAAATGGACTGTAGTGGTAAAAGGGGCAACTTCTCAAGGAGCAACTAGGGACGGACAATAAATGCTGGCCTAGACAGTGATGCCCATGTCTAATGGCTGGATGATGAAAGATTGAAAAGAGCAACCTCTTGAGTGAAGAAACTTCTCCTCGTGTTGACTTTTTCCGGAGATTGGTTGAGCTGCATCATCCAGCTGAAGTGGGATTAGCTCTCAGGGTTGTCTCACATCAATCTCTGAACGGGTTAGAATTGAAGATGTTATGGTGAGGTCACCTCCCTGATGACCATAGCCTTGATCTTACTGAATATCGCCCTCTGGCTCCCCTCATTGATTGGTTTTACTGACAGGGTGCAATTCATTGGCGATGTTCCAAGATCTTTCAAACGTGCCCCAGCAGGAAGCAGACACAACACGGTGTGGAGCTGGATGAACACAGCAGGCTAGGCGGCATCAGAGGAGCAGGAAAGCTGACGTTTTGGGGCCTGGACCCATTCTTCTCGATGTCCCTACCTGAGGAGAATTTGGATGCTGTTTCCCCAGGAGATCCTGCCTCCCAATCGGATGATGATAAAGCTCACAATGTTGGTGATGGGGCTTGCACACTCCAGCTTTTTGGGAAGCTGGGAGACGGCAGCTATAGGAGTTGGTCGAGAGTTGGTGGGGAGGGGAGATTATAGGGACAGCTGGAGACGATTTAAACCCTCAAACCCCAAAATCCCCACCCCCCCCCCCAATTCACTCCAATCAAGGCTGCCTTGTGACCTAACTCTCTCTGTATACCCTCTGACTTCAACCCTGTTCAATCTCGATTTTAAAATTATTATAAAATTGATTGCCACTTAAGGGAGGTCGTACCAAACTTGTGCGATCCTCTGTGTGTGTGTGTGTGTCTATGTGTGTGTGTGTGTGTGTGTATATATGTGTGTTTGTGCGTGTGTATGTATCTGTGTGCTGTGTGTGTGCGTGTCTGAGTGTGTATATGTGTCTGCATGTGTGCGTCTGTGTGTGTGTGTTTGTGCGTGTGTGTCTGTGTGCCTATGTGTGTGTGTGTGTCTATGCGCGTCTGTGTGTGTGTGTGTCTGTGTGTCTATGTACATGTATGTCTGTGTCTGTGTGTGTGTGTCTGTGCGCGTCTGTGTGTGTGTTTATGTGTGTGTGTGAGTGTGTGTGTCTGTCTGTCTATGTATGTGTATGTCTGTCTGTGTGTCTATGTGTGTGTGTGTGTCTGTGCGCGTCTGTGTGTGTGTGTGTGTATCTATGTATGTGTATGTCTGTGTGTGTGTGAGTGTGTGTATCTATGTATGTGTATGTCTGTGTGTGTGTGTGTGTGTGCGTCATATTTCTTCATTTTGTTTCTGAAAGGATCTGATTTTTTTCTTGAACATGTCCCCTATACTCTCTAAGCAGGGGAAGGAGGAGAGTGAATGAGGAAAATAATTGAAGGAAGTGAGGGAGGGAGTGAGTGAGAGTGACGGATGCAGAGAGGGAAGGTAAGGGAGTGACCGTGAGTGAATGAGAGGGGAGTGAGGGAGGGGAATGAGTGACTGAGTGTGAATGAGAGGGGAGTGAGGGAGGGGAATGAGTGACTGAGTGTGAATGAGAGGGGAGTGAGGGAGGGGAATGAGTGACTGAGTGTGAATGAGAGGGGAGTGAGGGAGGGGAATGAGTGACTGTGTGTGAATGAGAGGTGAGTGAGGGAGGGGAATGAGTGACTGTGAATGAGAGGGGAGTGAGGGAGGGGAATGAGTGACTGTGTGTGAATGAGAGGGGAGTGAGGGAGAGGAATGAATGACTGTGTGTGAATGAGAGGGGAGTGAGGGAGAGGAATGAGTGACTGAGTGTGAATGAGAGGGGAGTGAGGGAGGGGAATGAGTGACTGTGTGTGAATGAGAGGGGAGTGAGGGAGGGGAATGAGTGACTGAGTGTGAATGAGAGGGGAGTGAGGGAGGGGAATGAGTGACTGTGTGTGAATGAGAGGGGAGTGAGGGAGGGGAATGAGTGACTGTGTGTGAATGAGAGGGGAGTGAGGGAGGGGAATGAGTGACTGAGTGTGAATGAGAGGGGAGTGAGGGAGGGGAATGAGTGTGAATGAGAGGGAAGTGAGGGAGGGGAATGAGTGTGAATGAGAGGGGAGTGAGGGAGGGGAATGAGTGTGAATGAGAGGGGAGTGAGGGAGGGGAATGAGTGACTGAGTGTGAATGAGAGGGGAGTGAGGAAGGGGAATGAGTGACTGAGTGTGAATGAGAGGGGAGTGAGGGAGGGGAATGAGTGACTGTGTGTGAATGAGAGGTGAGTGAGGGAGGGGAATGAGTGACTGTGAATGAGAGGGGAGTGAGGGAGGGGAATGAGTGACTGTGTGTGAATGAGAGGGGAGTGAGGGAGAGGAATGAATGACTGTGTGTGAATGAGAGGGGAGTGAGGGAGAGGAATGAGTGACTGAGTGTGAATGAGAGGGGAGTGAGGGAGGGGAATGAGTGACTGTGTGTGAATGAGAGGGGAGTGAGGGAGGGGAATGAGTGACTGAGTGTGAATGAGAGGGGAGTGAGGGAGGGGAATGAGTGACTGTGTGTGAATGAGAGGGGAGTGAGGGAGGGGAATGAGTGACTGTGTGTGAATGAGAGGGGTGTGAGGGAGGGGAATGAGTGACTGAGTGTGAATGAGAGGGGAGTGAGGGAGGGGAATGAGTGTGAATGAGAGGGAAGTGAGGGAGGGGAATGAGTGACTGAGTGTGAATGAGAGGGGAGTGAGGGAGAGGAATGAGTGACTGTGTGTGAATGAGAGGGGAGTGAGGGAGAGGAATGAGTGACTGAGTGTGAATGAGAGGGGAGTGAGGGAGGGGAATGAGTGACTGTGTGTGAATGAGAGGGGACTGAGGGAGAGGAATGAGTGACTGAGTGTGAATGAGAGGGGAATGAGGGAGGGGAATGAGTGACTGAGTGTGAATGAGAGGGGAGTGAGGGAGGGGAATGAGTGTGAATGAGAGGGGAGTGAGGGAGGGGAATGAGTGTGAATGAGAGGGGAGTGAGGGAGGGGAATGAGTGACTGAGTGTGAATGAGAATGAAATGAATCAGAGACTGAGGGAGGGCTGAGTGAGAGGAGATTGAGTACCATTTTTGGAACTTCCCAGCTTGTAGTGTGAAATTGGTTGACCTCCAGCAGTTCACTGTATCTTCCCCAATTTCCCAAGTAAGTTTCCTTGAGGCTAGGCCAGTGATTGGTCACTGAGGGATCTTGCTCCTCAACCTCAGGCCAGTGATTGGTCACTGAGGGATCTTGCTCCTCAACCTCAGGCCAGTGATTGGTCACTGAGGGATCTTGCTCCTCAACCTCAGGCCAGTGATTGGTCACTGAGGGATCTTGCTCCTCAACCCCAGGCCAGTGATTCGTCACTAAGGACCTTGTTGCTCAGGGACTGGATGACGGGAGACCAGTTCCCTAGATCTGCTTTCCCTGGGGTGGGTGTCATACCCTCACACCAGCTCATGCAAATCTGAAGGCCGGGCACTGTGGGAGCTCAGGGCTTTAATGGGAGCCATGTTCCCAGCAGAGATACCCACCTCAGAACCTCACACCAGAGACAGAGTATGGGAGGGAGAGAGACAGGGACAGGGAGAGGGGCAGAGGCAGAGAGAAAGGGACAGGGAGTAGGAGAAACAGGGAGAGAGAGAGAGACAGACAGACAGAGAGAGAAACAGACAGATGGAAAGAAACAGAGAGAGAGAGAGCGAGGGAGTGAGAGACAGAGAGAAGGTCTGGGGGGAAGGGGGTGACAGGGAGAGGGAGAGACAGCGAGCGAAGGAGTGAGAGAGACAGAGAGGGAGAGAGGCAGAGAGAGAGAGAGGGAGTGAGGAAGCGAGACACAGAGGGAGGAAGAGAGACAGACAGAGGGAGAGGGAGTGAGAGATGGAGACAGTCAAAGAGACAGAGAGGGAGACAGAAAGAGAGAGAGACAAACACAAGCAGAAAGAGATGAACAGAGACAGGAAGAGAGACAGAGAGAGCTAAGCCCCAAGTGCAGGCTGGCGCTATGTGAATGCAGTACTGAGGGAGAGCTGTAGTGCTGGGGATGGGCATGTGTGTCTGCGTGTGAGTGGGGGAGTTTGTGGGGGGTGTGGGTGTGTGTGTGAGGGTGGGGGTGGTGTGTGTGGGCGTGTGTCTTTGGGGGTGGTGGGGTATGTGTCTGTGTGGGGGGTGGTATGTGTTCAAGGTGTTTGTTGGGTGGTGGGTGTGTGTGGGGTGTGTTTGGGGGGAGTGGGGTGTGTGTCTGTGTGGGGGGTTGGTATGTGTGCGAGGTGTGTGTGTGGGGTGTGTTTGGGGGGACTGGGGTGTGTGTGTGGGGGAGTGGTGTGTGTGTGGGGTGTCTCTGTGAGTGAGGGAGTTTGTGGTGGGTGTGTGGGGGGGCTGGGGGTATGTGTGTGTGTGTGGGATGTGTCTGTGTGTGGGGGTGGGTGGGTGTGTATATGTGTGGGGAGTTTGTGTGTGTGGGCGGGGGGGGGGGTGGGTGTGGGATGGAGCCGGGGTGGTCCTGGAAAAGATCCCAAGGCTCTCTCTCAGGGGAACCCTTCCCATTCGGCCCGAGCATGATCCATCCCTCGGTCCACATCAGATGCTGACCACTAGCCCCCGAGCTCGTGGCCGTATCTGGGAGCTTGCTGTGCACATTGGGACAAAGGAGATTTGCAGAGGTGCTGTTCTGGGACATGGGGCGGCGGGAATAGAAGGATCATAGTTTGGACCAAAATAAGAGCACAACACAGACTTCGGACCCTGGTCACCCCTGGGAGGGGAAGGGGCTCTGTCTCCATGGTGACAAACAATCCAAATTTCTTTTTATTAATTCTTGAACCTGCCTGGCACACAGAGGTTTAACGACACATCATCTACGCAACACAGATACAGCAATAACATTAGCAAAGGCAGTGCAGCCTGCACAGTCATTCTCCCGCTAAAATCACTTGAAGCTACAGTATGCTATTATGGCATTTTCTTTTTAAAAAAACACAACAGTGAAGAGAAAATGGTTTTGTTCCATTTTCTCAAACACCCACCCCCCCAACCCCTGGGGAGTGAGGGGGGAATAGGGCTACTCAGAGCAGGGGCGTAAACCCAGGCACATTCTGCAGGTTTGTGAGCAAACTGGTCTCCTACAGTTTAACAGCTATTGCGGACCCCCAGCAGAATTTGGAAATCCCAGCAGATTCTGGGGATGCTCAGCAGAACCATATTGGAAATCCCAGCAGATTCTGGGGACCCTCAGCAGAATTTGGAAATCCCAGCAGATTCTGGGGACCCTCAGCAGAATTTGGAAATCCCAGCAGATTCTGGGGACCCTCGGTAGAGTTTGGAAATCCCAGCAGATTATGGAACCTCCCAGCAGAATTTGTAAATCCCAGAAGTGTCAAGAGACCCCAAAGCAGAATCTAGAGACCCTTTTGCTGGTGTCAGTGAGGACAACTGGATGCTTCCAGGGAAATCTAGAGTGATCCTCCCTTCCAGCTGAGATTTCCATAGGAGCCTGGTTCTAGATCCTTGCCATTGAGTGGAAAGTGTGAGCTGGGCTTTCCCACAGAGAGAGAGGGCAGGGTCGCTGAAGAACAGTCTGTCGATGAAAGGTCTCATATCCTCTACAGCAACAGGGGCAGGCCATTCAGCTCTCTCCCCCCAATCCTGCTACCCCATCTAGCAGTAACTGGTCTCCAGATTCCACAACCATCCCCATTCTCTGTGGATGTATAAATATCTATCAATCTCAGCCTGGGATACGCTCATTGACTGTGTGCCCACAGGGAGTGGGGAACGGGTTGGAATTTCAAACCCCACTTTGGGGGATGGGGGTGCGACAGAAGAAGTTTTTTCTCATTCAGCTGTGACCCCATATTCTCCAGTCCACAGCCAGGGATCTCTCTTCCTGCTGGGAGGCAAGATGGGCTGAATGGCCACACTCCGTCACTCCATGAAGTCTCTAACACCACATCCATTCGCTTCTACTTTTTCCTGTCAACGCAAGTGGGTTGCAGAGAGTGAGTGAAGCATCAGGAAGTTAAACCGTTGGGTTAGTCTATGGTTCAAGGGATCATGAATAAACCCAGTTATTGTTCAACAAAGCAAAGGAAAACCCAGAGGGTTTGGGTTTTTGTATTTTGGGAACAGTCCTGAAGTCAGATGTCTTGGGCCAGAGGGAGCTGCTTGTTTGGATACTGCGATGATATAAGTGGACATCACTTCAGACTGCGGACTCGTTCCCCTTCCTTCCTGAAGTTGGCTATAACCCGCTCCCTCTCACCCAGCCCCTGCTGCTGGGGGGTGATGCCTTATAACACATCACTGCTTCAGGCACCTGGAGCTTGTCAAAATAAAAAATAAAGGAACAATTTCATGTCCAAAAAGTTTACATATTTTCCATACACAGAGAAAGTTGAAATCAGTTTTACAACATTAACATTTTTACAACAATTGTCAATTGTTTACTCATTTTTGTTTTAATGTGTTTTTTTTAAAATTGCTGTTATATTAACCATATTGCCTGTGGTGATTCTTCATATTTTTACCCTCACAACTTTCCCTACAACTCCTTCATTTCCAGCAAGCCTGAACACTGTCAGATTTGGGGGATTTTTCTAACGGAGGGAACAGGACATGGCAGAGGGTGAGGGGTTTCTCCCAGTACCCAGGTTCTTAACCAACACACACACACACACACACACACACACACACACACACACACAGCACTGAGAGGAGGAGTGTTCCTGGGAGGGGACAGCATTTGAGAGGGATGTTGAACTGAGTCTCCGTCTCTCCCCACCCACCAGTTCCCACTAAACTACTGGAAAAAGAACTGAGTGCCTTGACTAGTATCCATCCCTCATCCAACATCACTACAACAGATCAGCAGGTCACTACCACAGGGCCGTTCAAGGCAACTTGCCGTATGAAAAGTCAAAGACACAACATAGTGATGACATTTCCAAGCGTGCACCTCATTGACTGTAAATTGGGTTGGGTGGCTTATGAGCCAAGGGACCCTGGCAGGAGATGATAAAAATGGTGGTGAGGGTTTAATAGTGGGGGACAGCTTGGAATCAGAATGTGGGACCCCCCCCCACCCCAACAAACTATCACCCCACCTCAAGCGCTTTCATGCTTTTTCCTTGCTTGGCATTCAGTCAGATTAGGCAAGATTTACTTCCAGTCCTGGGTGAGAACTGGGCTGAAGTGAGACTGCTTCCCCTCCGTTGTCCCTGGTTGTAAGGTTGAGAGATTCCCAAGCACTTCACATTGCAAATTTGACCTTGGAGGGGTGTAACTAACAGAACCAGGTACGCCCCTGAGCTACAGTAAATGGAACCCTGCTCCTGAAATCACCCAGGCCCATTGAACATAACCATGTGCCCTAGCATGCCGTCATTAACTGACTTCTCTGTTTTGGAGAAACGGGAAAGTGACTATCAATCACTAAATTAACAACCCAGGCAGACTCCCTGAAAATACAACTTCACATCCCACAGCAGATGGTGCTGTTTAAATTTAACTAATAAGCTCTGGAAGTGAAAACTAGCCTCAGTCCTCTAGGGAAGGAAATGTGCCCTTGCTACTCGGTCTATATGTGACTCCAGACTTGCGGCGATAGGGTTTCCCCTTAAATGACCCCTGAGAAAGCTTGAGCAAGATGTGCAGTTTGAGGGAGAGTTAGGGACAGTGACATCTGCAAAGCTCCCCCACCCCAAATGTGTGTGTGTGTGTCTGATTCCCAAAATTGGGTCACTTTGGAAAACCAAATCCAGATGTAGGTTAGCACCGGCATCTTCGATCTTATTCAACATCTGGACAGTCGCTTGTTGTGAAACTTGAAAGGGTGCAGAAAAGATTTACAAGGACGTTGCTGAGGTTGGGGGGTTTGAGCTACAGGGAGAGGCTGAATAGGCTGGGGCTATTTTCCCCGGAGCGTCAGGGGCTGAGGGGTTTATAAAATCATGAGGCGCATGGATAGGGTGAATAATCAAGGTATTTGCCTCAGGGTAGGACAGTCCAAAACTAGAGGGGCATAGGTTTAAGGTGAGGAGGAAAGAATTAAAAGTGACCTGAGAGGCAACCTTTTCACGCAGAGGGTGGTGCGTGTGTGGGACGAGCTGCCAGAGGAAGTGGTGGGGGCTGATACAATTACAGCATTTAAAAGGCATCTGGATGGGGACACGGACAGGAAGGGTTTAGAGGGATATAGGCCAAATGCTGGCAAATGGGATTAGGTTAATTTAGGATATCAGGTCAGCACGGATGAGTTGCTCTACGATCTCACACTGTAAGAGCTCAGTGAAGAGAAGGTGTATGAATCAGCTGCACCTTCGGAGGGGAAGTAACACCAATATCAGGGGATCCGTCGATCCAAAGTTGGCCATCCAAAAGATCCAAGCAAAGATCACTGCAATGGGCTGGGGCAATGTTTGGGAGCTGGGAGAAGCCGGGATACCTCTGCTGACATCCCACAAACAAAGCCTTGCAGAAGAAGACAAGGAGGATGTGTTAGTCACACAGACAGTAAAGCCCATACAGATTACATGGGAAATGAATGTACTGGTCACATGGGACCTTAGGTCTGAATATTCATGACATATCAGACTGATGTGTGCTGGGATTTGCCTGTTCCTCTGGGATATTTCCCTGCAGCTAGACAATGGGAAGCACACTCACGTTGAAGCAAGACACCGCAAAGGCAGTAAACTTTTAATAAAAGCATCAGAAACAGAGTTTGCATTTCGAGTTTTTTTCAGAAATGTGATAAATGTCTGTTCTGAATTCCAAAGAAGTGTCATTCCAGACTCAATTAATTCTTTTTCTCTCTCTCTCTGATGAGGGGCCCTTCACATTAATAATAAAAACAGAGATTGCTGGAGAAACGCAGCAAGTCTGGCAGTATCCATGGAGAGAGATAGAGAGAGAGAGAGAGATGACTGAGGCCAGTTGAAATCCAACAACACAGGAGTGAATTCATTTAGCTCTTTTGTGATCTGCAGGGAAGGCAAGCCTGGTGCACCAATGAGGGTAGCTCAGTTGGCTGGACAGCTGGTTTGTGATGTACAGTAACTTCAACAGCACGGGTACGTTTCCCACACTGGCTGAGATTACGATGAAGAACTCTCCCTCTCATTGTCTTCCCCTTGCCTGAGGTGTGGTGACCCTCAGGTTAAACCACCGTCACTTGTCCCTGTTGCTGTGGGTAGCACGGTGGCTCAGGGGTTAGCGCTGCTGCCTCACAGCACCAGGGACCCGGGTTCAATTCCACCGTCGGGTGGCTGTCTGTGTGGAGTCTGCGCATTCTGTGTGGGTCTCCCTGGGTGCTCTGGTTTCCTCCCACAGGCCAAAGATATGCAGGTTAAGGGGGATTGGCTATAGGATAGTGCCCAGGGGTGTTTAGGTTAGGTGGGTTAGACAAGGGGAATGGGTCTGGGTAGGATGCCCTTCAAAGGGGTGGTGTGAACTTGTTGGGCTGAATGGCCTCTTTCCACACTTAGGGATTCGTTTTGAAGTTTGAAGTGTGTGTCTCTCTCTTTCTAGAAAAACAGCAGCTTCTGTGAGTTACGGTGACTTTACCTGACCTATAGAGAGCCGACCAAGTAACGAGGCAGTGTAAATAAAGTGATATATTTCCCCAGTTAGCTGTGATGGATCTAAAACTTTTAAAAAAAAAGATGTACACACCATTCATCCTACACAAATACAAATCACTATCAGTGAGTTAACAGCAGAGACATACCACTAACACATTGCAGGAAAACAGCATATAGGAGGTAACAGTGAGTGAGAATTGGCCAGTTTCAGATGTAGCAGCATTAGGTTCAGAACAACTTAATCTCTCAGCACCATGATTCACAACAGCCCAATGTACAAATTGTAAATTGATAGCACAGCAATGTAACACGACCAGCGTCGATTTGACATACTGCGGGGCGGGGTGGGGGGGTGGTGGGAGGAAAGCGAAAAGAGATTTCAAATAACACTGTAAGCTAATTCTGTCTCTCTTGCTGCCTCAGTCCATCTACTCCTGTAACTCACATCCGTGGTAGCCTCCAGACCAATTTGTTCCAAGATTCATTGTTCAAGCCCCTGCCTCGTCCCTCTCTCTCTATACCTGAGCCTATCTAAAGTTGCTGCCCAAGTCCCTAGCAAATGCTGCCTCAATTATTAAAATTCCCCTCCTCGTTTCCCAATCCCACGACTTCCTCACCCCTCCCTATCTCTGTGATCCTCCCTCAGACCCACAAGCCTCTGGGACCTCCACACTCTGATAATTCCACCCTTGCAGGCTTCAATCTCTAATCTCTGGAGCCCACTCCTTAAATTCTTCTTCCATTTTTCTCCTCTTTTTCAGATACTCTCTTTAATCGTCCCCCACTCCTCCCCATCCCAATTTATTTTTAGACAACGAACCTGCGGAACTGCCGATGCTGGAGAATCTGTGATAACAAGGTGTAGAGCTGGATGGACAGAGCAGGCCCAGCAGCATCAGAGGAGCAGGAAAGCTGACATTTCAGGCCTAGACCCTTCTTCAGAAAGGCAAGCCTGGTGCACCAATGAGAGTAGCTCAGTTGGCTGGACAGCTGGTTTGTGATGTACAGTAACTTCAACAGCACGGGTACGTTTCCCACACTGGCTGAGATTACGATGAAGAACTCTCCCTCTCATTGTCTTCCCCTTGCATGAGGTGTGGCGACCCTCAGGTTAAACCACCGTCAGTTGTCCCTGTTGCTCTGGGTGGCACGGTGGCTCAGGGGTTAGCGCTGCTGCCTCACAGCACCAGGGACCCGGGTTCAATCCCAGCCTCTGTGGGGTGAGGTGTTTTTATCACATTAGAAGTGCTATACAAATGTAAGCTGTTGTTACTGAGCTTCAAACCATTGCTAGGCCTGGAGTGTCAGCCAATCACTTTGTGGAAATGTATTAAACATTTCTTCTAAACCTTAGGGCATTTCATGATGGACAGGAGTCAGGTAGGGAAGGGGCAGAGGGCGGGGGGGCAGGTTAAAGCTATGAAGATTGACTGGGTGAATACCAGGGATGAGGGCTCCCAGCTTTAAGGACAGTGTTAACCAATCAGGTGGTCCTCGGTCCCAGTTCAGGCACACACGTATGAACACACACACGCATGTATACACACACTCTCTCTCACACTCACACACACATCTATGTAGACACTCATTTCTATAAATAGTCCCAAGGATAGCATAATGTACACTGACAACATGAACAGAGGATGAAAACCTTGAGCACTCCATCCAGGCCTTCCCAACAGTAAGTCCAAACTAGCCAGCATCCTACAGTGCCAGTGTGTACTCTGGAGTAAGCTGGAACCTCTGGTGTGGCGCTGTGGAATGCGCCTTTCGTTTCTTGTCAGGGACTGAGCTTCTGATGGAGAGGGCAGTGTGTTCCAGGAGCTGGAGAAATCAGGTTGAACACTCTGAGGACAGACAGGAGGCTCAGGGCAGACTAGCCTCTAATACACCAAAGCACCAACTGGCCTTTTTGTTCCATGTTGCTGACTTCAACCTCCACGCTCCAGTCTGTTGTACAGGGATTGGACCAACTTAATGCAATCCAATCTGACACTGGTCCTTCGAGGAGGAGGAGGAAGAGGAGGGGAGGGTAGTGCCAGATGAAAGCACAATCACATGTATATCACAACATGCACTTCCTTTTTACAAGAAACAACTCTTTTTTTCTTAATCGAAGGGGTTAGACGATCTAGTTCCTTTCACTGGCTCTCACTCTTGGAAACAACACCAATAGAACATGCGAAAACCTGACCGAGAGAGTGGTGTTATCAGGTTTGTTCAATAAGTGGGTCACTGACAACTATGTGCTGCCTACTTGAGGCTGAGATCAAATCGATTGGAGCACGGCAGTATCCTCAGCGGCTGGGGTTCACTTTGCAATTGTCTCTCTACACAATGTTTGATGCCGAGGGCATTTGCTTTGCAACGCAATTTCTTTAAAAAAATCACCCTCGTTGCGTGTAGAACACTTCATTTCCTGTCTGCAATCGCACTTCAAGGATAGAAATTGCCCCAAGTAGCAGCTTTCTGACCTCTCCGAATCAAGGGGTCACAATCTTACAAGGTTTTGGTGCCCAGTTTTGGGAACCTGGTCACCTTTCTGAGCTGGATGAGCAGAACCTCAGGGTCACTGGTGCCGACGCACCAATGACAATGTCAGCTTTTAGGTCAACGTGATGTAGGCAGACGCTTTCTCTTTCAACTGTTGTAAACACAAATGACAGCTCCAGCTGCCTGAGGGAAGGGTGAGGGAGGAAAAGAAGGAACAAAATGAATCAAACTTGTCCTCATTAAACACTTCTACCACAGGCCAGTGAGGTTCACTCACTCAGGCTGACAAGAGCTGACCGACCGCTGGAGATCTCATTCACCACTGGCAGGAGGGCGTAATTACAGCGTGACATGTTGACATAGGAATTTTCATCGGCAGTGTTTGCTGACATTGACAACTGTGGGTTCAACGGGGAACACCCAGTTTTGATGCCGCATGTAGACTTTCACACGTGGTGTCGCTCTCAAATGCATCGCTGCGCATGCCCAAGGAACTGTGCGATTTCAAACTGGGCTTCAACGCTGGGGAAGGAGAACTGGACATGGGATGGAGGGAAAAGCTGGAGGGGGATGGGGAGATGGCCCAGAAGCTAGGACGGGCGGTCAGGTGACAAAGAGAGATCTCCAGATCTCTTCCACTCCCCCCACACCACACCTCCTCCTTTCTATTCTCTTCCTTCCACGCCCACCCCCAACCACCCCACCCTGAAATCTGCACACACGGGATTTAAATCAGTGCAAAGCATGCACACATGAGGATGTCAACAACTATAGCCATATCCCTTAGGAATAACAAGATGGAAATGTGGTTGTGTCAAAGTTAAATTAGGAGGCAAGATTTGGCTGGTGTTGTTTGCAGGAATGAGACATTACAAAACCCTCTACCCCTGGTGGCGGGGGGGTAGACATCAGGGTCAGCCAGTCAGAATGGCAGAACCGCCAACGGAGACATCAGGTGATTAGGAGGGCAAAGGGGATATTGGTGTTTATTGCAAGGGCTTCGGAACATAGAGTCCCTACAGTGAGGAAGCAGGCCATTCAGCCCATCAACTCCATAGCAATCCTCCAAAGAGCATCCCACCCTCTGCTTGATTCCCATGGCTGACCCACCTAGCCTGCCCAGTATGGGGCAATTTAGAACAAAGAACATAAAACAGTGCAGGCCCTTTGTCCCATGATGTTGTGCCGAACTTTTACCCGAGACCTAAGGTCCATCTAACCTCCACCCTACCTTACACTGACTTCCATTTGCCTATCTAATAGCTGCTTAAATGCCTCTAATGAGGCCAATTCCACTACCGTCTCCGGCAATGCATTCCATGCTCCAACCACTCTCTGAGTAAGGAACCTACCTCTGATGCCTCCCCTATATCTACCTCCACTCACTTTAAAACCATGCCCTCCTCGTAATAGCTACCTCCTCCCTAGGAAAAAGTCTCTGGCTGTCCACTCTATCTATACCTCTGTTCATTTTCTATACCTCTGTCAGGTCATCTCTCATCCTTCGTTGTTCTAAAGAGAAAAGCCTTAGCTCTCTCACCCTTTCCTCGTAAGACCTTCCCTCCATTCCAGGCAACATCCTGGTAAATATCCTCTGCACCTTTTCCAACGCTTCCACATCTTTCCTGTAATGAGGCGACCAGAACTGGACACAATACTCCAGATGTGGTGAGCCAGGGTTTTGTACAGCTGGAGCATAACTTCACGGCTCTTGAACTCGATCCCTCTATTAATGAAAGCTAACACACCGTGCGCCTTCTTAACAACTCTATCCTCCTGGGTGGCAGCTTTCAGGGAACGGTGAACATGAACCCCGAGGTCCCTCTGCTCCTCCACACTGCCAAGAATCTTTCTGTTAACCCTGTATTCTGCTTTCGAGTTTGTCCTTCCAAAATGAATCACTTCACACTTTTCAGAGCTAAACTCCATCTGCACTTCTCAGCCCAGCTCTGCATCCTATCAATGTCTGTTTGTAATCTAGAACAGCCCTCTGCACTCTCCACAACGCGACCCACCTTTGTATCGTCCGCGAACTTATTAATCCACCCTTCCACTCCTTCATCCAATTAGCATAGCCAACGCACATCTTTGGACCATGGGAGGAAACCAGAGCACCTGGGCTGAACCCAACCACAGGGCGAACACACAAACAGCTGCCCAAGGGTGGGACGGAACCCAGGTCCCTGGCGCTGTGAGGCAGCAGCGCTAACCTCTGAGCTACTTGGTGGAGATTGGGCATGGTTTTACTGAATGGCAACGCAAGGGGCAGAATGGCCTCCGCTCACTCCCAGATCCCACGTTCCTTGGCAACATACAGGCATCCCTCACAATCGACATTGTTATGTTGGGAGCGTACTTATTTCCTCTGCGTTGAATGTAGCCCGTGGGACAAAGTCGGATCGATTCTAGCCCCAGCGGACTCACAATACAAACTCTCAGGGGTGATGGTGGGATCCAGTGTAGGTGTTGGGGGGTGGGGGGTAACTGGGAATTCTTGAGTCTAGCAATGACTCTGAAGCGGTAACATAACCCCTGGGGGAGGGGGCGGGTGTTAGAATTGTCCATTTGGGATTCCAGTGTATGGGAAAATCAGCTGTGGGGAGGGCGAGACCATTTCGGACACGGAGCACCTGAGAAAGGAGAGGTTTCTGACATTAAAAAGTCGGCCATTCAGCCCATACAGCACTGCTTGGTCATTCCATGAGATCACGGCAGATCTGGAAATCCGCTTTCCTCCACCCTGCTTCTCCCCCGTGATCCTTGACTCCCTTTACAAATTACAAACCGAGGCTCACTCGGAGGGATGATGGGCTGAATGACCTCCGTTCTGGGCTGGAGCTTTTCCCGAATGCTGTGACCAACAGACCACAAGAGGAATCGGGCCATGCGCCTGGGGGGAGGGAGATAGAAAACAGGGGGTCCTTACCTTCAGGAGGTTCAGACATTGGTGGGTTCAGGCAGTACATGTGATATCCTCGATCACAATCATCGCAGAACAGTAACTGATCCTGGGGTCAGGAGGAAGGGGATAATCAGGCTTTACGTTAGCTGCTACCATGGCACCCAATCAAGGTTTATTTTACTGATACATCAGGTACCTCAATCAAAGCTGTTCTCCTTTGAGCTAGCAAATGGGATCACCAGCGAACTCTGTAAATCCCAGAGATAATGGGAACTGCAGATGCTGGAGAATCCGAGATAACAAAGTGTGGAGCTGGATGAACACAGCAGGCCAAGCAGCATCTCAGGAGCACAAAAGCTGACGTTTCGGGCCTTGACCCTTCATCAGAGAGGTCTGATGAAGGGTCTAGGCCCGAAACGTCAGCCTTCCTGCTCCTCTGATGCTGCTTGGCCTGCTGTGTTCATCCAGCTTTGCATCTTATCTCAGATTTTCCAGCATCTGCAGTTCCCATTATCTCTACCATCCTTACCCGGTCTGGGCCTACACGTGGCTCCTGACCACAGCAATGGGGTTGTCTATTAACTGCCCTCTGGGAACTGCCCCCTGGCCAGTGACGCTCATAACCCATGTAGGAATTTTAAAAATGCATACTGTAGGGACCAAATCTGGAAGATTTAAATCTGAGGAACCCTGTCCCAGACTCCTGCTGTGTTTTCTCTGACCCTACAAACACCCATTGAGGCATAAGGGTCACGCAGCACGGAATCAGACCCTTCGGCCCAACTCATCCATGCTGACCAGATATCCTGCATAAATCTAGTCCCAATTGCCAGCATTTGGCCCATATCCCTCTAAACCCTTCCTGTTCATGTACCCATCCAGATATTTTTTAAATGCTATAATTGTACCAGCCTCCACCACTTCCTCTGGCAGCTCGAGTGAGCGACCAACGGCTTCAATTGACGTGGAATCCATCAATGAACAGAATCCAGGTTCTTTTTTCATTTCACACCCCTGCCCCCACCTCTTCGTTCTGCTGTCAATCCATAATGTCAGCCAATTCCCCAGCAATCCCTTTCCCAGCTCCTGACCCAGTCACCGGTTCCCACAGGGTCACCGGTTCCCACAGGGTCCTCGGTGAATCAGCCGAGTCAGATGTTGTAACTGTAGCCCCTCCTTCAGGCGAGAGAGGGTAACCCAAAGCCCCCCATCAGGGTCACAGTGCAAGATCCGTGGGTCACCATTCGAAGTTCAGTAGCAGAGGACTGCCCAGCATAAACCCTTCAATTAACACCTAAAACATCATCACATCATATCAAACCCTGCCAGGGTGTATACCAAGTCTAGAACTAAAACAGAAAGTACTGGAGAAATTCAGGAGAAAGAACGTTTCGAGTCCAGTACGGCTCTTCTTCAAAACCTCTCCAGAGCACTTTCTATCGCTATATTCTATATTGCTATCGAACCGTTTCCTTTGCTGTTCCTGTGGGATCTTGCTGTTTGCAAATTGACTGCTGTGTTCGCTACAGGAGACTGCACCTTTAAAGAAAGTCGTCTGAAGGGCACAGCGTTTTGATAGCTACTGAAGTTGGGAAAGGTGCTACGTAAGTGCAGATACCTCTTCCGCTCAGCCACTCCCCATCTCTGCCTCTCTCTGTCCGCCTTTCCCAACCCTTCCATAACTCTGTCCTTTTTAATTTGCTTTCACGTGCACCCCCCCCACCCCCCACTCATTTTCAGTCAGCCCATTCCAGATCACCGCAACTGACCGAGTCAAAAACATGCTTCTCCCTGTACTCCTGTGGTTCTTTTATCAATTACTGCCCATCTGTACCCCTCCTGTTACCAGACCTCACCACCACCCCCCCAGCCCATGGGAACTGTTTATTCAGACCGACAACGTTGAAACGCGAAATTAAATCTCCCCCTTTAACCTTCCCTGCTCCAGTCTGTCCAAGTCACCAAGGAGCCCTCATCCTGTCCAAGTCAATCTCCTTCGCCCATCCCTCCCCGAGGCCTGAGCCCCTGGGGCCTGGGATTAACAAATTGCTTTCATACGCGTTAGGCATGGGACTTGATGGGCCGAATGGCTCCTCTTTCTGTGCCCCTCATGCCACCTCTGGCTGCTCTTGCGGTTTTCGCGTTCCCCCCCCCCAACAGGTGCCGTCCCCACCCCCTCGGCCAGTTGCGCCAGGGGGTTGAGTGTCTCCACGGCATGTTGCTGAGAATGACTTACATCGTTCTCCGAGGTGCCACAGATGCTGCAGGATTTGCACTCGATGCACTGCCAGCGGTAGGTCCTCACCGCAGCCGTCATGTTCACGGTGAACTGCAGACAGGACGGGTGACCTGCACGCGGTGGTGGGGGCGAGAGAGAGAGACACAGACAGAAAATTAGACCCAATCAAACCCTCTGGATAAAATCAAGTCTCTGCTTTCTCAGGAACTGCTGGAAAAACCTAGCAGGCCTGCCAGAGGAAACAATTCTCCGATTTCTCTCCACAGATGCTGGTAGTGGAAGTGTGTGTGAGTCTGGGGAGGTGGAACATTCCTGACTGATACCACAGCTCCACCCCTCCACCCCCCACCTTTCTCCCAACTCTGATTGTTAACCATTTCCCCAATAGATCAGTGAGAATCATTGCAAGGACCCCCACATTGGCACGACACTACTGAGAGGACTGGGGCGGCATGGCGGCTCAGTGGTTAGCAATGCTGTCTCACAGCACCAGGGACCCAGGTTCGATTCCACCCTCAGGCAACTGCCTGTGTGGAGTTTGCACATTCTCCCAGTGTCTGCGTGGGTTTTCTCCCACAGTCCAAAGATGTGCAGGTCAGGGTGGATGAGCCATGGGAAATTCAGGGCTACAGGGCTAGGGTACAGGGTGGCTCTGGGCAGGATGCTCTCTTTGGAGAGTTGGTTGGACAGCTTGGGCTGAATGGCCTGTCCTTATGTCTTAGGGATTTTATGAAAGATCTGCATTTCTTCAGTTCCACTCAGCTGAACAGCGATGTTTAAAGTGTAGTCAAACGCTGTGTCCAGTCTGGATGGGACGTCAATGTGATTTCAGTCATTCAATTAGCAAAAAGAACATTCACCAAGGGCCAGGTATTCCAGTGCTCCGAACTGGGAAGAAATCTGGGCATCAATGTTTCTAGCTGGACTGGGGAGGATCTAGCAGCGGCCAGTCATGCACAGAAAGATGACTCACTCACCGGGGGAGGCAATGGTTTAGTGGTATAAATGCTGTACTGTTAATCCAGAGCCCCAGGTTTGAATCCTGCCACAGCAGATTGTGGAATTTGAATCCAATATGCCAAGAAGAAAATTGGAATTTAAAGTCTAATGATGACCATGAATCCACTGTTGACTGTTGGAAAAACCCATCTGGTTCACTACTGCCCTTTAGGGACAAAGTTATAAATCACACAACACCAGGTTACAGCCCAACAGGTTTATTTGAAATCACAAGCTTTCGGAGCCTCAGCCCTCCTTCAGGTGTCAGTGAGAGAGGCAGAATTTATAAGTAAAAAGTCAAAGGTCCACACCATTGATGGGGATGTATTAAATAAACCTAAGATGCTGTTAAATCTTTAATACATCAGAAGGTTTTAATTGATTACTACGTTTATGTAAATCCCCAAATTCCTTTCAAGTCACGGTCCTGAGAGAACTAAAGGTTTATCAGGGTAAAGAAGAGGTGACTTTTTAGGTCAGACAGTGCATGTTGGGTGTGAGGCCTTGTTCACTCTGTGGTTGTGTTTTAGTTCGGAGTCAGACTGATTTTATTTATAAAATAGGAATTTATAAAATGCCATATCGACTGACTGTTTATAAATTGCGTGCTTTTTGAACAAAATAAAATGCATCTGCAAATACAGTTTCACTCCATAGATATGTGTGTGTGTGTGTGTCTGTCAGTGTGTGTGCATATATGCGTGTGTGCATGAATGCGTGTGAGGGGGGAGGGAGGGAGAGGGTATCTGTGTGTGAGGAGGGGAGAGTGGGTGTAAGTGTGTGTGTGTGAGTGTGCGTGGGTGTGCACATGTACGTGTGTGCGTATATGAGGGAGGAGAGTGTGTGTGTGTGTGTGTGTGCAAGGGGGGAGAGTGTGTGCAAGTGTGTGCATGTGTGAGGGGCAGAATGTGTGTGAGTGTGTGCGGGAGTGTGTGTGTGTGCGTATGTGCATGCAACTGTGTGCAAGTGTGTGTGCATGTGTGTGTGAGTGTGTGCGTGTGTGCACATGTGAGGGAGGACAGTGTGTGTTTGTGTGCGCATGTGAGGGGGGAGAGTATGTGTGTGTGTGTGTGTGTGTGTGTGCGCGAATATGAGCATGCAACTGTGTGCATGTGTGTGTATGTGCGTGTGTGTGAATGTGCGTGAGTGTGTGTGTAAGTGTATGTGTGTGTGTGCATGTGTGTGAGTGTGCGTGCGTGTGTGAGTGCATGATTCTGGCTGTGTCTGTGTGTATGTGTGCGTGTGTGTGTTTGTGCATATATATGTAAGTGTGTGTGTGTGTGTGTGTGTGCATGTGCATGTCTGTGTGTGTGTCTGTGTGTGCGTGTGTGTGCATATGTGTGTGTGTGCACGCGAGTGTGTGTGTGCGTGCATGTTTGTGCGTGTATATGTGTGTGTGTGTGTGTTTGCGCGCATGTGCCTATGTTTGTGTGATGAGGGTCCAGGACATTCAGCTTTGGGGCTTTGGGTAAGTGCCCTCCAGGGCGGATTTTGGACACTGACACAACACAGAGTCACTGAGCGGAGGCTGAGAGTCAGGTTCAGTCCCCATGAGGACGGCCTCAACCGGGATCTTGGGTTCATGTCACATTACTGGTGACCCCACCACACTATACACGGTCACTTACACACACACACACACTTACATACACACACACACTCTCTCATACACGCATACACACACACACACACTTACATACACACACACACTCTCTCATACACGCATACACACACACTCTCTCATACACACACACTCACAAACGTACACACGTACACATGCACACACACACTTACATACACACACACTCTCTCATACACACACAGTCACAAACGTACACACATACACATGCACACACACACACACACATATCTATGGAGTGAAACTGTATTTGCAGATGCATTTTGTTTTGTTCAAAAAGCACACAATTTATAGACAGTCAGTCAATATGGCATTCTATAAATTCCTACTTTAGAAATAAACCAGTCTGACTCATAACTAAAACACACGCAGTTTCTAAACAAGGCCTCATACTCAACATGCACTGTCTGACCTAAAATGTCATCTCTTCTCTACACTGATAAACCTTTAGTTCTCTCAGGACCGTGACTTGAAAGGAATTTGAGGATTTACATTACATATTAATTAATTCAAACCTTCTAACTGATTAAAGATTTAACAGCATCTTAGTTTTGTTTAATACATCCTCATCAGTGGTCTTGATCTTTTAGTTATAAATTCTGTGTCTGACATTACCTCTCTCACTAACACCTGAAGGAGGACCGAGGCTCTGAAAGCTTGTGATTTCAAATAAACTTGTTAGACTATAACCTGGTGTTGTGTGATTTCTGACCTAGTCCACCCCAGTCCAACACCAGCACCTTCACATCATGGTCCTTTGGGGAAGGAAACTGCCATCATTACCTGGTTTGGCCTATATGTGACTCCAGGCCCACAGCAATGTGGTTGTCTCTTAATTGCCTTCTGGGCCATTAGGGACGGGCAATAAACGCTGACCCAGTAGGAGATCGATTAAAGGATCTTAACACTCTTGGGTTGGTGTCCTCAGCACTGTAGGGTGCCAGTCGGAGCCCCCATGGGTGCACCCTAGGGTGGGCTCTCAGCGCTCAAGGTTGGCACCCTAGGGTGGTGCCTCAGTCCCCAAGGCCACCCTGGGGTGGTGCGTCAGCACCCGGGGAGAAGTGTCCCAAACTAGTGACTCCTGGTAAAAGATGTACATGTGCGATTGATAAAGTGGGTGGTCATAAGTTGGGAGGTGATGCCTTTCCACGTCAAATATTAAGGTGGCGCTCGCTCACCTGCCTCATCCCAAGGGAAGCTGCTGCCAAGCAGGACGGGGGGGGGGGGGTGCGCTGGCCGGAACTCAACTTGGGAAAGCTGATGTGAAACATTCAGGGATATACGGCTGTATTGGGAGGGCTGAGCGGCCTCCTCCAGCCCCTAAACCCAGGGACTGTCGGAGCTCGAAAATTCAAGCATAGGTTTTCCTCCAAGGAGATAACCCACATTCTGGGCAGCTGGGTGCAAATAATGTCAATGTTTAAACTGCGAGCCTCTCCATCCCCCACCCCGTCACCAACCCCCACCCCCTCCTTTGCCCAGATCCTTGGGCTGAACCCATCTGTGCGTCAAAGAGCATAAATCTTTCAGAAAATCAAAGGAACAGCCTCGTAATTTCATGCAGCTTCGGTCTGGACCACTTATAGTGGCTGCTCACACTCAACTGGAATAAATACAGCTGTGGAAAATAAAACTGACCGTGCAGTATCAGTAACACATGTGACTGTACCTGGGACTACTTCACACATTCCCACACCTCACTCCCCTTTCCCGACAATTTTCTCCCCTCGCCCTGGTTACGGGGCATCCCAGGCTCCATCGGCTCTCAGGAGCCTCCATAACCTGCCACTTTGCCTTCCACATGTATAACAGGGAGCTGATCAACTTCAGCAGCATCGTTATCCAATCCGATCTTAATCTCTACACAGACAGATGCTCAGACACACACAGACACACACACACACACACACACACACAAACACACACACACACACACACACTCAAACACAAACACACACACTCACACACTAACACACACGCACACTCACACACAAACACACACACTAACACACACACAAACACACACACACACACACACTCAAACACTAACACACACGCACACTCACACAAACACACACACACTCACACACAAACACACACACACAAACACACACACACGCACACACAAACACACAAACACACACACAAACACTCACACACACACACACTCACACAAACACACACTCACATGCACACACACACACACAAACACACACACACATACACACACACACCCACACACACACACACACACTCGCAAACGCACAAACACTCACTCTCACACACACACACACTCACACTCACACACCTACACACTCGCACACACAGACACACACACACCCACACACTCGCAAACACACAAACACTCACTCTCACACACACACACTCACACACACAGACACACACTCACACACCTACACACACTCGCACACACAGACACACACACACCCACACACTCGCAAACACACACTCACTCTCACACACACACTCACACACACAGACACACACTCACACACCTACACACACTCGCACACACACACAAACACTCACACAAACACTCACACACCTACACACACTCGCACACACAGACACACACACACCCACACACTCGCAAACACACAAACACTCACTCTCACACACACACACAGACACACACTCACACACCTACACACACTCGCACACACACTCACACACAAACACATAACACACACACACACACACACACTCTCTCTCTCATACACACAGTCACATACACACACACACTCTCATACACACACTCACATACATACACACATACACATGCACATACTTACACACACATACACACACAAACACACACACACAAACACACACATACACACACAAACACACACATGCACACTGGCATGCACACACATACACACACACTCACATACATACACACATACACATGCACATACTTACACACACATACACACACAAACACACACATACACACACAAACACACACATGCACACTGGCATGCACACATATACACACACACACACATTGCTCAGATACACACACTGAGACACACACTGAGACACACACAGACACAGACACACACACACGCATGCGCATGCACAGGAACACACACACACGTTCAAACACATGCTCAGACACAACTCAAAATAACACACATAGACATACACACACAGGCTCAGACACACACACACAGGCTCAGAAACACACACACAGGCTCAGACACACACACACAGGCTCAGACATACACACACAGGCTCAGAAACACACACACAGGCTCAGACACACACACACACAGGCTCAGACACACACACACACAGGCTCAGACACACACACACAGGCTCAGACACACACACACACAGGCTCAGAAACACACACACAGGCTCAGACACACACACACACAGGCTCAGACACACACACACAGGCTCAGACACACACACACAGGCTCATACACACACACACACACACACACACACATACACACAGACAGACACGCACACATACTCATGCACACACAGACAGAAACACACACACACAAACATACACATATGCACTGACTCACACACACACTCTGTCTCCCACAGGGTCTCTCTCCCACACAGACACACACACACACACATACACACACAGACACACACACACAGACATTCTTTTATTAGGAATTGCTGAACAATGATTCTGAGTTTGCAAAGTATGTTGAGGGGAAATAAGGTACTGGCTTTGGCCGATCTTCCAGGGCACTGAGGCTAACTGTCCCCCAAACCCAACCCACTCCTGGCAATTTCACAGGAAACCTGGAGTCTCAGCCCCTCTCCCCTGGCTGCCACAGGTCCAATTATATCCATTCCTCATAAGCGGAAGACCTCAGTCCCATTGGGGGAAGGGTTGAGAACTACAGGAGCCCAGTTTCTAGGCAGAGAGGAGACAGAGAGAGAAATGTCATTATCCAACGAGGGGTCACGGTTTGGAAGATGCTGAGACTGTGATGGAGGCAGGTCCAATCGAGGCTTTCAAAAGGGATGTGGATAAATATCTGAAGCAGAAAAAAATACATGCAAGAGAATGGGAGAGGCTGAGTTGTTCTTACAGAGAGCCAGTATGAATATAGCTGGCCAAGTTGCCTACTCAGCACTGTTAATTGTTTAATGATTCAATCAACTGAGGGCACAGGACTCATTTTCATTAACTTACACAAAGAAAACATGGATTGGTATAATTGTTTATAATTTAAAAGGGCTTTACACTGTAATGTTCCCATGAGTTTTTATTAAAAATAATTTCTTCATTTGCTGTTGGTTTAAGATTCATTCTCTCACCTGGAGAGTAATCGTTTTGGGACTTGATCAGAGAATCTGAAGCTCAGGGGCTCAAACCTCACCGTAATCAGGAACTCAATTCAACAAAACACTGCTGTGTTCGGTCTGAGCTGGGCTTATTAGGGGCAGGGACAGAGAGAGAAAGAGTGAAAAAGTGAGAGAAAGAGATAGAAAGAAAGGGAGAAATAAAGAGAGAGAAAGAGACAGATAGAAAGACTAAACTTAGAGCGATAGAGAAAGAGAGAAAGAAAGAGAGGAAAACAAAGAGAGTGAGATAATGAACATAAAAGCTGCCAAATTGTTTGCAAAATCCCACGGTGCTCACAAACTTCTTTTCTAAGAAGAAAGTCCCACTTTCCAAACCTGGTCAGAAAAGGGAGCTGAAGTTCTAGACATTTGTGCTCAAACAGTACAACACAGATGCGGGGTGAGTGGGTCCTGAACCTGGGCCTCCTGAGCTAGAGGCAGTGTTAATACCACAACACAACAAACAGCCCTGAGGGGTTTTATTTCCACTGTAGCTTTCTGAACCACTGGGACGATTCAGATGAAATCAGCCAATGAAATACTTGTTGAAGTGTAGCCGCTGTTGCAATGTAGGAAACGTGGTAGCCCATACAGACACAGCAAGATCCCACAAACCGCAATGCTGAAAACCTGCCTTCAAAACGTTATCTCAGGCGGAAATGTTGGACGGTGCTCTTGGGAGAGATTCCCACAGTTCCTCGTTAAATCAATGTCCAGGGAAACTCTACGCCTACAAGCAAGCCTCAGGGTAACAGGGTCGATAAGGGGCGGCCTCTCAGCACTGCGCTGGCATCTCTGTACCCAAACCTCTGCAGGGGAACCCAGAGCACCAGCAACACACCGGCAACGGTACTGCCACCTGAGACATGGCTGGCACTATTTGCAAATCAAAACTAAAGAGTCCACAAAACTGTGAAGGGTCTAGGCCCGAAACGTCAGCTTTTGTGCTCCTGAGATGCTGCTTGGCCTGCTGTGTTCATCCAGCCTCACATTTTGTTATCACAAAACTGTGACCCTGTTTTGAGGCTTGAATGTACTTGCAAGGCCTTGCTGAAGGAAAGAGGTCGCAGGGTGAGGGGGTGGGGAGGGGGTGCAGAAGAAGGAAGGGAGAAGTTGGGGGGGTGGTGAGGTCTCAGAGTTGGTTATTGCTACGTCAAAGCTCGTGAACAAAATTTCAGCGCACCGCTTCACTCGGAGCCCTGAATCCCTCCCCTCCCACTCATCGAGATCTAGGGACACAGTTTTATATCAACGGGGTCCCCCCTGCAGATGAGGACACTTGTTTTTTTCTCTTAGAGGATCTACAGGGAGAGGCTGAATAGGCTGGGGCTATTTTCCCTGGAGCATTGGAGGCTGAGGGGTGACCTTATAGAGGTTTATAAAATCATGAGGGGCATGGAGAGGGTGAATAGACAAGGTCTTCTTCCCAAGGTAAGGGAGCCCAAAACTAGAGGGGCATAGATTTAAGGTGAGAGGGAAAAGATTTAAAAGGGACCTAAGGGGCAACTTTTTCACACAGAGGGTGGTGTGTGTATGGAATGAGCTGCCAGAGGAAGTGGTGGAGGCTGGTACAGTTACAGCATTTAAAAGGCATCTGGATGTGTACATGAATGGGAAGGGTTTAGAGGATATGGGCCAAATGCTGGCAAATGGAACTAGATTAATTTGAGATATCTGGTCAGCACGGATGAGTTGGGCCAAAGGGTCTGTCTCTGACCATGTGACTCTATAAGTCTTTGAAAACTCTCTTCCCAGAGGCTTGGGGACCAGCTGATAGTTTTAAGGCCGATGCTGGTAGATTCCTCATTGATAAAGGAGTCAATGGCTTCCAGCAGGAGGCAGCTAATCGGGGTTGAGGCTACAATCAGATCAGCCATGATCTTATTGAGTAGCAGAACAGGCTCAAGGGGCTGAATGGCCTACCTTTGCTTCTAATTTGAAGCACTCTCACTGTAACATGCGGGATAATGCAGTAAATCTGATTGTTCCAGGGTGGCCCACATGGGAAAGAGAAAAGGGGATGAGACTAAAGGGTGAGATCTTTCTGAGTGATGGGGGGGATGAAGAGAGGGGAGTGGGATCAACAGGGAGGGTGGGGGGGGGGGGGCGGGGGGGGGAGGTGGTAGCCTGCATAGGCCTGTCTGGAGAATAGGGACATAAATCCCACTGTAGTCGATGTTTCAAAACAAAAGTTAGCCAAATGATGATTGTTACTGTACAAACCCCATCTGGTTCAATGATGCCCTTTAAGGAGGGAAATCGGCTACCCATACCCTGCGTGGCCCACATGTGACTCCAGGCCAGCTGCGGTGTGGTTGACTCTAAGCTGCCCTCAGCAAGAGGCTTGTTTCGCGCAGCCACACCTCTACCAGTATGGAATAAAAAGAGATAACGGGAACTGCAGATGCTGGAGAATCCGAGATAACAAAATGTGAGGCTGGATGAACACAGCAGGCCAAGCAGCATCTCAGGAGCACAAAAGCTGACGTTTTGGGCCTAGACCCTTCATAAAAAGACGTCTCTGCACAATTGTCCCCAGCGGTTTATACGGAGGCTCTCTGTGTAACACCCAGGCCTCCCCAAAAACACCGCAAACATGGGTCTGAGCTGACTTCAACTGAAATTGCTGCAGAGGAATGAACCCCTCCCTCTGACTGCCTGCTCTTTGCCAATGCTGCTCCTTTGTTGGCTTCTTCCAAATCATTATTGTTTTCTAAAAAAAATCTAATCTCGCTATAATCAACTCCAGAAAGCAGGGAAATTCGTGCTCATTTCATTCTGAGGACTCATATTCCATCCACTAACCAGACATTCGATTAGCTTTTGTGAGTGATATGTTCATAAAACAAACCCCCTTTAAGGATTTCAGTATGTTGTATGCTCAGAGCACAACAGGGATATGTTTTGAATCACATTCCTTTTGAATAAGTTCTTAAAGGGGAGGGAGGCTGTACCTAATTGTCTGAATTGTACAGAGACTGGTCAATCTTCTGTGTCTTTGTTCATAAACAGATGGGAGGAAGCATTGCGTTTCTGAGCGAGAGTTTAACCCCGTATGTTAAAATTCTAACCCACTAGCCCTGCCTCCGTAAACCCATCCAGCCCCTTGAGTTACACTCAGAGGTCTCGGTGCCCCTCATGTTCCAGAACATCTCTGATTCCCATCCACTGGCAGCTGCCAGCGTTCTGAGCTCTGGAACTTTCTCCCCAAAACCTCTCCACTCCCCCTCTCTCCCCTTTAAGATGCTCCTCAAGACCTACCCCTTTGTCTAAGCTATGGGTCACTTGTCTTAATGCTACCTTGATATGGCTCAGAATTAATGTTTGTCTTGTGTGCCTGGGAACATTGCGTGATGTTAAAGGCACTATATGAATGCAAGGAGTGGCACTGTGGCCCAGTGGCTCAGCTCTGCAGGCCTCACAGCACCAGGGACCCAGGTTCGATTTCACCCTCGGGCAACTGTCTGTGAGAAATTTGCACGTTCTCCCAGTGTCTGCGCGGGTTTCCTCCGGGTGCTCCGGTTTCTTCCCATGGTCCAAAGGTGTACAGGTTAGAGTGGATTGGCCATGGGGAATTGTCCAATAGTGCCCAGGGGTGTGCAGGTTTGGGTGGATTACAGTTGCAGGGATGGGATAGGGAACTAGGTCTGGATGGAATGCTCTTCGTTGGGATGGTGCGGACCCAATGGGCTGAATGGCCTGCCTCCGCACTGAAGAAATTCTATAAGTTGTTGTTGTAGACACAACACTTTTGAAGGCCCCTCTAGTGGTAGACAAGAGCAACTGCAGGTGTGACCACTTGTGACACAATGGGCAGTCCACTTAGAGAGTCCAACATTAGCGGGTTTATTCTATCGTATACTAACTGCTGTCTCACAGCTACCCAACCTGATTGACAGGCCCCAACCCCCCCAACGAACTGTTGGGCTGATAACGTGCTCTGTTGATAACAGGGGATGTGCTGCTGCAGGCGGTGTGACTCTGGTCCTGGGTACTGTGTTGGATGAGAGGATGGTGCGGGGCATGATGAAGGTCAGGGAGGTGGTTAGGTTGCAGGAGACGGGTGTTGTTCTCCTTTGAGAAGTGAAGGTTTAGAGTGGGCGGGGGGGGGAGGTTGGTTTGGCAAAAGAAACCAGGAGGGCTCTGGGCAGAGGTGAGAGGGAGAAACTGTTTCAACTGGCAGACGGGTTGAGAGGCCAGAGAGGCACAGGTCTGAGCTGAATGGCAAAAGAGAAAACAAAAGCATGAGGCAGAAACTGTTCTCCGCCTGCAGTTAGAGGCGACCATCTGGGATGAGGTGCTTGACAATGGAGCGTGGAGGTAGGTTCATTGAAGTTTCCAAACAAGAAATTGGGTGAAGGTGGAAAAAAAGGATTTGCCGTGCTGCGGGATTAAGGCAGGGCAGCAGGGTTTGGCCAGAGGAGCGGGTCTGTCTGATTAGTTCTTGGAGTGTGCCAGCACTGACGGGATGGGCCAAAAAGCCTCTTTGACTGCAGTGAACAATCTACGCTTGAACTCCACTCGAAGATGTAATGAACAGAGGTGATAATGCAGACCCTACAGCCTTCATGATAATGAAATGTGAGGCTGGATGAACACAGCAGGCCCAGCAGCATCTCAGGAGCACAAAAGCTGATGTTTCGGGCCTAGACCCTTCATCAGAGAGGGGGATGGGGAGAGGGAACTGGAATAAATAGGCAGAGAGGGGGAGGTGGACCGAAGATGGAGAGAAAAGAAGATAGGTGGAGAGGAGAGTATAGTGGGGAGGTAGGGAGGGGATAGGTCAGTTCAGGGAAGGTGGACAGGTCAAGGAGGTGGGATGAGGTTAGTAGGTAGAAGATGGAGGTGTGGCTTGGGGTAGGAGGAAGGGATGGGTGAGAGGAAGAACAGGTTAGGGAGGCAGAGACAGGCTGGGCTGGTTTTGGGATGCAGTGGGTGGAGGGGAAGAGCTGGGCTGGTTGTGTGGTGCAGTGGGGGGAGGGGACGAACTGGGCTGGTTTTGGGATGAGGTGGGGGAAGGGGAGATTTTGAAGCTGGTGAAGTCCACGTTGATACCATTGGGCTACAGAGTTCCCAAGCGGAATATGAGTTGCTGTTCCTGCAACCTTCGGGTGGCATCATTGTGGCACTGCAGGAGGCCCATGATGGACATGTCGTCTAAAGAATGGGAGGGGGAGTGGAAATGGTTTGCGACTGGGAGGTGCAGTTGTTTATTGCGAACCGAGCGGAAGTGTTCTGCAAAGCGGTCCCCAAGCCTCCGCTTGGTTTCCCCAATGTAGAGGAAGCCACACCGGGTACAGTGGATACAGTATACCACATTGGCAGATGTGCAGGTGAACATCTGCTTAATATGGAAAGTCATCTTGGGGCCTGGGATGGGGTGAGGGAGGAGGTGTGGGGGCAAGTGTAGCATTTCCTGCGGTTGCAGGGGAAGGTGTCAGGTGTGGTGGGGTTGGAGGGCAGTGTGGAGCGAACAAAGGAGTCACGGAAAGAGTGGTCTCTCCGGAAAGCAGACGGGGTGGGGATGGAAAAATGTCTTGGGTGGTGGGGTCGGATTCTAGATGGCGGAAGTGTCAGAGGATGATACGTTGTATCCGGAGGTTGGTAGGTTGGTGTGTGAGAATGAGGGGGATCCTCTTTGGGCGGTTGTGGCGAGGGAGGGGTGTGAGGGATGTGTTGCGGGAAATGCGGGAGACGCGGTCAAGGGCGTTCTCGACCACTGTGAGGGGAAAGTTGCGGTCCTTCAAGAACTTGGACATCTGGGATGTGCGGGAGTGGAATGCCTCATCGTGGGAGCAGATGCGGCGGAGGCGGACGAATTGGGAATAGGGGATGGAATTTTTGCAGGAGGGTGGGTGGGAGGAGGTGTATTCTAGGTAGCTGTGGGAGTCGGTGGGCTTGAAATGGACATCAGTTACAAGCAGTTACAAGTTAACCCTACAGCTTTCATGTTGTTGCTGGAATAACCCTTCAACAATTTGGCTGCCTTTCTGTGGCATTAAGTACAGAAACAGGCCCTTGACCTGACTAGGCCCCATACTGGTTTTATAAACCTGCACCCACCTCCAACCCTGTCTGCACATCGGCCAAGCAGCATCTCAGGAGCACAAAAGCTGACGTTTCGGGCCTAGACCCTTCATCGGAGAGGGTTCTGGAATAAATAGGGAGAGAGGGGGAGGCGGACCGAAGATGGAGAGAAAAGAAGATAGGTGGAGTGGAGAGTATAGGTGGGGAGGTAGGGAGGGGATAGGTCAGTCCAGGGAAGACGCACAGGTCAAGGAGGCGGGATGAGGTTAGTAGGTAGGAAATGGAAGTGCGGCTTGAGGTGGGAGGAAGGGATGGGTGAGAGGAAGAACAGGTTAGGGAGGCAGAGACAGGCTGGGATGGTTTTGGGATGCAGTGGGGGGAGGGGATGAGCTGAGATAATGGGAAATGCAGATGCTGGAGAATCCAAGATAATAAAATGTGAAGTTGGATGAACACAGCAGGCCAAGCAGCATCTCAGGAGGAAGGGGAGATTTTGAAGCTGGTGAAGTCCACATTGATACCATATGGCTGCAGGGTTCCCAGGCGGAATATGAGTTGCTGTTCCTGCAACCTTCGGGTGGCATCATTGTGGCAGTGCAGGAGACCCATGATGGACATGTCATCAAGAGAATGGGAGGGGGAGTGGAAATGGTTTGCGACTGGGAGGTGCAGTTGTTTGTTGCGAACTGAGCGGAGGTGTTCTGCAAAGCGGTCCCCAAGCCTCCGCTTGGTTTCCCCAATGTAGAGGAAGCCGCACCGGGTACAGTGGATGCAGTATACCACATTGGCAGATGTGCAGGTGAATCTCTGCTTAATGTGGAATGTCATCTTGGGGCCTGGGATGGGGGTGAGGGAGGAGGTGTGGGTCTAGGCCCGAAACGTCAGCTTTTGTGCTCCTGAGATGCTGCCTGGCCTGCTGTGTTCATCCAGCTTCACACTTTGTTATCTCGGATTCTCCAGCATCTGCAGTTCCCATTATCTCTGTCTGCACATCCTCCTACTGCTGTCCTCTTCATGTTTGCTTCAACATTCATTCATGGGATGTGGGCACTTTTGACAGGGTCAGCATTTATTTCCAGTCCCCAGTTGTCCCCCTGAGAAGGTGGGGGTGAGCAGCTTTCTTGGACCACTGCAGTCCATGTGCTGCGTAGATAGACCCCCAATGTCCTTAGGGAAGGAATTCCAGGATTTTGACCCAGCAACACTGAAGGAACATGGCGATATAATTCTAAGTCAAGATGGTGAGTAGTTTGGAGGGGAACTTGCAGGGGATGGTGTTCCCATGTATCTGCTGCCCCTTGTCCTTCTAGATGGAAGTGGTCGTGGGTTTGGAAGGTGCTGCCTGAGGATCTTTGGTGAGTTTCTGCAGTGCATCTTGTAGCTGGTACACACTGCTGCGACTGAGTGTCGGTGGTGGAGCGAGTGGGATGTTTGTAGACGTGGTGCCAGTCAAGCGGGGGCTGCTTTGTCCTGGATAGTGCTGAGTTTCTGGAGTGTTGTTGGGGCTGCCCCCATCCAGGCAAGTGGGGAGTATTCCATCACACTCCTGACTTGTGCCTTGTAGATGGTGGGACATGCTTTGTGGGGGAGTCGGGAGGTGAGTTACTCGCTGCAGGATTCCCAGCTTTTGTTCGTGTAGCCACTGTGTTTATGTGGTGAGTCCATTTCAATCTCTAGGCAATGGTAACCCCCAGGATGTTGATGGTTACCATCTGTTTATCCAGCTTCTCCTGAAACACATACCACCATTCCCCTGAATCTCTCGCTGTCCTGTGGAAGTGAGTCCCACACTCTCACCGCTCTCTGGGTGGAGGAACTTCTTCTCTATTGGGATTATTGGTGACTGCCTCAGATTGGAGAATCCTAGATTCTGTCTCTCCGAGTGGCAAACATCCTCCTTTGATCCACCCTGAGCAAAGAAGAATTGCCCTTGGGGCAGGGCTGAGAGCTGGCATCTAGTTGCATCTGGGGGTGTGGGACTAAGAATGAAAATGGTTCTGCGTAGTGAGGTCTCCAGTTGGCGATCAGCCTTAGTGGTTTGCTGGGACAGCAATACCCGAAACGTTCCTCCAGATGCTGCCTGACCTTGTTGTGTTCTTCCAGCTTCCTGCTGGATTACCTTACATTCCAGCATCTGCAATTTTTTGTCTCTAATTAGCCCAGGCCAGTGTGTTTGCTGGTTTCTGCCGATTGGATCCATTTCCTTTGTGGGCTTATTGCTGACAGAGGCTCCCTAATGCTGCAGTCGTACTAAAGAATCACATCTACTTGATATTTGCAAATTCGACGAGAAGGGAGACTGACTTGGGAGCGTCCAAGGAGCAGCGCAGAGGGAGCATTAACTACATGTGACTACCATTTGGGTGCCTTCTGGATGGTTTCAAATCCTTCCTTCGCAAAGCTGACTCCTGCTCAGGGTCTCACTCTGGGGAAAGGAGGAGGAGCCAGCTGCTACTTCATTGCTAAAGTCATCCATGAAACCCAACAGATCTCCAGGAATCCACCTCCCCTTCCAACTGCCAGAAGGATTTTGGGGTAGAAACAGACCATTCGGCTCATCTCCATACCACCGGGCAGCTCTGAACTTTGAAACTGGCCTGGCCAAGTGACAAGGTGGTGTGTGTCCATACCTTCCACCACACATCTTTATTAAGTGGGTCACCCATCAGCTCCTCCAGACAGAAACCCCTCCTTCCAGCTCGAGCCTTCACCATAAATGCCCCTGTCTTGCCCCAAGCCAAGGGCAGCAGCAGAGATTCCAAATGTCTCCCTTTGTGTTTTCATCAGCGCATAGCAAGTAGAAGCTTTCAGCCCCTCAAGCCTGCTCTGCCATTTGACTAGATCAGGGCTCATCATTTACCTCAACTTCATTTCTCTTTGCTATCCCTCATTGTCTTCAGTATCTAGAAACCTAGCCATGTCTGTCTTGAACACACTCAATGATGGAGCCTCCACAGACCTCTGGGAGAGAATTCCAAAAGATGCCATACCCTTCCTTCGTGTGGTTCATAGTTCATTGAAAGTGGAGCTGCAGGTAGACAGGGCGGTGAGGAAGGTGTTTGGTACGCTTGCCTTTATCGGTCAGTGCACTGAGTACAGGAGTTGGGAGGGTCATGTTGCAGCTCTACAGGACATTGGTTAGGCCACTTCTGGAATATTGCATTCAGTTCTGGTCTCACAGCTATAGATAGCATGTTGTGAAAGGTGAAAAAGTTCAGAAAAGATTTAGAAGGATGTTGTCAAGAGTTGGAGGGTTTGAGCTACAGGGAGAGGCTGAATAGGCTGGGGCTATTTTCCCCGGAGCGTTGGAGGCTGAGGGGTGATATTATAGGGGTTTATAAAACCTTGAGGGACATGGATAGGGTGAATAGTCAAGGTCTTTTCCCCAGGGTAGGGGAGTCCAAAACTAGAGGAACATAGGTTTAAGGTGAGGGGGGAAAGGTTTAAAAGGGACCGAAGAAGCAACTTTTTTCAAGCAGAGGGTGGTGCGTGTATGGAATGAGCTGCCAGAGGAAGTGGTGGGGGCTGGTACAGTTACAGCATTTAAAAGGCATCTGGATGGGGACATGAATAGGAAGGGTTCAGAGGGATATGGGCCAAATGCTGGCAAATGGGACTACGTCTGATGGAGATGTTTGGTTGGTATGGATGAGTTGGGCCAAAGGGACAGTTTCCGCGCTGTACAGCTCTATGACTCTGAAACTCTGAGACAATCCTCCTGATCATGAACATATGTAATTGAAACAGAGCAGGCCATTTGGCACTTCAAACCTGCCTCACCATTCAATAAGATGAGAACCGATCTGTTTGTGTTTTCGATTCCACATTTCCATCGACCCCTCAACAACCTTCGACCAACAAGAATCTATCTCTGCCTTAAAAATATTTCAGGACGCTACACCCACTAGCTTCTGAGGTGGAGAGTATAAAAGCTGCACAGCCATCAGAGAGAACAGAAACCACGTCCTCTCCCTGTGAAAGGGGGGCCTCGGATTTACAAACAGTGCCCCCCTGGTTCTGGACTGACCCTGCGAGCAAACGTCCTTCCAATACCCGTCCTGTGCAAGCCATTCACTACAAGCCTGATACGCTACAATCAAATCATCCCCTTACTCTTCCAAACTCCAGGGGAAACAAGCCCAGTATGACCAACCTCTCCCCGGCAAATAAGACCCCCCCCCCCAACTTCCACATCTGCCCTTGGTTTCAGACTCAATGGTGTTACCATCACTGAATCCCTCGCTGTCAACATCCTGAGGGGGAGAGGGGTTACCATTGACCAGAAACCCAACTAGACTCACCATATGAACACAGTGGCTACAGGAGCAGGTCGGCAGCCAGGAATACTGTGGTGAGGGACTCACCTTCTGACTCTATGATCATAGAGATCGGAAGAGCATCCCATCCAGTCCGAAACCCCTACTCTATTCCTGGCAAACCCCTGAATTTCCTGTGGCTGATCCACCTAGCCTGCACATCCGTGGCACAAGTCAGGAGTATGTTGGGATCCTCCCCACTTGCCCGAATGGGTGCAACTCTGATCACATTCAGGAGAAAGCAGCCCCAGCTTGATTGGCCCCACATCCACAAACATTCAGCTGATGAACCTCATACGCAATCGCAGCAATGTGTACCGTCCATTTAAACACAAAACACTGGCTTGACCTTAAAGAACAAGGAAATCACCCTGTGATTCCCATCCACATAGAAATGACAAGACAACTCGAAATGAATCTGCCAGTAAGGATGCTCCACTATAACACTGACTCTGAGATGAACTGGGCAGATCAAACTTAAAAAGAAAACAAGATCACCTTAACACATTGTGGAGCTGGAGGGACACAGCAGGCCTAGCAGCATCAGAGGAGCAGGAAAGCTGACATTTCCAGTCAGGACTCTTTTTCTGAAGAAGGGTCCCGACCCAAAACATCAGCTTTCCTGCCCCTCTGATGCTGCCTGGCCTACTGTGTCCCTCCAGCTCCACACTGTGTTATCTCAGACGCCAGCATCGGCAGCTCTTACTATCTCTGAACAAGATGCTCTCGCTGGAGAAACGTAGCAGGTCTGGCAGTGGATGTGGAGAGAGAAACAGGGTTAACATCTTGGGTCAGGTCATGTCTGCTCTTCAAAAGGTTCTGACAAAGGGTCACTGGACTCAAAATGTTAACTGTGTCTCTTTCTGTCTCTCCCCACAGAGGCCTTCAGACCTGCTGAGTTTCTCCTGCACTTTCTGTTTGTGTTTCAGATCTTCAGTTCTTTGTTTGGATTTAATAAGACAATTTGGTTTGGCCTCTGCTCCCTCTGTTTGTCACAGTCGTGAGCTGTCTGTCCTGGCCCTGCCCAGGCCCCAGGGGCCCAGCCTGTGTCAGCTGCTGGTACTGGGAACAGCAACTGGCTTCAGGACCTCTGAGGTAGGAACAGGAGAGAGTGGTGAGGAAGCTAACAGCATCATCCCTCCTCCATTTCCATGCAGGGACCCAGCAGGAGGCCATTCGGCCCTTGTAGTTGGCTTAACACGTAGATTTCTGCTGCGAGGCCGGGACGGGGGTGGGGAAAAGGGGGAGAGAGCAGCTTGTTGCCTTCGCAGCCGAATAACCATGTTCGAATGTTCAACTTCCAGAGTTCCTCGCTGGATATCTCAAGAACTGGGCCGCGCAGTGTGATGCCTCTCCCGTGCAAATAGCGGAGTTGGGGTGAGCTGGCCAGGGTTTGGGGGCAGCCGAAGGGATGGATCCCGCTATAAGACTGCAAAGGGAGAATCGCGATCATGAATTGGCAGTATAACTCCTGTCCAAGGGTGTCGACCAGAGCGAGAGAGTTCAGAGGCTCACATGAGGGGAAAGCCAGGCAATGCTGTGTCCTGCCTGGAGAGTGGGAAAGATCCCACGGGCACTCTTTTGAGAAAGAGCTGGTGTGGATGGGTGTGGGGGGTAGGAATGAAGCAGTGTTTGTTTGCGGGAGGTCGGGAGGCTCTGCTCGCTGTCATAGAGCTGATATTTAAGCTTCAATTGCACAGAAGAAAACAAACAAACCAGCTAGCAGCTCCTCGTCCAACTGTGGGATCTTGCTGTGTGCAAATCAGCTGCAGCGTTTTTGTTTATTCACTCATGGCATTGCTGGTCAGGCAGCATTTATTGCCCCATCGACAACATTGCTGTGGGTCTGGAGTCATGTGTAGGTCCAGAACGGGTAAGGATGGCAGTTTCCTTCCCTATCAGTGAACCAGACGGGTTTTCACCCGCAAATCAGCAATGGTCATCAGTAGATTTTTAATTCCAGGTTCTTTTGTTAAGAACAGATTCAAATTCAACCATCTGTTATGGCAGATGGGTCCCCGGGATATTCCAGGTCTCTGGAATAGTCCAGCGATAATATCTACATCGCAAAGCCCTCCCTGCTACTTTGAGGTCACGAGAGGTGCTTTTTAATGGTAAGTTCCTTATTTTAGGCCCCAGATTCTATGAAGAAGTCAGAACTCTAGAGGACGTGTGCTTTAATGTGGGGGGGGGCAGCAATCTGGGAAGGTGGGGGGGGGTGTGGCAGGACCTGAGGGGTAAGGGTCCCAGAGCCCCTCCGAGACATTCTGAAACGCCATGCTCTCAAACACACACCACGTACAGTTACAGAGCAGGGGGAGGCCATTCAGCCCATCTGTGCCTGCTTTGGCTCTCCGAGCAGGTGGCTCACTCAGCGCCTCTCTTCCTGCTTTCCGGAGAACATTGCCATTCCCTCTCAGAAGCCTGGGTTGGTGTCGTCTCCAGCACGCTCTGCACTCCAGACCCGACCAGCACTCGCTGAGGTTGGTCATATTCGCCATTGTGTCTCAATCTGAGCTCTGTCCTCCTCTATCCTTCCACCGAAAGGGAACGATGTCTCCCTCTCTACACTGTTCACACCCTTCAGGCTGTTCACTGCCACCATCTAACCTCCTCCCAGCCTTTCCTTCCCCAGGAAAAGAAACCCCACCCTTCTCCAGGCTCTCCATGTCCCTGGAGCTCATCTTTACAGACCCCACCCCTTGTCTCTCTCTCTCCGTCTAATCCCCTCACAGCCTTTCAGACGAGTGGCTCCTAAAACAGAACAGGTAACACTGAAGGGGTGGGGGATGTCCGTTAGCTGGGATGGCTGGTTTGCAACACAGTAATAGGCACCAACGGGGTGGGTTCGATTCCCAGGCCAGCTGGGATTACCAGGAAGGACTCTCCTTCACAATCTCTACCCCCTCACCTGAGGCGTGGTGATCCTCAGGTTTAAACCCCCCACACTCACTAATTAGAGAGTAGGACTATCTTTAGTGGAAACCGAAACAATGTTGGAGATCACAGTGGGGAGAGAGAGGAAGCTCGAAACGTTAGCTTGTTCTCTCTCCCCACTGGGATCTCCAGCATTGTGTGTTTTCAGCACAGATTCCAGCATCTGCAGTAATTTGCTCTGAGGACTATTTTTAAATTCAGTTAAAGGTGAATCTTTCTGAATTGGGTTTCCCTCGACCCTCTCTGTTGCAGCCTGAGCTGCTTCAGCAGGCCTGCACTTCTAACAGTCAACTAAAGACCCATCTTTGGTTTGGGGATAATAGGAACTGCAGATGCTGGAGAACTTTTGATGAGGACTCGTCTACTGAGGTGGTATGGGCTGAGGTCAGAAAGAGGAGAGGTAGCACTGCTGGGAGTGTCTTATAGGCTTCCGCAAAGTTCCAGGGATGTGGAGGAGAGGATCGGCAAAACTATTCTGGGCAGGAGTGAAAAGAACAGGGTGGTCATTATGGGAGACTTTAACTTCCCCAACATTGACTGGAAATGCTATAACTCTAGGACGTTGGATTGATCAGTTTTTGTACAATGTGTGCAGGAGGGTTTCCTGACCCAGTATGTTGAAGGGCCGACAAGAGAGGAGGCCACACTGGATCTGGTACTTGGTAATGAACCAGGCCAGGTGTTTGATTTAGTGGTAGGTGAGCACTTTGGAGAGAGTGACCATAATTCGGTTATGTTTACTTTAGCGATGGAAAGGGATAGGAACATGCCACAGGGCAAGAGTTACAGATGGGGGAAGGGCAATTATAATGCGATTAGGCAAGACTTAGGAGGCATAGAATGGGTTAGCAAAATGCAGGGGATGGGGACAATCGAAATGTGGAGCTGGTTATTGCGTGTCCTTGATAGGTATGTCCCTGTCAGTCAGGGAGGAAGTGATAAGGTAAGGGAATCGTGGTTTACTAAAGAAATTGTATCTCTTGTTAAGCGGAAGAGGGAGGTTTATGTGACGATGAGACGAGATGGTTCAGATGAGGCGATGGAGAGTTAATGATTAGCTAGGAAGGATTTAAAGAGAGAGTTAAGAAGAGCAAGAAGGGGACATGAGCAGACATTAGCAGGTAGAATAAAGGAGAACCCTAAAGCTTTCTATAGGTATGTGAGGAATAAGAGGGTGACTAGGGAAAGAATAGGCCCAGTCAAAGACAGAAGTGGGAAGTTGTGTGTGGACCCTGTGGAGATCGGAAAGGTGCTAAATGATTATTTCTCATCTGTTTTCACTCAGGAACGGGAAAATATTGTAGAGGAGACGACTGAGTTACGGCCTACTAGAATTGAGAGGATTAAGGTTAGTAAGGAGGAGGTGTTATCAATGCTAGAAGGTGTGAAGGTAGATAAATCCCATGGGCCGGATGAGATTTTTCCAAGGATTGTCTAGGAAGCTAGAGAGGAGGTGGCGGAGCCTTTGGCCTTGATCTTTGAGTCCTCATTGTCTACAGGTTTAGTACCAGAGGACTGGAGGATTGCAAATGTTGTGCCCTTGTTCAAGAAGGGCAGTAGAGATGACCCAGGTAATTATAGACCTGTGAGCCTTACGTCTGTTGTAGGAATAGCTTTGGAAAGGATTATAAGAGATAGGATTTATAATCATCTAGCAAGCAACAATTTGATTGGAGATAGTCAACATGGATTCATCAAGGGCAGGTTGTGTCTCACAAACCTCATCGAGTTTTTTGAGAAGGTGACCAAGCATGGGGATGAGGGAAGGGCAGTTGATGTGGTGTACGTGGACTTCAGTAAAGCCTTTGATAAGGTTCCACATGGTAGGCTATTGGAGAAAATACAGAGGCACGGGATTTAGGGAGATTTAGCAGTTTGGATTAGAAACTGGCTTTCTGTAAGAAGGCAACAAGTGGTGATTGATGGAAAATATTCAGCCTGGAGTCCGGTTACTAGTGGTGTGCCCTAAGGATCTGTTCTGGGACCACTGCTGTTTGTCATTTTTATAAATGACTTGGACGCAGGCATAGGTGGATGGGTTAGTAAGTTTGCAGATGACACTAAAGTCGGTGGAGAGGTGGACAGTGTGGAAGAATGTTGCAGGTTGCAGGGACACTTGGATAAACTGCAGAATTGGGCTGAAAGGTGGCAAATGGAGTTTAATACAGATAAATATGAGGTGGTTCACTTTGAGAGCAATAATAGGAAGGCAGAATACCGGGTCAATAGAGAGATTCTTGGTAGTGTGGATGTTCAGAGGGATCTTGGTGCCCATGTACATAGATCCCTGAAAGCTGCCACCCAGGTTGATAGTGCTGTTAAGAAGGCTTATGGTGTGTTAGGTTTTATTGGTAGAGGGATTGAGTTCCAGAGCCGTGATGTCATGCTGCAACTGTACAAAACGCTAGTGCGGTCTCACTTGGAATATTGCGTGCAGTTCTGGTCGCCCCATTACAGGAAGGATGTGGAAGCATTGGAAAAGGTGCAGAGGAGATTTACCAGGATGTTGCCTGGTCTGGAGCACAGGCCCTATGAAGAAAGGCTGAGGGACTTGGGTCTGTTCTCATTGGAGAGAAGGAGGCTAAGAGGGGATTTAATAGAGACATACAAGATGATCAGAGGATTAGATAGGGTGGACAGTGAGAGTCTTTTTCCGAGGATGATGATGTCGGCTTGTACGAGGGGGCATAGCTACAAATTGAGGGGTGATAGATTTAAGACAGATGTCAGAGGCAGGTTCTTTACTCAGAGAGTGGTAAGGGTGTGGAATGCCCTGCCTGCCAATGTAGTTAACTCAGTCACGTTAGGGGCACTTAAACAGTCCTTGGATAAGCATATGGATAATGATGGGATAGTGTAGGGGGGTGGGCTTAGATTAGTTCACAGATCAGCGCAACATCGAGGGCCGAAGGGCCTGTTCTGCGCTGTATTGTTCTATGTTCTAATCCGAGATAACAAGGTGTGGAGCTGGATCACTCAAACATCAGCCTTTCTGCTCCTGAGATGCTGGTTGGCCTGCTGTATCCATCCAGCTCCACACCTTGTTATCTTTGGTTTGTTTCAGTTTCAGTTTCTAAATGCGGCATCCCCGCCCCCTCCTGGTCTCCGTAGGTAGTTCCTTCAGGTCCCGATTGCGAGGCGTTGGACCGACACACCCCCAACCCCTGGTTTAAGCAGGGAATTGGGGATTGGGGGGGTGGGATGGGGGAACAGGAGAACAAACGGGGTGCGGAGGGGAGGGAGAAGGGGAGAAGGAAGTTGGAGGGAAGAGAATGAACTTCACAAGATGGCCAGTAAATGGGGGATTAAACTCACCTGAGCGTCCACAATCTGCACAGGACATTAGATCCTCGGGACACCCGGTCTTCTTATTTCCAGAAATCCCGCCCAGGCAGAAATCGCAATAGGTGTTCGGAATGATGGTCCCATCGGGAGCTTTCCTAGCTGCAGGACATTATGTAACAATCAATAGGACGGAGAGAGATGCAAACATCTTCCTTACACTTCCTGAGCAATGGGATGTCCTGCTCACACCTTTCCAGGCAGGAGGTTCACAGCAGGGACCAGGCAGGAGACCACCTGCAAGTTCAACAGTCCTCACCCAAACCCCCTCGTCACTGTCTAAAGGGGCATTTCCACGGCCTTCTCATCCAGACCCCACTCCCTGCTCCTCCAACCCCCTCACCATAAAAAGTCAGGGCAAGTTTTTTGTTTCGTCTCCTCGGTAACACCACTCGTTTTGCCAAGTAGATCAGACTCTCATGGAGTCTTTACAGCTTTGGAAAGAGGCCATTCAGCCCATCGCGTCCACTCCGGTCATCACACATCCACCTATACGAGCCAAATGGGGCTAGATTAATTCAGGATATCTGGCTGGCATGGAAGGGTTGGACTGAAGGGTCTGTTTCCATGTTTCTATGAGTCGATGCCTATTCTTATACCATTTCCCAGCAGTCGCCTGTCATCACTTGAGCTGTGATGTTTCAAGTGATCATCTAAATACATCTTAAACACTGAGACCTTCCATCTCCATCACCTTTCAGAGAGTGAGTTCCAGATCCCCACCATCCTCTGGGTGAAAACTGTTTCCTCAAAACCCTTCTAAACTCCTGCTCCCTACTTTGAAACTCTGCCCCCTGCCTATTGACCCCTCTGTCTACCCTGTCTATGCCCCTCAGAACTTCACACACTTCAGTCATACAGCACCACCCGCTCAAAGGCAATCAAACCTCAGCCTATCTAGTCTCCCTTCATCACTGAATCACCCCAGGCAACATCCTGGTGGATCTCCTCCAGTGCAATCACATCCTTCCTACAGTATGGGGACCAGAACTGTACACAGTACTCCAGCCGTGGCCTAGTGTTACATACAGCTCCATCATAGTTTCTTTGGCTTTGTATTCAATGTCTGGACTCAAAAAGGCAAGTATTTGACAAGCCTTGATAAGTACCATATCGAGCTGTCCTGCTGTGCCCCAGGATCTATGGACAGGAACATCAAGGTGCCTCTCATTCTCTGTACTTTCTAAGGTCCCACCATTCAAGATGTGCTCCTTTGCCTTGTTAGTCCTCCGAAAAAATATCAACTCTCGCTTTCCAAGATTAAATTCCATTTGCTACCATTCGCACCCCCATCTGGCCAGCCTGTCTATACCCTCCTACTCTGTCCAGAGGTTGTGGCTTCAGGTCTCGCTCCAAAGATTTCAGTGCACCGTCCAGCTGGACTGAGGGAGCGCTGCACTGTCAGTTGTGCTGCTTCTCTATTCAGGTCTTGAACCCCAGGCCTGTCCGCGCTCTTGTGAAAGGGTAAACAGCTGAAGAATTCTCCCCTGGTGGCCTGGGCAATGGCTGGCTCTCAATCAACATTGCAAAAGAATAGATTATCTGGTTGTCGTAACTTTACTGTTTGTGGGAGCTTGCTGTGCACAATCTGGTTTCTGAATTTCTCAAAAAGGTGACAGCAACTACACTTCAAGGGTACTATATTGCTTGTAAAGTGCCTGGGGATGGCTAAAGGTTGTGAAAGATGCTACAACAATGCACACACTTTCCCTTCTTTCAAGACTTTACGTGGGGTTGCAGGGAGTGGTGGGGGGGTGGGTAGTGGGAGGGAAAAGGGTGTGAGGTGATGTTTCTTTGTCACAGGTTTCATGTTCCAAGGCACTCCCCCTGCCCTACGAATAGTTGTGATTATCTCCCTGAGGGAGTGACTGAGCTTCTCTCTAGTGATATATGTTATGGTTAAGATGGTAGGAGGGTCAAGGCTTGAACCCATTGGACAGTCCATTTGGATCACAGTCTGCGCTGACTATCAGAAGTATCCAAAGTAGATCTGGTCTTAGTGCTTGTCCTCGGAAGCTCCATCTGTAGTTACCAAGTTCTTTATTTCTCAGCCTTGAGTCCACAGCCCAACTGACAGACGCACTTAATATGAAAACCTAGAAAATAGCAGCAGGAGGCTTGCTCAAGCCTGCTCTGCTATTTAACATGAATGTGGCTGATCCTCTGTATCAATGAAATACTCCTGCACACTCCCCTCTTTAACCTCAACAGATCTATTTATTCTGTGAGTCTAATCAGTGACTCCTCCACAGACTTCTGTGGGAGAGGTCTTCACAGGATCACTAGCTTCTGAGTGAAGAAATTCCTCTTCGGCTCAGTCCCTACTTCCCTACTTTTATCTACGAATCCCTTCGCAATAGAAGCCAATATTCCGTTTCCACAACAAGCCGTGCTTCGTGATGAAAATCTCAGGAACTGGACTGAGCAGTATGATGCCTCTACTGTGCAATAGCTCATTGACACACACCTGGTTGGTACATACAGGAGTTCCATCATAAAATCAGAAGTGGGGATGTTCACCGATGATTGCACAATGTTCAGCACCATTCGTGACTCCTCAGATACTGAAGCAGTCCGTGTTCAAATGCAGCAAGATCGAGACAATATCCAAGCTTGGGCTGATAAGTGGCAAGTAACAGTCGAGCCACACAAATGCCAGGCTATGACCGTCTCCAATAACAGATTCAGTTGCATCACCATTACTGAAACTCTTCCTCCCCTACCTCACCTATTAGCAACATCGAGGGGACTATCATTGATCGGAAATTGAAATGAGGTAGTCATATCAATACTGAGGCTGCAAGAGCAGGTCAGGGGCTAGAAATCAGCAGCAAGTAACTCTCCTCCTGATTCCCCAAAGCCTGTCCCACCATCTACAAGGCACAAGTCAGGGGTGCGATGGAATACTCCCCACTTGCCCCTGGATGGGGGCAGCTCCCAACAACACTCAAGAAGCTCAACACCATCCAGGACAAAGCAGCCCCTGTTCGATTGGCACCACATCCACAACCATCCCACTCCCTCCCCCCACCGACGCTCAGTAGCAGCAGTGTGTACCAGCTACATGGTGCACTGCAGAAATTGATAAAGGCTCCTTCAAAAACACCATGCAACTCCAGCAACTAGAAGGACAAGGGCAGCAGATACATGGGAACACCATCATCTGCAAGTTCCCCTCTGAGCCACTCACCATCCTGGCTTGGAAACACATCACCGCTCTTTCAGCGTCACTGGGTCAAAGTCCTGGAATTCCCACCCCAAGGGCACTGTGGGACCCTACAGCACATGGACTACAGCGGTTCAAGAAAGCAGCGCACCCCCATCTCCTGAAGAGGCTGTGAGTGCAGGCCCATACTGTGAGTGAATAATAAAAAGGCAGCTTGGCAGGCTCTTCCCGCGATGCGTTCTAGGATTGGCTGACAGTGGCCTTGCTCTATTTGCTTGGTAACAGGGAGGTGAAGTGATCCAATCAGGTTTTGTTTTAAACTGAGCCTGTCACTAGGTGAAACTGTTCCTAACATGTCCTGATTTGTGAGCAAGAACATTCCATTCTCTTGGAAAGTCCAAAGGGAAGTGGGAAAGACAATGACATGCCCTAATGAGTTAATGTGAGTAGGGTTTAGGTCACACCTTGTAAAATGACAACCCCACTTCCCCTCCCTCTCACTGACAGCACAGTTACAGGCAGCATGAAAGCCCACCTTGTTTTTGCATTAATTAAAGATCTAAATTGTTGCATTAGTCAACACAAAATGACTTTTAGAGGCCACTCCAACAGCCAAGAATCAATGGAAGCTTTCCACCAAATTTCCAACACTTTATCTCCTTGATAAATGTGAAATAAATCACACAGGGACCACCTCATTCAAGCACAGTCACAGTTTATTGGTTAGGATGGTGTTTGGTTGCGGGGGGAAGTCGGGTTCGGTGGTGACAGCGAGCGAAATGGGAAAACTTGAATGTAGTCTGGCTCTGGCTGTTCCAAGGCCAGTTCTCCCTGAATAAACCTTTCTACCAAATCCCATTGAACAGGGCGGGTTCGGAACCCACTGATTCGTGAATCAACATCTCGCTCTCGACGAAATCAGGTTCAAACATCCAGCTTGTGCGAGAAGCTGTTAAACATGATAAAATCCTCCATTACAACAGTGGCTGCACTTCACAGGGATCTCATCAGCTGTAAAGAGTTTGTGGATGTTCTGGAGGTGGTGAACGGTCTTACAGAAACCAGGTATGATCGTTGTCTCTGTTTTGCTTTCCCCACTTGGCTTCTGGGACACAGCCTGACCCAGTGTTCTTCAACACAGCAGAGAGCAGGCCAACGTACAAAACACACAGGAGTCACTTCAAACAGGCATCACTCTCACATTCGCACACTCACTCGTTAAATGCCCATTCCTGTGTGCACACCCACCAACAAACACAAACACTCAATAACATGTACACACGCACACACGCACTACACGTGCGCTTGCACGCACAAACATTCATTACATGTGCACTTGCACACACAACAAACACTCGCAGATTCACACAGACTCATACGAACACACATCAGTGTGCACATCCTTGTAAAGACACACACACACACACACACACACAGTCGCTCACACTCATGCACATGTGAGCTTGCACACAGACACCCTCAGACTCTCATTCACACTTGCACACCACTCATACACACGCTCACTTACTCACATGCAATTAGAATGCCCAGACTCCCACTACTGCTCCTCCTAAAACTACTTCAATCCTTAAACATTTTGTTATGCGAACGTAGCAGCCAATGACAGGCATCCCTGTAATTTGTGGCAAAAAGGATGGAGGAGCTGAATATTATTTAAACAGGAAAAAAAAAACACAGGACAGAAGGCTTTGGGGGTCCTCGTGCTTAAACCACAGAAAGCCAGCATCCAAGTTCCGGAAGCGGGAGGATAGAGGGGGTAAACGTGCTTTTGACTTTTATTTCAAAAGTATTGCAGTAGAGCGGATTTGCTAAAACCATACAAGGCACTAGTTAGACCACACCTAGAATACAGTCAACAGCTTTGGTCCCGTTATCCAAGGAGAGGTATACTGGCATAGGAGGCAGTCCAGAGAGGGTTCATTCAGCTGATACCAGATATTGAGGGGCTGTTTTATGAAGAGACATGGAATAAACTGGTCCTGTGCTCATTGAAATTTTGAAGGATGACAGGCAACTTTATTGAAACATGGAAGATTCTTGAGAGTTCTGATGAAGAGTCACTGGAACTGAAATGTTAGATCTGATTCCTCTTCACAGATGCTGCCAGACCTTCTGAGGTTTGCCAGCAATTTCTGTTAATGTTTCAGATTTCCAGCGTCTGTAGCGTTTTGTTTTAAGATTCCTAGGGGCTTAAAAGAGTAGATGTGGAGAGTTTGTTTCCACTTGTGGGAGAGTCTAGGATCAGAGGAGCATCATCTCAGGGTAAGGAGCCACCCTTTTCATACAGAGGTGAGGAGGAATTTCCTCACTCACAGGGTAGTGAAGCTGCGGAATTCTTTACTGCAGAGGGCTGTTGGGAATGGGTTATTAAGTGCACTGTTGGTTGTGATAGATAGCTTTTAAAATCATCCAGTGGCAAATGGAATTTAATCCCAAAATGTACGAGCCGATGCATTTGGAGAGGATTAACAATGAAAAGCGGTACACAGCGAATGGTAGGAGAAGTACAGAGAATCAGATGGACTTCGGTGTGCATGCCTGTAGATCCCTGAAGACAGCAGGACAGGTGGATAAAGGTGGTTCTTGAGGCTGATGGAATAAGTGCCCTTTATGAGTGCAGGCAGGGAGTGTAAGAGTAGGGAGGTTGTGATGGAGCTGTGTATAACATTAGTTGGGCCACGGCTGCGTGCGGGTCTGGTCACCCCGCACTGTCGGAGGGATGTGACTGCATCTATAGAGAGGTGCAGAGGACACTCACCAGGACGCAGTCTGGGCTGGAGCGTTTCAGCCATGAAGAGAGGCTGGATTGGCCCCAGTTTGCTTTCCTTAGAGTGGAGAAGGTTGAGGGGAGGTGAATCTGACTGAGGTGTGCAAAGGCCTGAGGGGCACAGGCAGGGTGGAAAGGGAGTAATTTTCCCCCCCATGATAGGGGGCATTAATAACCAGTTTTAAAACAAGGAGCAGGGTGTTTGGAGGGGATTTGAGGAAAATGGTTTTCACTTGTAAGGTGCTGGAGAAACTCATTGCCTGAAAGGGTAGCAAAGGCAGGAACCCTCAAAAAGTAGATTTTGATTTAGATTTACACAAACGTGTGAAATGCAAGGCTACAGGCCAAGTTCTGGAAAGTGGGATTAGAAGAGACGGATGATTGATGACTCGTGTGGATACAATGGGCCGATGGGCCTCGTCCCATGCTGTCAATCTCTACAAGTCTAAGGGAATCTGGGGCTATGAGCGAAAGGCAGGAAAGAGGTAGATGATTCCCGGATCAGCCATTAACTCATCAAATGGCAGACTAGCCTCAATGGGCTGAATGGCCTACTTCTGCTCTGATGTTTTATGGTTGCAGGATCTCATTTCATGAGGTAGATACCAGAGATATATTATTGAATCTATTGACTGAATGTACTGACACAGGCCATTTGGCCCATCTGCACTGTGCTGGCAAAACTCCTCCCACCCCTTTGTCATCACACCCCATCTCTCCTGCTCCTTACTCCCTCAAGTTTCAGCCTCCCTTAAATATGTCGATACTATTCACCTGGAATGTTGCCTGTAAGAAGGAAATTCCACATTCCTACCTCACTCCCGCGACAAAGAACAGAAACATCTAGAACAAAAGTGTCTGTGCTTCCTGGAACGTCCTTTCGGCGATACAGCTCTCGAGGGAGATTTTTCTTCCCTGGATCACTTCACAGAAAGGTCGTGACAAGGAAACACTTCCCGAAATTCTCCCTGACTCCAGCTCACATTTCCAACGATTATAGTGTCTTTGTTAAATCAAAAAAATCAAAGGAGCAGGAGTAGGCCATTCAGCCCTCTATACTGAACAAAAACAAAGTTGCTGGAAAAGCTCAGCGTGTTTGGCAGCATCTGTGAAGGAGAAAACAGAGGTAACGTTTCAGGTCCGGTGACCCTTCCTCGGAACTGCCTCAGAACTGCCCTCTATCCTGTTTTCCCATTCAATACAAGCACGGCCGATTCTCTATCTCAATGACATCTTCCCACTTTCTCCCCATACCCCTTGATGCCTTTAATATCTAAAAGTTTATCGATCTTTTTCTGAAATACATTCAGTGTCCCAGCCTTTCTGTGGTAGAGAATTCCACAGTTTGACCAGGAGCTGAGTGAAGAAATGTTTCCTCATCTCAGTCCTGAATAGCGCACCCTGTATCCTGTATGCATTGGGTCTAAACTCCCTCATCAAAGGAATATCTGGTCTGTCCAGCCCTGTGAGAATTTCATACTTTTCAATTAGGTTCCCACTCCTCAACCTCCTCCACCCCATTCAAGCAGGCTCTTGGAAAATCTCTCTCCAACTCAGGAGCAGCTTTAACACACTGGAAAAGCTTAACGCCATCCAGGACAAAGCAGCTCACTTGGGTTGGAATCACATCCACCATCTTCAACATCTATTCCATCCATCATTAGCGCTCAGTGGCAGTAGGGTGTGCCATCCACCTTCAAGGTGCACTGCACAATCTCACCCAAACTCCTCAGGCAGCACCTTCCGAGCCTGCGACCTTTACCATCCAGAAGGACAAGGGGCAGCAGATACATGGGAACACCAGCCCCCTGCAAGATCCCCTCCAAGCCCCTCACCATCCCAACTTAATCACCGTTCCTTCAGTGTCGCTGGGTCAAAATCCAGGAAATTCCCTCCCTAAAGTCAACCCGCAGCATAAGAGGTTCAAGAAGATGGCTCACTACCACCTTCTCAAGGGGCAATTAGGGACAGGAAATAAATGCTGACCCAGCCAGCGATGCCCACATCTTGAATGTAAATAACCAGGAACGGTCAACCCTTCAAAGGCAACGATCCAAAGAAAATTATATGAAAGTCTCACTGGCTGCTATAGAACCTGTTGAAACGGAATAAATGTTGGGGAGGTGATGTCCTGGTGGTATTATTGCTGGACTGATAACTCAGATAATATTCTGGGGAGCATCTTGGGAATAGAAACGCTGACGTTTCGGGCCTGGACCCTTCTTCACCCGCAACGTTAGCTTTCCTGCTCCTCTGATGCTGCTTGGCCTGCTGTATTCATCCAGCTCCACACCTTGTTATCTCGGATTCTCCAGCATCTGCAGTTCCTACTGTCTCTAATGTTCTGGGGATCCAGGTTTGAACTCCGCTGTGGCAGATAATGGAATTTCAATTCAATAAATATCTGGAATTAAGAATCTAACCAAGACCATGAATCTGTTGTCGATCGTCAGGGAAAAACCCACCTGGTTCACTAATGTCCTTTAGGGAAGGAAACTGCCATCCTTACATGGTCTGGGCCTACATGTGACTCCAGACCCACAGCAATTTGGGTGACTCTGAACTGCCCTCTGGGCAATTTAGGGATGGGCAATAAATGCCTCCTGGCCAGCGACACCCTCATCCCCTGAATGAATTTTTTTAATATTAAAATTGCTGAGAAGGGAATACATTTAGCTTCAGGACACATCAAGAATGCGCACTGCTGCCCATTCCACTGCTAATGTGCTGAGGCCGCAGCCAGAAAGTTCTAGAATGATAGGATCTTGTTTCTTAGTTGCTGCAGGGATGGGTTTGTGAGAAGTCAAATCTGCTAACAGCCTTCTCCTTTAGCAGCGATGTGTTGTGTCATTTGCATGAAGTGTCAGATAGGCGGGAGCAATTTCTCTCTCACTCTCTCTCTCGGAAAAATAATAACGCAGGATCATACATCGAATTGAGACAAACAAAGACACAAGAGGGGTCCGTAATCAGGCCACGGTTCTCGGTGATTAGATAATGTTTTGGGTGTCTCGTTAAGGGATAAGGGAATCCTCGCTCATTATATTTGAAAAGGGGGCTGCGTAAATGAGGATTGTTCTGGAAGGAATGCATTGAACATTATCTCTCTTACACTATTCTTCCCACTCTCTGCTGAGAATTCTGCTGCAGCATTTTGACAGGAAGCCATTAAACAGACCTCCCCGCCTAATTGAAACTATCAAGTACACTGAGAAATATTAAGCCCAGGGCCTTCACTTATATATTTTTTCAGAGAGCAAGATGAGTGGGTTGCCATGCCAACTGAATAACCAGGGCAACTAAGCAATCCAATCTCCCTCTCTCTCTCCGTCTCTCTCTTTAAACAGATAAGGTAGAGGAAAAGAATACTAACCCCGAGCTGATGGACCCCTCCACCTCCTCCCAGACCTCATGCTCGCTCACCGATCTCCTTTGGCTGAGCAGGCCTCAGCTCTGTACCACCAACAGGGATAACTGCCCTGACCCCCAACCCCAACTCGGCACACACCCGCAGCAGTTCATGGCTTTCCCACCCTTGAAAGGCCCGCATTTCGTTGGCGCCATTTTTGTTTTGCGGCCAGTGAGCAGGTTACAGAATCATGAGATCCCCACAGTGCAGAAGCAGGCCATTCGGCCCATTGGGTCCACACTGACCCACTGAACAGCATCACACCCAGTGCCCAACCCCCTACCCTATCCCTGTACCCCTGCATTTCCTGTAGCTAACCCATCCTTACCTTCACATCCCTGGACACTATGGGACAATTTAGCACAGCCAATCTACCCTAACCTGCACATCTTTGGACTGTGGGAGGAAACCCACGCAGACACAGGGTAACGTGCAAACTCCACACAGACATTTGCCCGAGGGTGGGTCGAACCCAGTACTAACCTCTGAGCCACTGTGCTGCCCCTGTACGTTCAGGGTGCAGGGAAAACAGAAACCAGTTATCGCACAGCGAGCTCCCACAGACACGGCCAGACAATTGGTTTCTTTTTGGAGTGTCAGTGGCAGAGAGGTACATATCCGAAAGAATGTGTGTGCATGTGCGTGCGTACGAGTGCACATGTAAACGCGTGTGTATGAGTGTGTGTGTATGTGCATGAGTGTATGTACATGCGTGCGTGAGTGCGTACATGCATGTGTCTGTGTACGTGTGCATGTGTCTGTGTGTGTGTACGTGTGTGTGCGTCTGTGTGTGTACGTGTGTGTGTGTTTGTATGTCTATGTACGTGTGTCTGTGTGTGTGTGTGTGTGTTTGTATGTCTATGTGTTTACGAGTGTGTGTGTGTGTGTGTGTTTGCATGTCTGTGTATGTACGAGTATGTGTGTGTCTGTGTGTGTGTTTGTCTGTCTGTGTATGTACATGTGTCTGTGTGTGTGTTTGTATGTCTGTGTGTGTACGAGTGTGTGTGTGTGTGTGTGTTTGTATGTCTGTGTATGTACGTGTGTGTGTGTCTGTGTGTGTGTGTTTGTATGCGTATGTACGAGTGTGTGTGTGTGTGTACGAGTGTGTGTGTGTATGTGTGTGTGTGTGTTTGTATGTCTGTGTATGTACGTGTGTGTGTGTGTGTTTGTATGTCAGTGTATGTACGTGTGTGTGTGTGTGTGTGTGTGTGTTTGTATGTGTATGTACGAGTGTGTGTGTGTGTGTGTGTGTGTGTGTGTGTGTGTGTGTGTGTGTGGAGATGGATGTGTGTCTGCGTGGGTGGGTGGGTGTGCACGCGTGTGCGCATATGTATGGGGTCGGGGGGAGGTGAAGGGTGTCGGGAAGCCTCCTGGAGCCACATTGCAACCCTATTATGGGATCTTTTACATCCATCTTGTGTTGGGGCAGCTGAGGCACCTCTGGCTGAGATATAGCATGAACTAGAAGAAAACACTTTGGTGAGCCCAGGGGTTGTGGAAGGTGCTATGGAAATGCAGGTTCTTTTGTCGGACAAGGGGCGTGCTTTCCTCTTCCCCTCCACTCCCCATTCCCATGAACGAGGAGCCCGTATACCTACACTCACGCCCCAGCTAAACCCATACAGGGAAACGCAGGGCAACAAAATAACATGGCTCTCCCCACCCAGCCGCACCATCCGATAGAAAACAAGGCACCGCTAACTGACTCACTGCTGTCCAGATGATATGGGACTCATCAATCTGCAGAATACAGTGACTACAAGAAGAAGCCCAGAGGCTGGGAATACCACAGCAAATAGCTCACCTCCTGACTGCCCCCCAAATCCTGTCCCACCAAGGCACAACATAGGGGTATGACGGAATACTCTCCACTTGCCCCTGGATGGGGGCAGCGCCAATAACACTCAGGAAGCTCGACACCATCCAGGGCAAAGCAGCCCCCCCCCCCCCCACATCCACAAACATCCCACTCCCTCCCCCACCGACGCTCAGTCGCAGCAGCGTGTACCATCTACAAGATGCCCTGCAGAAATTCACCAAAGATCCTCAGGCAGCACCTTCCAAACCCCATGGCCACTTCCATCTAGAAGGACAAGGGGCAGCAGATACATGGGAACACCACCCCCCTGCAAGTTCCCCTTCAAGACACTCGCCATCCTGACTTGGAAATATATTGCCGTTTCTCCACTGTCGCTGGGTCAAAATCCTGAAATTCCCTCCCCAGGGGCATTGTGGGTCAACCCACAGCATGTGAACTGCAGTGACTCAGCACCACCTTCTCAAGGAGCAACTAGGGACGGGGCAAGAAATGCTGGGCCCAGCCAGTGACACCCAGATCCCGCGAATGAATAAAAACCCAAATGTCGGGAGAGATCTGGACACCAGGGGATGGAGAAATGGATATGGTATATATTGCCACAGGGAGAGGAGGAGGGGGACTCTATGGGGGTTTTAGAGCAGGCCAGCGAGGGACTGCTTGTATTCACAGTTACTCTTTCCCTTTCCAGATCACCCAGTGAGACTCCTCACTTGCAGTGGGTGGACGTAGCGACTATTTTAGTGCTCTCCAAGGTGGCATGTTGGTCTGGCTCTCCCGAGAGCTGCTGGTCTGCCGCGCACTGAGGAGGGCGACGTCTCACAGGAGATGCACTCAAAGACATCGTTGATGAAGGAGCTGTTGTGGTTGGAGGAGGTGGTGGGTGGGGGGGGGGGGGGGGGGGGGGAAGGGGGGGGTGGGTCTGGGAGGACCAGCCCTTTTGTAGCTGTAGATGGTGTCACCCTCCAACCCTAGCTCCTTCCTCCACCCATTCTCACCTTTGATGCTCTTCCTGGGGCCGTGCCCCAGGCCACTTCTTCAGGCATACTGAGGGCCTGCAGTGAATTTATATAGCGCCCTTCATCTCCTTCACCCATGGAGTTAAGAGCCGAATGCCAAGACTGAAGCACAAAAGGTGGCATTGGGGGCAGGTCAAGGAGGGAGGTTTAAGGAGTGTCTTGATGGAGGAGACAATTCAGGCAGGCCAAAAAGAAGAGCTGGCCACTCTGCCCTTCTATGAGGTTATGGCTGATCTGATTTTATCCTCGACTCTACATTCCTTCACTTCCCCAATAATCTCTCATCCCCTTGGCCACCAAGAAAGTGGGTCTGGCTGGGATGCTCTTCAGAGAGTCAGTGCAGGCTCAATGGGCTGAATGGCCTCTTTCCACACAGAAGAGATTCTATGATTTGATATTAACTCAGTTGCAATCGAGAGTGATGCCAACAGCTTGGGTTTAATTCCCGCACTGGCTGAGATTACCACAAAGCAGTCTCCTTCACAACCTCCCTGCCCCCCTCCAACTCTCTCGCCAGAGGGGTGGTGACACTCAGGTTAAACCACCTCTAGTCGCCTCTCTCTTATGAGACAGCAGCTGGATGGTCTGGCGATTTAATCTGCCTGAAAAATATTTAAATATTCTGCATCCATCACCTTCTGAGGAAGGGAATTCCAGAAGCACCCAACCCACTAGAAAGAAGGCTGAAGTTTCCGCCTCTTGGTTTTAAATGAGCGTCCCCTTACTTTCAAACCGTGACCCCTGTTTCCAGATTCTCCCACAGGACAGAACAGCCACTCCACACCCATCCAGTCTGGTCCCGCAGGATCAATAAAGTCACCTCCAACTCTCCCAAACTCTAGGGGGATGCAGACAGGTTTTGGGATTGGTGCGTGGCCTGCTTGGAAGCCTGTTGGGATCCTCGATAGCATTTCACATCCTGCCCAGTCAGTCTGTTAAACAGCTCAAGGAGGGGCCGCTACCTCATGCTGCCGGTCCAGGAGGCTGCCTCAAAGATGAAGAGGCAGCTTTCTTCAGCGTCACTGCATCAAATGAACCTGCACTCCCCTAAAAGCTGGTATAGCGTGCCACTGGATCACCAGCTTTGCTCTCCTCCCCAAACTCTCAGAATCCCTACCATGCGGAATGAGGCCATTCAGCCTCCGAAGTGCATCCCACCCAGACCCACAGCCCCACCCTTTTCCCATAAACCTGCATTGTCCCTGTGGCCAACCCACTCTAACCTGTACATCTCTGGATTGTGGGAGGAGCAGACAGAGGCAGGCAGGCTAGAAACAACAGCAGGCCACTCTGCCCTTCTGTAAGGATCTGATTTTAAACTCCACTCTACATTCCTCCACTTCCCTGATAATGTCCTATCCCCTTGGCCATAGAGAAGGTGGGTCAGGGTGGGATGGTCTTCACAGACAGGGAGAGAATGTGCAAACTCCACACGGACGGTCGCCTGAGGGAGGAATCGAACCCAGGTTCCTGGCGCCGTGAAGCAGCAGCGCCAACCACTGAGCCACCCTTAATTCCTGGTCAACTAATTGGTGGGGAAGGGGCAGAGGGGGCACCGTCAACTGGGGCAATGTTGGTGCCCCCTCTGCCACCCCTGCTCCAATTGGGCACCCCCCTCGCTGGAAGGAAAACTCGCAGGAAGCAACTCCACCCCCCCTTCCCCTACCCACATTGAGTAGATCACAGCGTAAAACGCAGCCCTACCTACAGGTCACGTGAGAGGAAATGGCTCAGTGCCATTATCACTGGATTATTTCATCTAGAAAAGCAGGTGAGATCCTGAGGATCCACGTTCAACTCCTGCCAATAGTGCTCACGGGAATTCGAGTCCAGTAGAAATCCAGGATAAAGTCTATAGTGATGACAGTGTTCACTAATGCCCTTTAGGGAAGGAAATCTCCTACTCATGGCCAGCACGTAGGACTCCAGACCAATGGCAATAGGGTGGACTCTTAACAGCCCCTTGGGGCAATTAGGGATGCATAATGAATGTTGCCTCAGCCAGCGACATCCTCATTCTGTGAATTAATTAAGAAAAAACCTTCTGAATTATAGAATCCCTACAGTATGGAAACAGGCCCTTCGGCCCAACAAGTCCACACCAACCCTCAGAGCATCCCACCCAGACCACTCCCCCTATAACCCACCCAATCTGCACATCCCTGAACACTCTGGGGCAATTTCCCACGGCCAATCCACCCTAACCTGCACATATTTGGGACAGTGGGAGGAAACCGGAGCACCCGGAGGAAACCCACGCAGACTCGGGGAGAACATGCAAACTCCACACAGATAGTCGCCCGAGGCTGGAATTGAACCTGGTCCCTGGCACCGTGAGGCAGCAGTGCTAACCATTGAGAACCTCCACCCCCACCCCGCCCCCCCCCCCCCCCCCCCCCCACCCCCCCCACACCCCAGGCCATGTTCCCTATCCGTTGCTGGCAAATAGCAGGCCTGGTACTGGAGCTCAGTGAAAGAGTTCAGAATAGCCGCAACCTGCCAAAGTGGTTAGCGACTCATATAATCCCACTGTGTCCCCAACAAAGCAGGCTCTCACAGGGGGACCAGAGGAAAATGGGAATCTTGTCATTTTAAATCCCTTCGACAGTAAAGTTTTATCATTAAGAAATGCTGAGAGAATCACAGCAAGGTTTTCCTTGCCGGGTTCCTCCATCCCCCACCCACAATTTCTGAAGGTGAAAACTCCTTTTAAACAATCCACAGCCTCCCCTGGAGCCTGGTTATGGACTTCTGCTTTGCTAAACTGGTGACAGATTTATTTTATTGCTCTCAACCCTGCTGCTGCTCAGTATTCCTGGCTCTGCGGTTAGCCCTGCTGCCTCACAGCGCCAGGGACCCGGGTTCGATCCCACCCTCGGGCAACTGTCTGTGTGGAGTTTGCACATTCTCCCCTGTGTCTGCGTGGGTTTCCTCCCACAGTCCAAAGATTAGGGTGGATTGAGCCAAGGGAAATGCAGGCTTATTGGGTGCTGGGTGTGGGTGGTATGCTCTTCAGAGGGCCAGTATAGGCCCACTGGGCTGAATGGCCTCTATCTGCACTCTAGGGATTCTGTGCTTCTATGACACTTTATCTGGGGGCTTTAGAAATGACTACAAGGGGCAATCCTCATTCCCCAGGGAATGGAGTTGTCATCAAATGGAATCGGGGGTATCGTTGAGACAGAGGAGTTAAGGATTATCAGGTCAGCCATGATTTCATTAAATTGCACAACAGCCCCGATGGTCCAAAAGGCCTGCTGCTGCTCCTATGCTCTAATCAAAACTCCTCAATTAGAGTCCAGCCTGCAGTTTTCATTTCAATAATAACACAACACACACGCTCACTGGGTTCCAACAGGGTCACCCAGCTCCTGACTTCGTTCCAGCCTTGGTTCAAACATGGACAACACCACTGAATTTCAGAGCAGACCGACATCAAGACTGCACTGACCAAGTGTGGCATCAGGAAACCCTGGCAAAATGGGAATCAGGGGGCAAACTCTCCACTGGTTTGGACCACACCTGGCACAAAGATAGATGGTCGTGGTTGTTGGAGGTTAGTCATCTTAACTCCATGACATCTCTGCAGGAGTCCCTCAGGGGAGTGTCCTAGGCCCAACCATCTTCAGCTGCTTTACCAATGACTTCTCCTCCATCATAACACCAGGATTTTGGAGGTTCACTGATGATTTCACAATGTCCAGCACCATTCACGACTCCTCAGATATTGAAGCAGTCTGCGTTCAAATGCAACAAGATCCGGACAATATCCAGGCTTGAGATGACAAGTAACATTCACACCACACAAATGCCAGGCAATGACTGGATTCAATAACGGACAGACAAACTAACCACTGCCCCTTGACATTCAATGGTGTTACCATCACTGATCCCTCCACGATCATCATCCTTGAGGTTACTATGGACCAGAAAGTCAACTGGACTCAATATAGATACAGTGACTACAAAAGCAGGTCAGAGACTAGGACACTGTGTTGAGTAACTCACCTCCTGACTCCCCAAAGCCTGCCCACCAACTACAAGGCACAAGTCAGGAGTGGGATGGAATACTCCCCACTTGCCCTGGATGGGGGCAGCTCCAACAACACTCAAGAAGCTCCACACCATCCAGAACAAAGCATCACATCCACAAACATCCTCTCCCTCCACTTTACAGTCATTGAGTTATACTATATGGAAACAGAGCCTTTGGTCCAGCTTGTCCATGCTGACCAGATATCCTAAATTAATCTAGTCCTATTTGGCCCATATCCCTCCAAATTCTTCCTATTCCTGTACCCAACCAGATGCCTTTTAAATGTTGTAACTGTACCAGCCTCCACCACTTCCTCTGGCAGCTCATTCCATACACACACAGCCCTCTGTATGAAAAAGTTGCCCCTTAGATCCCTTTTAAACCTTTCCCCTCTCACCTTAAGACTATGCTCTCTGGTTTTGAACTACCCCCACCCTGGGGCAAAGACCTTAGCTGTTCACCCTATCCATGCCCCTCATGATTTTCACCACCAATGTCCAGTGGCAGCAGTGTGTACTATCTACAAGATGCTCTGCAGAAATTCATCAAATGTCTTCAGACAGCACCTTCCAAACCCACAAACACTTCCATCTAGAAGGACAAAGGCAGTAGATACATGGGAACACCAACCCCTGCAAGTTCCCCTCCAATCCCTCACCATCCCGACTTGAAAATACATCCTTGTTCTTTCAGTGTCGCTGGGACAAAATCCTGGAATTCCCTCCCTAAGGACATTGTAGGTCAACCCACAGCACATGGACTGCAGCGGTTCAAGAAGGCAGCTCACCCCCACCTTCTCAAGGGGGCAACTCGGGACGGGCAATAAATGTTGACCAGCCAGCGACGCCCACTTCCCACAAATGAATAGAAAAAAAACGAAGATGGGGAATGGATTTAGAGAGTAAGAGGAGGAGAAAGACAGAGAGAAAGGGAAAGACAGAGAGAAGGGGAAAGACTCCTGGGTGCTGGGACACCTGGTGGCCAGAGTGTAGGACTACTTGTGACAGTTGACATGGAAAAACCAAGTGGGGAAATGCGAGTGAAAAGGCCAGCAGGAAAGACGGTTTCTTAACAACTTGAGCTTGAAGCCTTGTGCGGCAGCAGCCAAACTGTAGCGGGAGCTGTTTTTAAAATGATTTGTGGGACTAGTTTCCAGAATAGAACCTGAATTTGAGGAATGCATGACTGTATTCTGGTGCGTAACGCGAGGGGTCACTCACCTTTCCTCCTGTCGGTAGCTCAGCCAGGATTAGAACGCACAAATAATAAATCATGCCAGGTTACCACTTTGTAACCCACCGAGATTCCAATGAACACAGATTAAACCAGGAGATAAATGTATGGAGAAAACAGTTTCACGTAATGTGGCAGCTTTGTTTTAATCCCGGAATTTGAAAATTGACTCAGTCAACAAGTCTGTCACAGCAAGAAACTATTCACAATTCAATTGTCTAAATTACTCACTTACCTTGGATAGTTCCAGCTTGACATCAAAGCAAAGAGGCACACAAGTGTTTTATCATCCACATTCTGTAATCCTCTTAATAGTACTGCACTGACACACAATTCAGCGCGAATGTGGTACTCTGTGTGATAACTAACATCTTTCACATGAAAGCTTTCATGAATTCCTGACCTAAGCATTTTCCAGAGGGCTGTAATCTTTGCATTGTCTCAAAAATGGATGGCGTGAGGTCAAGTGAAGGGCTGTCATTTGTTGTTTCAGTTTGTATAATCTTACTTCTTAATAAATGCCAATCTGTAGCTTTTAGCCTGAACTGTGTGACCTGCTAGCAGTGCATTCTCTGTGAGTTAGAGAGATCATGAATAGATGGTATGAATGACACCTCTGCTTTCCAGTGTATATCTTTCCCACATCACCTGGTGACCTGCCACCCTCAGTAATTTTGACAACAAGTTAGGGATGGAGGAGACAGGTGCTGGTGGGTGGAAGGCTGAGATTTCTGCTACAGACCAGTGAAAGGTATCGCAACATTTGTTGTCCTGCTTGCACTGAAGAAACTTCTGAATGGTTGGAGCACTGGCTGAGATGGAAAGTCTCAGATGTGGGAATGTAAAGAGTGGGAAGGCTAGGGTCCAGAAACCCAGCCTGTGCTAACACAGCTCCCCACTTGATTGCTGCCCCGTGGTTAGGGCTTGAGGAAACGGAGGGAGGTGGAGAGAGCTCAGGGAATGGTCCCTGCCAATGACTTCACATCAACAACAGCCACTTGTGCCAGGAATAGGTGCTGCTCCTCCAGGAACTGTAAACCGAAACCACTCCCCAACCCCAGACAATGTAATGGGCAACCCCTCAGGAGATGAATCTGCGGGCCAAAAGTAAAGAAAAACTGAGTTTGATAAAACAATTCCTGTCCTCTAAATATGCACTTCAGACGGGAAAAGGGCTGCTTGATGGACCGTCAGGAATCATTTAAGGAGTTTGGGAGGGGGCATGGGTGAGGGAACAGGTTAGAAAAGGGGGAAGGGGGGAAAAAAGGAGGGAAGGGGGAACAGGAGGGACGGGGGGGTGGTGAGTGATGGTGGTGGTCCTGGGGTCTGGAGATCTATCTCCAAGAATGAGCCTGATTGGGTATTGCCACGACCAATCACAACACTTCATTCCACAATTTGGAAGATCAATTTACTTAACAGGAAAGAAAAGCAAATACGTTGACTTGGGATGGATGGAGCTCAAGGGGTTATGGATAGAGGCGGAGAGTTCAAAAGCAAGGAATAGATATGGTCAACCTTTATATACAAGACTATTGTGACCTGCGCTGGAGTACTGCGCCCAATTGTGGGTACTATCATTCAGGAGGGACGTGAAATGTCTGGAGTGGGTGCAACAAGGGCGGAGGGGTGAGGGGCTTTAGCCAGGAGGGTAGGATGGGTAGGTTGGAACTGCTTTCCTCAGAGCTGGTTGAGGGGAGATTTGATGGGGAGATTAGGAGGGGGCCTTGACAGAGGAGCCGTGGAGAAAACCCATTTCTCCCGGTAAACAAATCGGGGGCCAGAGAACACTAACTGGACAGAGGACTGAACGGCCTAGTGGTATTATCACCGGACTGTTAATCCAGAGAGCCAGGTAATGTTCTGGGGACATGGGTTCAAATCCTGTCTCGGCAAATGATGGAATTTGAACTTTAAAAAAAATTCAGAATGAACAATCTAATGACCGTGAATCCATTGTCGATTGTAGGGAAAAAACCCATCTGGTTCACTAATGCCTTTTAGGGAAGGAAACTACCATCCTTACGTGGTCTGGGCCTACATGTGACTCCAGACCCACAGCAATGTGGTTGACGCTTAACTGCCTTCTGGGCAATTAGGGATGGGCAATACATGCTGCCTGGGCAGCAACACCCTCATCCTGTGAATGAATAAAAAATAACTTGAGGAGAATCACTTTTACACAGGGAGGGGTGAGGGTCTGTACCCAGAGAGAGAGGTGGGTGGGCAACAGATTCAATTGTGGCTTTCAGAAGGGAAATCGCACACGGTCCTGATGGGAAGTAGAAGCGGCTGATTTACTCCGCCAGTGAGCTAGCAGGGTCATGATGGGAGGAATTGCCTCTGTCTGCACTGTAACCATCCTCCAATTCGAAACCGATTCAAAGTGGCACACACTGAACGACACAGACTCCCACCTCGCCACTCACCCACCCCGAAGGTGCTTGCCAAAAAGTGAATGCTTTAGCTTACGTTTGTGGTTGTTCTTTCGATGGAAGGGCAGAGTGTGTCGCTCCAGCTCATCCTCACCCTCTTCCTCTGCCAGGTGGGTGTGAGTGTAGTGGTAGCTCAGGCCAGGTCTGTTCTTGTACCGTTTACCACAGACTTTGGGCCACAAAAGGGAGAGAGAGGGGGAGAGAGAGAGAGAGAGAGAGTGTGTGAGTCACTTCAAAACTGTGCACAATCCCAGAGGAGGCGATGGCCTGCCAGAGGCCCAAGGGCAAAACCAGCAACCCTCTCTCCCCATTGCCATTCAACTCGGATCCTATCTCAGTGGGGAGCAGTCGGTCTGAAAGCCAGGAGTTCAAGTTCCACTCCAGGGACGTGACCCGGGCCAACCCTTCCCCAGGCAGTACTGAGCAGGTGCTGCATTATCAGTGACTCTCATTCTCCGGTCAATCCATTAAACAGGGATCCTGCGCAAAAGGACGGCGGCTTGAGTGCTCCTGGTGGTTTGGTCAATATTTAACCCTTCGCTCGACAGCAGGTAAAACTGACTAATCCAGCCCGTCCCTCGCACGGCTGCCACTGGGATCTTCCTGTGCGTGAACGGGCAAGAATCACAACGGGCAGTCCCCTTTCTCTGGGCGCTAAAACTCTTTACCGGTTGGCTACAGAAACATTCGCGTGACGCCCTTTCCCTCTGGCGGACGAATCTACTCACTGTCACAGACGTATGGCTTGTCTCGATCCTCCAATGACGTTGGTTCTTGCCTCTTGCGCATCCCTCCGATGCCACAAGTCTAGAAAAGAGAACAGAAAGGCCGAGAGAGTTATTTTAACGTCAGCAATGTTTCACTCATGCTCCTTACAGGCTCGAAGCTCAAGGGGACAGTCCTTTCGAGCCACTCGTCTGAACCTGTTTACTGAGGAGAAGATGTAGGCCATTCAGCCCGTCAACCCATTCCTTGTCCATTCGATAAGATCACGGCTGCTCCACACTCCCCCCCCGCCTCTGCTAACCTGTCACCCCTACTTGCTTGTGAAGAATCTCTCTGTCCCCGCCTTAAGAATACTCAAAAACTCTGTTTCCACTGTCTTTTTCAGGGCAGATTCTTGCCTCAGAGAGAAAACCTGCCCGCTCACCTGCTTCAAATGGGTGGCGCTCCATTTCGAATCGTTCTGGATGCTCCGACAAGAGGAAACATCCGCTCCACAGCCATTCTGCCAAAACCCACTAGGACCTTACTGCTTGAGTTGAGTCATCTCTTTCTCATTTAAACTCTGGTGACCACAAAGCTGGTCTGTCCAGCCTTTCCTCATAATGCGGCCTGTCTGTTCGACATATCAGTCTAGTGAAGCTCTTCAGAACTGCTTCTAAAGCAGCTACATGCTTCCTTAAATAAGGTGAGTAATACTGTGCACTGTACTGCAGTCGCAGTCTCACTAATGGCCTAATAACTAAAGTACGACCTCCTACCTTCACAAGAAAAACAGACGTTGCTGGAGAAACTCAGCAGGTCTGGCAGCATCTGTACCCAGAGAAACAGAGTTAGCCTTTCGAGTCTGGTATGATATTTCTTCAGACTGCCACTCTTTGTTCTAAAAGCAACACACGGTGGCTTGGGGGTTAGCGCTGCAGCCTCACAGTACCAGGGGCCTGGGTTCGATCCCTCCCTCGGGCGACTGCCTGTGCGGAGTTTGCGCCTTCTCCCCGTGTCTGCGTGGGTTTCCTCCCACAGTCCGAAGGTGTGCAGGTTAGAGTGGATTGGCCGCGCTAAATTGACGAGTGTGTTCAGGGATGTGTAAATTCGGTGGGCTAGAGGGGGGATGGCTCTGGGTGGGATACTTCAAGAGTTGGTGGACTTTTTGGGCTGAAGGGCCTGTTTCCACACTATAGGGATTTCATATTAGACTCAGAAACAGGGTTAACATACACAGTCTGATATGTGTCACCTTTCGAACAAAGAATGGCAGTCTGCAGAAGAGTCACACCAGATTTGAAATGTTTCTCTCTCCACACATGCCGAGTTTCTCCAGCAGTTTCTGTTTTATTTCAGGTTTCTAGTATTTTGCTTTTATTTTACTCTCTACTTTTATTTTAAATCCCCTTCACGATTAATTGTGATATTCTATAAGCTTTCTCATAGTTACTTGCTGTTCCTGCAGACTAATCTTTTGCAATTCATGCACAAGGACACCCAGATCCTACTGCACCTCACCATTTGGATGGTGTACTTTTTCCATTCCTCTTTCCAAAAAGGACTATTTCACAGTTTCCCACATAATATTCCATTTGCCGGATCTTTGTCCACTCACTGAATCTATCCAAATCTCCCTGCAGCATCCTCCTGCCCCCTGGGGAGGCAATGGCCTAGTGGTATTATCACTGGACTATTAACCCAGAGACCCTAGTTAATGTCCTGGGGACCTGGTATTGAACCCCACCACTGCAGATGGCAGAATTTGAACTTAATTTTAAAAAAAAACCTGGAGTCGAGAGTCTAATGATGACCATGAATCAATTGTTACAAGGGGAAAAAAAAACCTCATCTGCCTCACCACTGGAAGGAAACTGCCATCTTTACCTGGTCTGGCCTACATGTGACTCCAGGCCCACAGCAATGTGGTTGACTCTTAACTGCCCTCTGGGCAATTAGGGACAGGCAGTAAATGCCACGACGCCCTCATCCCATGAATGAATAGTCAAAAAGAACTTCACAATTTAGTCTCTTCAAAGACCATGAAAGGATTTAATATACAAGGGCACCGCTGTAGATTTTAGATTGGTAACCCGAGGAGACAACACTATGGGCAGAACTGAGTGAAGGGGAATTACCAGTTGACACAACAAGTTTGCTGCGATCTGGGACGCACTGACTTAAAGCAGATCCAATGCGGGAATTTTCGGATAAAGTCTCACAGGAGTGGGGGACAAGGCAGAGAGGAGTGGGACTTTCCTGTAATTTTAATTTCATGGGGGTGTCCCTGGTCATTGGCTGCTCCATCCCTTGAACTGCAAAGCTTGCAAGGGTCATCATTCAGGGCAATTAAAACTCAACCCCATGGCTGTGGGCCTGGAGTCACATGTAGGCCAGACCAGGTAAGGATGGCAGTTTCCTTACCTAAAGGGCCATTAGTGAACCCGATGGGTTTTTACAACAATCGATGATCATTGTCACAGAGCCTAACACTCACACTAGCGTTGAATTCTAGATAATTAGTTGAATTTAAATTCTACCAGTCCTATGGTGGGATTTGAACCCATGTCCCCAAAGCATTCGCATAGGCCTCTGGGCAGCGACTAACTGGATAGATCTTCCAGGGCACCAGTACAGACATGGAGTTGTGGATAGTGTGGAAGGATGTTACAGGTTACACAGGGACATAGATAAGCTGCAGAGCTGGGCTGAGACATGGCAAATGGAATTTAATGCGGAAAAGTGTGAGGTGATTCACTTTGGAAGGAGTAACAGGAATACAGAGTACTGGGCTAATGGTAAGATTCTTGGTAGTGCGGATGAGCAGAGGGATCTCGGTGTCTATGTGCATAGATCCCTGAAAGTTTCCACCCAGGTTGATTGGGTTGTTAAGAATCTTACGGTGTGTTAGGTTTTATTGGTAGAGGGACCGAGTTTCAGAGCCATGAGGTTATGCTGCAGCTGTACAAAACTCTGGTGCGGCCACACTTGGAGTATTGCGTACAGTTCTGGTCACCGCATTATAAGAAGGATGTGGAAGCGTTGGAAAGGGTGCAGAGGAGATTTACCAGGATGTTGCCTGGTCTGGAGGGAAGGTCTTATGAGGAAAAGCTGAGGGATTTGAGGCTGTTTTCATTAGAGAGAAGGTTAAGAGGTGATTTAATAGAGACATACAAGATGATCAGAGGATTAGATAGGGAGGACATTGAGAGCCTTTTTCCTCAGATGGTGATGGCTAGCACGAGGGGACATAGCTTTAAATTGAGGGGTGATAGATATAGAACAGATGTCAGAGGTAGGTTCTTTACTCAGAGAGTCGTAAGGGCGTGGGATGTCCTGCCTGCAACAGTAGTAGACTCGCCAAGTTTAAGGGCATTTAAATGGTCATTGGATAAACATATGGATGATAATGGAATAGTGTAGATTAGACGGGCTTCAGAGTGGTTTCACAGGTCAGCACAACATCAAAGGCCAAGGGGCTGTACTGCACTGTAATGTTCTATGTATCATAGAATCCCTACAGTGTGGAAACAGGCCCTTTGGCCCAACAAGTCCACACCGACCCTCAGAGCATCCCACCCAGCCCCATCTCCCATAACCCACACACCTCTGAACAATACAGGCTATTTCCTGTGGCCAATCCACCTGGCCTGCACATCTTTAGACTGTGACAGGAAACTGGAGCGCCTGGAGGAAACCCACGCAGTCACGGGGAGAACGTGCGAACTCCACAGAGACGGCACCCGAGGCTGGAATTGAACCTGGGTCCCTGGTGCTGTGAGGCTACAGGTGCTAACCACTGAGCCACCGTGATCCCATGTGAAGCTGAATGGCCTCCTTCAGCCTATTGTTCTGCAACTGTGTGATCTGAAGCCTTGACGTGTCACCTTACACGTGTTTTGGAAAGGTACAGCACAGAAGGAGGTTATTCGGACCATGATGTCTGTGCTGGCTCTTTGAAAGTGTTCTCTGATTAGCCTCACTTGTCCTGTTCTTTGCCCATTCCTCGGCAGATGTGATACCATTTGCCCCCTCAAACTGGTGTCAAAGTTTCCAGCTGAACCTCAACACTCCCTCCGCTTGTGCACCCACTCAAAATGCCAATGGAATTCATGTGCTTTTGTTTTGGCCACATGACACATCAATAGGATTTGCCGCTCCCAACCCTTTAATTCATCCTTCTCATCCTTCCCTTCAACTCACACAACATTGAGACAATAAAGAAACCCCGAACAACTCACCCTTCCTTTGGTTTTATTTTTCCGCTTTGGCGTGTCTTCCTCCAGGTCTTCAGCCTCAATCTCATGAGGGAAGTCACTCGCTAAGATCCTCTGCAAGAAACGAGAGGTTTAAGGTTGGCGTTGGCTTGGCCAATTCTGATTGGGTGAACCGCAGGGAGGGTACGATCATGCAATTACTCTCCCTCAACCAACCAGCAGCTGAGCCCCACCCCAGGCTTTACCATTGGCTGAACTGCAACGTGTCAATCATCCCAAGGCCCAGCTCCCATTTCACCCTCCCCTCCCCCGACATGCTCACACAGCCAATGGCAAAGCAGATAATTGGATACTGCTTGGCCATTGGGTTGGAACTAACAGCGGGAGTAGGCAATTCAACCTTTCAAACCCAGTTTGCTATTTAACATGATCATGGCTGATCTTATCCTGGTCTCAACTCCACTCTCCTGCCTGCTCCCCATCACCCTTTATCCCGCTTTCCAGCAGGAATATCTCAATTTCTTTCTTGAATCTGTTGATTGATTCTGCCTCCCCTGTGCTCTGGAGTTCCACAGATTAACAACCCTCAGAAAAATAGTTTCTCCCCATCTCAGTTTTGAACTTAACCCCCATCTCACTCTATGTCCGTGATCTCTTGCTCGGGATTGTCCCACAAGGGGAAATGTCTGCTCAGCATCCACTTTATCAATCCTCTTTAGCATTTTGCATACCTCAATATGTCCTCCATTCTTCTGAACTTCAGCGAGTACAAGCCCAAACTATTTAACTGCTCCTTATACAACGGCCCCTTCATCCCTGGAATCAATTTGGTGAACTTCCTTTGAATTGCCTCCAGTGCCACCACAAACCTTCTCAAGTAAGGAGGCCAGAACTGGGCACAATATTCCAGATGCAGCCTCACCATCAGCCTGTATGACTGTAACGACATTTCTTTACTTTTACAATCCAGCCCTTTCGCAATAAATGCCAGGATACCATTTGCTTTTCTAACTATACGCTGCACCTCCAAGCCCCCACTTTCTATGACTGAAGGACACCTAGATCCCTCTGCACTGAAGCACTTTGAATCTGCTCCCCATTTAAATAATAATTTGCCCTTTCTTTCTGGCCAAAATGGGCAACTTCGCACCTATCCACACTAAACTCTATCTGTCAGATTCTTGCCCATTCTCCTAGCCTAACGATATCCATCTGTAAACGCTTTATCTCCTCATCACAGCATCATTTCCCACCTAATTTTAGTATCATCCGTGAATTTTACTATGTTACACTGTCCCTGAGTTTGTTGACTTGCTCGCTGAGCTGGCTTGTTTTTGCTCAGACATTTCGTCACCATGCCAGGTAACATCATCAGTACAGCCTCCGATGACGCGATGTTATTCTACTCCACTCAGAATTTATACTATCCGGTCCGTAATGGTGAGTACAGTCATTTCTGGTTTTGATCTGTATGGGTTCATATAGAGGGTCAAATTCTACGTGTTTGTTGATTGAAGTATGAGTGGAGAACCATGCCTGTAGGAATTCCTGTGTGTGTCTAAACAGTGTAGAACAACATCGCTTCATTGGAGGCTCCGCTGATGTCACCGAAACGTCTGAACAAAAACAAGCCAGCTCAGCAAGCAAGTTGACAACCTCACCCACAACCTGAGCTACTGATCTTCGCCAATACTTCATACACCGTCCTTGTTTGCAGATCATTCATGTAGGTCCGAGAACTGACCCCTTGTGACAGCCCACCAGTCACAGTTCACCATCCAGAGAAGGACTCATTTACGCTGGATGAACACAGCAGGCCAACGAGCATCTCAGGAGCACAAAAGCTGACGTTTTGGGCCTAGACCCTTCATCAGAGAGGGGTATGGGGTGAGGGTTCTGGAATAAATAGGGAGAGAGGGGGAGGCGGACTGAAGATGGAGAGAAAAGAAGATAGGTGGAGAGGAGACTATAGGTGGAGAGTTAGGGAGGGGATAGGTCAGTCCAGGGAAGACGGACAGGTCAAGGAGGTGGGATGAGGTTAGTAGGTAGGAAATGGAGGTGCGGCTTGAGGTGGGAGGAAGGGATAGGTGAGAGGAAGAACAGGTTAGGGAGGCGGGGGCAGGCTGGGCTGGTTTTGGGATGAGCTTCCTCTACATTGGGGAAACCAAGCGGAGGCTTGGGGACTGCTTTGCAGAACACCTCCGCTCGGTTCGCAATAAACAACTGCACCTCCCAGTCGCAAACCATTTCCACTCCCCCTCCCATTCCTCAGACGACATGTCCATCATGGGCCTCCTGCAGTGCCACAATGATGCCACCCGAAGGTTGCAGGAACAGCAACTGATATTCCGCTTGGGAACCATGCAGCCCAATGGTATCAATGTGGACTTCACAAGCTTCAAAATCTCCCCTTCCCCCACCGCATCCCAAAACCAGCCCAGTTCGTCCCCTCCCCCCACTGCATCCCAAAACCAGCCGAGCGTGTCCCCACCTCCTGAACCTGTTCTTCCTCTAACCTGTCCCTTCCTCCCACCTCAAGCCGCACCTCCATTTCCTACCTACTAACCTCATCCCACTTCCTTGACCTGAAAATCTTCCCTGGGCTGACCTATCCCCTCCCTACCGCCCCACCTATACTCTCCTCTCCACCTATCTTCTTTTCTCTCCATCTTCAGTCCGCCTCCCCCTCTCTCCCTATTTATTCCAGAACCCTCTCCCCATCTCTCTCTCTGATGAAGGGTCTAGGCCCGAAACGTCAGCTTTTGTGCTCCTGAAATGCTGCTTGGCCTGCTGTGTTCATCCAGCGTAAATGAGTCCTTCAGACTTTGTTATCTTGGATTCTCCAGCATCTGCACTTCCCATTATTTCTGACTCATTTACCCTGGCCCCTCTGTTTTCTGTCAGTCAGCCAATCCTCTGTCCGAGCCAATACTCTGCCATTAACCCCTCCGGGATCTAACTTTCTGGGTCAGTCTTTCATGCAGCACCTTGTCAAATGCCTTCTGGAAGTCTCGACATACCACATACACCAAATCCCCATTATCATCCACCTGCTGGTTACATCCTCAAAGAACCCCAGGAAAAGTGTCAAGCCCGTGTTGCCCTTTGGGAAACCAGGCTGACATGCAAGGCAGCAGCCACCTGCGCAACAGTCACAGTTGGGCAGAGAGAAGCCAGAGGTGTGGGCTCAATTCCCACAGCATGGTGACCCACTGGTTAAACTCGAACGAGAGAGTTATCCTCTGGGACTTTACCTGACATTCGCTGATGCTCTCCTCGTCTTTCATCTCCGCCTTCTTCTCTGCCGCATCTGCGCACAGCAGGGCTTCCAAGGCCGGGCCCTCAGGCAGCAGGCCCTCCTTCTTCAGGGCCACCTCGGTATCTGAGCAGAGATACGCAAGAAACAACAGCATTTGGTCGCCACGCCAATGACCCCTGGCCTCATCTTAACCTCCGGGTGCCCACCGCGGTTGGGCGTTACCGTAAAAATCACCACGGAAATGAGGTGGGCCCCTTAAATTATGGGAAAAAATTCAGGAAAAGAGGATGTAACGATACGGTCATTGGGCTGATCACAGGGTCACACAAGAGGTCCTTCAGCGCATCAAGACAATCAGGAGAAGGCAATGGCCTAGTGGCACTATTGTTGGACTGTTAATCCAGAGACCCAGGTAATGATCTGGTGATCCAGGTTCGAATCCTGCCACGGCAGATGGTGGAATTTGAATTCAATAAAATATGTGGAATTAAGAGTTTGATGATGATCATGAATCCATTGTCGATTGTCAGGAACAACTGATCTGGTTCAGTAATGTCCTTTAGGGAAGGAAACTGCCATCCTTACCTGGTCTGGCCTACATGTGACTCCAGACCCACAGCAATGTGGGTGACTCTTAACTGCCCTCTGGGCAATTAGGGATGGGCAATAAATGCTGCCTGGGCAGCAATACCCTCATCCCATCAATGAATAAAGGTAAAACAAAGCCTGTTCTGCCAAACTATCTATACTAGTCCCACTTCCCTGCACTAGGCCTGTAGCCTTGAGTGTGATGACATCTAAAGTGCTCATCAAAGTACTTTTTAAAGGTTGCCATGACGTGGAGGTGCTGGGCAAGGCCAGAAATCACACAACACCAGGTTATAGTCCAACAGGCTTATTGACGTCACAAGCTCTCAGAGCACTGTCCCTCCCTGTCGGTGCATTCCAGGCCTCATCACCTTCTGGCTGAAAACATTTTTCCTCTATATCCCTCAAAACCTCCTGGATTTCACTTTACAGTTATGCCCCCTTGTCAAAATCGAAAGAACTGCGGATGCTGTAAATCAGGAACAAAAACAAAATTGCTGGAAAAGCTCAGCAGGTCTGGCAGCATCTGTGAAGAAAAAAAAGAGTTAATGTTTCGGGCCCGGTGACCAAAGGGGGATGAGCAAAGTTAACTCTGTTTCTTTCTTCACAGATGCTGCCAGACCTGCTGAGCTTTTCCAGCAACTTCTCTTTCTGTTGTAGTTGTTGAATGCTCCCTTGGTATTGGCTATTTCCTTGGAGACATGAGTTCAAATCCAACTGATGGGAGAATTTAAATTTAGTTTATGAAACAATTTTGGAATTGATGGCTACGCCCAGTGACATGACAACAAAACTATCATCGATTGATATTAAAAACCATTTCTGGTTCAGTAATTTGCTTTCGGGAAGGAAATCTGCCATCTCTACCTGGTCAGGCCTTAACATGACCCCAGAACCACAGCAATGGGATTAACTCTGAACGGCCCCAGCTGCTCGGTTGTTCTGGGGTAGGGGCACAAAAGCTGGATTTACCAGTGATGCCCACTGAATAAAAAAGAGGAAGCTCCCACCAGCCCCTGTGCTCCCCCCGCCCAAGCCTGACCCATCATCAGCACGACCAAGAGCAGCTCAGAAGCTGGGAATACTGCGTTGAATTATCACCCCCTGACTCCCCAAAGCCTGTCCACCATCTACAAGGTACAAGTCAGGAGTGGGATGGGATACTCCCCACTTGCCCTGGATGGGGGCAGCCCCAACAACACTCAAGAAGCTCGACACCATCCAGGACAAAGCAGCCGCTTGATTGGCACCACATCCACAAACATCCCACTCCCTCCACCACCGACATTCAGTCGCAGCAGTGTGTACCATCTACAAGATGCACTGCAGAGATTCACCAAAGATCCTCAGACAGCACCTTCCAAACCCATAGCCAATTCCATCTAGAAGGACAAGGGGCAGCAGATACATGGGAACATCACCCCCTGCAAGTTACCCGCCAAACCGCTCACCATCCTGACTTGGAAATATATCGCCCTGTTCCTTCACTGTCGCTGGGTCAAAATCCTGGAACTCCCTCCCTAAGGGCATTGTGGGTCAACCCACAGCACATGGACTGCAGCGATTCAAGAAGGCAGCTCACCCCCACCTTCTCAAGGGCAACTCGGGATGGGCAAGAAATGCTGACCCAATCAGAGTCACCGACTTCCCACAAAAAATGAATAGAAAAAAAATGACTGACTTACTCCTGGGTGAGGAGTTTAGGGGTCCCCAGGCACGGGGGATGCATGTGAAAATGAGGTGTGGGAATGGTAGTAGAGGGCATGTTGCTATGGAATGTGTTGGGGGGGTGGGAGAATGGTGTGAACGCTGGCAGGTCACCAGAGGGAGGCGGCAACTGACGGTTTGTTGGCTTTGCAAAGACACACAGTGCATAGACTGTAGACCACTGTCATCGATACAGGCTGCAGGAACCCAGAGCTGTGGAGAGGGGGTGGTCCTGTAAACGCTGGCAGGGTGGGTCAGCCTGAACAAGGTGAGCATTTACTACCTCTCCCTATTTGCCCTTGAGAAGGAGCAGAAGGTGGCCATTCAGCCCTTCCAGCCTGCACTGCTATTCACCAGCATCAGGACTGTTTGCCTACTTCAACTCCACATCCCTGCACTATCCCATGATCCATTCCATTGGGTCGAGCAGCCTCCCTATGGTGTGGGCTGGTTAGCTCAGTTAGCTGGACAGCTGGTTTGTGGTGCAGAGTGACACCGATGACTTGAGTTCAATTCCCACATGGGCTGTGGTCACCATGAAGGACTCTCTTTCTTCAACCTCTCCCCCCTCCCGCCTCGCTTGAGGCATAGTGACCCTCAGGTTAAACCACCACTAGCCATCTCTCTCTCTAATGAGGCCGTGGGACCATGGCGACTTCACTTTAGCTAGCACCTTTCTGATAGAGCACCAAGTCTAGTCAGCGAGGTAGGGCTGAGAGAAGTGCAGTGTTGGAAGGAAGAGATGGCAGGGATTGTTCTGGGTGCAGTGTCATGGACAGAGGGACTGCAGCTCCAGCGGTCAGGCCTGGTTTGTGACTGATGCCTGGAGCTGAAGGGCTTCATGATCCTGAGGGAGTGGGGGAGCATTGCTGGAGAATACTCCTGGTGATTCTTGCTAAAATGATCTGAGGTTGGTCACACTCTAAGGCAGAAAGGTAAAGCTGCCACAGTTGAAGAGCCTGTGCAACTCTCTGTTGGTGCTGGTACATGAGCTGCAAGGATTCACAGATTCACTGCAGTGTGGAAGCAGGCCATTCAGCCCACAGCAACCCTCTGCACAGCAGCCCCCCCCATCCCTAGGACCCTGCATTTCCCATGGCTAATCCACCCTCACCTACACACACCTTTGGACAATGGTGGGAAATTGGAACACCCAGACGAAGCCCACGCAGACACGGGGAGAACAATGCAAAGACAGTTGCCTGAGGCTGGAATCGAACCCGAGTGCCTGTGCTGTGAAGCAGCAGTGCTAACCATCGAGCCACCATGCCTCTTCACAGTGTAGATGCAGGAAGGATTTTTCCCTCTGGCTGTGGGCATCTAAAACAGAGGACACAGTCTCAGGATAAGGAGTCGGCCATTTTCGGAGATGAGGAGAAATTTTTTCCTTCAGAGGAGTTGGGGGGGTGGAATTCCAGGAAGTTCTAGACCAGGGAAGCTCATTCATTCAATATGTAAGGCAGAGATCCATAGGTTTCTAGGGATCGTGGGATAGTGCAGGAATGTGGAGTTGAAATAGATAAACAGCCTTGATGCAGGTGAATAGCAGAGCAGGCTCAAAGAGCTGAATGGCCACCTCCTCCTGCTCCTTCTCAAGGGCAAATAGGGAGAGGTAGTAAATGCTCGCCTCGTCCCATGACTGAAGTTTGACTGTTTCCTACGTAGGACAGGCATTTGAGGTAAGAATGTGAGTGAAATCTTTGAGAGAATCCTTATCAGGGGGTTATAAAATCAGGAGGGGCATAGATAAGGTGAATAACAAGGTCTTTTCTCTAGGGTTGGGGAGTTCAAAACCAGATGGCATAATTTTAAGGTGAGACAAGAAAGATTTTAAAAGGGACCTGAGGGACATTTTCACGAAGATAACAAAGTGTGGAGCTGGAGGAACACAGCAGGCCAGGCAGCCTCAGAAGAGCAGGGAAACGGACCTTTCGGGTCAGGAACCTTCTACAGAAGAAGGGTCTTTCTGAACAAGGGTCCCGACCCGAAATGTCAGCCTTCCTGCTCCTCTGATGCTGCCTGACCTGCTGTGTTCCTCCAGCTCCACACTGAGTTATCTCAGACTCCAGCATCTGCAGTTCTTACTGTCTCATATTCAGCCTAGAGCCTTGTTACTGAGCACAAACAGCTCCTCAAACAGGGTCAGCCCTGACCACCTTCACCTTTAACAGTGAACTTCCAACTTGCCATCAGTCAGAGGGGATGAGCTGCTAATTCACTCCCTGTTAATTAAATGGTCGATGGGTTATTAGCCAGGTCCCGGAGGACAGGAGGGAAATTCATCATGACCAATGTGTGATTCTTAAAGGGGTGATAAGCACACAATTCTGACAAGTCGCTGGATTTCCAGAGAACAGAGAGCTGATCAATTAGAGAGTGAAACACTGATCGGAAGATTAGACGCCTCATCAATCAAATGGATCTGGTAACGATTTTGCTAAACCACTCGACTCTTGTTAATGTTGGTGTAACTGCTGGAGGATCTGAAAAGACACAGAGCCTATTTCACATTGCATTTCAGTAGGGCCCTGGGGAGTGTTGTCAAACAGAGAGACCTAGGCGTTCAGGTACATAGTTCCTTGGAAGTTGTGTCACATATAGACAGGGTGGTTAAGAGGGTGCTTAGCGTAACTACCTTCGCCGTTGACTATAGAGGTTGGGACGTCAGGTTGAAGACATGGTGAGGCCAGCTTTGGAATAATTATGTATAGTTCTGGTTGCCCTCCTATAGGAAGGATATTATTAAACTGGAACGGGTGCAGAAAAGATTTACAAGGATGTTACCGGAACTGGAGGGGTAGGCAAGTTTGAAACTAATTTTAAGACGAGTGGAAAAGAGGCCTGAGAGGCAACTTTTTCACACAGAGGCTGGTTTGTACGTGGAATGACCTGCCAGAGGAAGTGCTAATGGTGAGCATAATTACAACATTTAAAGGACATTTGGGCAAGTACACAAATAGAAAAGGATTAGACGGATATGGGCCAAATGCAGGCGAGAGAGGCTAGTTTAGTTTGGGAAAACTGGTCAGTATGGACTGGTTGGACCAAAGGACATAGAACACTACAGCACAGTACAGGCCCTTCGGCCCTCGATGTTGCATCGACCTGTGAAACCAATCTGAATCCCATCTAACCTACACTATTCCATTATCATCCATATGTTTATCCAATGACCATTTAAATGCCCTTTAAGTTGGCAAGTCTCCTACTGTTGCAGGCAGGGCATTCCACGCCCTTACTACTCTCTGAGTAAAGAATCTACCTCTGACATCTGTCCTATATCTTTCACCCCTCAATTTAAAGCTATGTCCCCTCGTGCTAGCCGTCACCATCTGAGGAAAAAGGCTCTCACTGTCCACCCTGTCTAATCCCCTGATCATCTTCTATGTCTCTATTAAGTCGCCTCTTAACCTCTTCTCTCTAACAAAAACAGCCTCAAGTCCCTCAGCCTTTCCTCATAAGACCTTCCCTCTGTACCAGGCAACACCCTGGTAAATCTCCTCTGCACCCTTTCCAACGCTTCCACATCCTTCCTATAATGTGGCGACCAGAACTGTACACAATACTCCAAGTGCGGCCGCGTCAGAGTTTTGTACAGCTGCAACATGGCCTCATGGCTCCGAAACTCCATCCCTCTACCAATAAACCTAACACACCGCACGCCTTCTTAACAACCCTATCAACCTGGGTGGAAACTTTCAGGGATCTATGCGCATGGACACCGAGATCCCTCTGCTCATCCACACTACCAAGAATCTTACCATTAGCCCAGTACTCTGTATTCCTGTTACTCCTTCCAAAGTGAATCACCTCACACTTTTCCGCATTAAACTCCATTTGCCACCTCTCAGCCCATCTCTGCAGGTTATCTATGTCACTCTGTAACCTGCAAAATCATTCCACAATATCCACAACTCCACCGACTTTAGTGTCATCTGCAAATTTACTAACCCATCCTTCTACGCCCTCATCCAGGTCATTTACAAAAACGACAAACAGCAGTGGCTCCAAAACAGATCCTTGCGGTACACCACTAGTAACTGAACTCCAGGATGAACATTTTCCATCAACCGCCACCCTCTGTCTTCTTCCAACTAGCCAATTTCTGATCCAAACCGCTAAATCACCTTCAATCCCATTCCTCCGCATTTTGTACAATAGCCTATCGTGGGGAACCTTATCGAACGCTTTACTGAAATCCATATACACCACATCAACCGCTTTACCTTCATCCACCTGTTTGGTCACCTTCTCAAAGAACTCCATAAGGTTTGTGAGGCTCGACCTACCCTTCACAAAACTGTGTTGACCATCCCTCATCAAATTATTCCTTTCTAGATGATTATAAATCCTATCTCTTATAATCCTCTCCAACACTTTACCCACAACCAAGTAAGGCTCACTGGTCTGTGATTATCAGGGTTGTCTCTACTCCCCGTCTTGAACAAGGGACAACATTTGCTATCCTCCAATCTTCTGGCACTATTCCTGTAGACAATGGCGACATAAAGATCAAAGCCAAAGGCTCTGCAATCTCCTCCCTAGCTTCCCAGGGAATCCTAGGATACATCCCATCCAGCCCAGGGACTTATCTATTTTCACACTTTCCAGAATTGCTAACACCTTCTCCTTATGGATCTCAATCCCGTCTAGTCTAACAACCTGTATCTCAGTACTGTCCTTGACAACATTATCTTTTTCCTGTGTGAATACTGACGAAAAATATTCATTTAGTGTGTCTCTTATTTCTTTGGACTCCACGCACAACTTCCCACTACTGTCCGTGACTGGCCCTAATCTTACTCTAGTCATTCTTTTATTCCTGACATACCTATAGAAAGCTTTAGGGTTTTCCTTGATCTTACCTGCCAAAGACTTCTCATGTCCTCTCCTGGCTCCTAGCTCTCTCTTTAGATCCTTCCTGGCTAACTCTCAAGCGCCCTAACTGAGCCTTCACGCCTCATCTTTACATAAGCCTCCTTCTTCCTCTTGACAGGAGATTCAACTTCCTTAATAAACCCTCGCTCGACCACTTCCTCCCTGCCTGACAGGTACATACTTATCAAGGACACGCAGTTGCTGTTCCTTGAACAAGCTCCACATTTCAATTGTGCCCAGCCCCTGTCATTTCCTTTCCCATCCTGTGCATCCTAAATCTTGCCTAATCGCCTCATAATTGCCTTTCCCCCAGCTATAACTCTTGCCCTCCAGTATACACCTATCCCTTTCCATCGCTAAAGTAAACCTAACCAAATTGTGGTCACTATCACCAAAGTGCTCACCTACCTCCAAATCTAACACCTGGCCTGATTCATTACCCAGTACCAGATCCAATGTGGCCTCACCTCTTGTTGGCCTTATCTGCACTGTATGGCTTAACCCGCCATTCAACCCAACTGTCAATGTTGGTCTTTATGCTCCCTAAAAGTCTCTGTTCTCCCCCTCCACTGTAACCCCCATTCTAATGCCCTGTCCCTGTTCTGATCTCAGTGGGTGGCTCATACTGTACCAGTCAGATCACAGTATGAGACCTGGGTTGATGAATTACCTATGTTTTATTTCTGCTATTTGTTTATTGTGCTAGTCACCTAAAATCAAGAGACTGTCAACTAAAGAACATAAGAAAAGCAATAAATTTTTAGATTTAACTCTCAACAACAACCCTGACAGATACTCAATCCCCATGGAAGTATGCTCCTGACTCCACACGTTCGCTTAGCCTGATATCACTAACATTTGTTATCCATCCCTAGATGCCCATGAATTGAACGGCTGTCTAACTGGCCATTTGTGGGCACAATTACGAGTCAACCCCATTGCTGTGGGTCTGGAGTCACATGGAGATCAAACTGGGTAAGGATGGCCAGATTGCCTTCCCTAAAAGGAAACAGTAATCCTGATGGGATTTTTTTTATGACGACTGACTGCATGGTCATCATTAGACTAACCTTTAATACCAGATTTTATCAATTTGAATTCAAATTTCACCATCCATCATTGAGTGCCTCGAATCCACGACCACAGAGCATGCATCTAATATTGTGGATTGAGAGGCCAACAACATTGCCACTGCCTGGCCGCCCCACCTTGACTTACCCAAAGGCTTTGCTGTACAAATTGGCACATTGGTGCACATTATGTGTGCAAGGAAACTGGTCATAGCTTTTCAACTCTTTTTGTTAAATACAGAACACAACACATGAGCTCTCACATTAGGGGCTGGAGTAGACTGTTCAGCAGCACGAACCTGCTCCGTCATTCAGTACCACATCTGATTGTAATCTCAAATCCACATTCCTGTCTACCCCTGAACACCTTTCACCCTTTCCTCAACAAGAATGTATCTAACTCCACCTTGGAAATATTCAAGGGCTCTGCTTCCACACCCTTTCAGGAAGAGAGCTCTGAAACTCATCACCCACCTCCCCAACACCCCCCAGAGAAAAAAAATCTCACCTCATCTCCGTCTTAAATGAGTGACCCCTGGCTTTGAAATGGTGCCCCCCTGGTTCTAAATTCCTCAAAGGCAGAAACATTCTCTCCACATCCATCATGTCAAGTCCCCGAGAGAACTGCGGACGCTGTAAATCAGGAACAAAAACTGAAGTTGCTAGAAAAGCTCAGAGTTCTGAGGAAGGGTCACCTTCGTTAAACATTAACTCTGTTTTTTCCTTCACGGATGCTGCCAGGCCTGCTGAGCTTTTCCAGCAACTTTGTTTTTGACCCCTCAGGGTTTTACATGTTTCAGTCACACTGCCTCGTATTGTTTTAAACTCCAGTGGATACAAACCCAGTGTGTTCTACCTCTCCACCTCACACAACACTCTCACTTCAGCTAATAGCTTGGCAAACCTTCTCTCAGCTATCTCCAACACCTCTACATCTTCCCTTGTATTAAGGTAACCAGTGCCGTACACAATACTCCAGGTGTATTCCCACCAGTGCTCTGTATAACTGAAGTATAACCTCCAACTTTTCAATTCCCTGTGCGATAAATGACAACTTTCCGTGAAATTTCCTAATTACTTCCGGTTCCCGCAGACTAACCTCTTGTAATTTGTGCACGAGAACACCTAAACACCCCTGCACCTCAGAGCCCTCCGATCTGTCACTAGGTACACAATAAGCTTCCTTTTTGTTAAACTATATCTGCCAAAATGGACAATTTCATACTTTCACATCATACTTGATTTGCCGTAACATTGCCCGGTCACTGAACCTATCTGAACCTTTGTGTCCTCTTCATAAATTCACAGAGGGTGACAGACCTGAGAAGCTTCCGGAAATTTAACGGCCAATGACTGCAATTACACCATGACTGTTGACATAGCAATTTACAACAGTAAGCACTGGCAAAAACACATCACTAAAAATCATGGCAACAAGAGTGTGCATCCCACAAAATTCTTAATATAGTAATATTGTTGTACAAGAGAAGACCATTTGTGATTATTTGACAACATGTGTTGTAAAAATCTTACTGGGCTGGAGGGGGTGCCTAGCAACAGGCTCAGGCTCAATGGGGGCCTGACTGGAAGCTCACAAACTGGTTCCATGTCTGATAGGGAGAGGGAAAAAAACACAGAAAATGCTCATAAACACATTACACATTAAATTAAATCATTCCCCACACTCCGCCTGGATTCGGGAAGAGATCCAAGAGCAAAAGTCTCTCTCTTACCAAGTTTAATCTCACAGGGTCTCAGCCTTGGGTCTTCCAGGATATTTAAGCGTCTCTTCTTCCGCCAGCATCGAGCTGGGTAGGTGTACAACTGTCCCGGGGCCAATCCTACAGGAATCAGGCATACAAGCCAACTGAAGGTTAGATATTTCAGAATGAACAGGTTTCTGGTGAGCAATTAGAAAAACATGAAAACGGAGACAATGAGAGAAGTAGGCCATTTGGCCCTTCGAGCCTGCTACCCTCTTCAATATGTTTGTGGCTGATCATCTAACTCAGCCCCCTGCTCCTGCATTCTCCCCATTCTCTTTGATGGGGAAGAAAGTGTTTCCCCCAACCCCTGCCTAGGCCCCTGCCCCAGCCTCACTCCTCTTCTCCCCCACCAAACCCCTGCCCTCTCTCCCAGCCTTTCTATCGCCCCCAGCCTCACTCCCCGTCTCCCCCACCAAACCCCTGCCCTCTCTCCCAGCCTTTCTATCGCCCCCTGCCCCTCTCCCCGTCTCCCCCACCAAACCCCTGCCCTCTCTCCCAGCCCTTCTAACCCCCACAGCTACTCTCCCCATCTCCCCCACCAAACCCCTGCGCTCTCTTCCAGCCTTTCTATCGCCCCCTGCCCCTCTCCCCGTCTCCCCCACCAAACCCCTGCCCTCTCTCCCAGCCCTTCTAACCCCCACAGCTACTCTCCCCATCTCCCCCACCAAACCCCTGCGCTCTCTTCCAGCCCTTCTAACCCCGCCCAGCCCCTTTCCCTGTCTCCCCCACCAAACACCTGCGCTTTCTCCCAGCCCTTCCACACCCCCAGCCCCTCTCCCAATCTCCCACACTAAACCCCAGGCTTCTCTCCCAGCCTTTCTATCCCCGCCCAGCCCCTCTCCCCATCTCCCCCACCAAACCCCTGCCCTCTCTCCCAGCCCTTCTACCCCCACCCAGCCACTCTCCCCATCTCCCCCACCAAACCCCTGCCCTCACTCCCAGCTCTTCCACACCACCAGCCCCACTCCCCACCCCATCCCTCACCAAGCCCCTGACTCCTCTCCCAGCCCCTCTCCCCATCTCCTCCCTCCCCTTATTGCCTGCTGCCCCAGCCCCTCCATCCATCCCTATCCCCAAGGCCCTCTGACAGTGTGGCACTCCCTCAGGTGCTCACTGGAGGTTCAGTGTCACAATATCCTTACAATTGGAGGCAGAGAATTTGAAAGGTCCACAGATCATCTGAATGTAGAAATTCCCCCCCGTTATCTCCATCCAACATGTCCAGGCCCTCACAAACTGGCTCTAGGTACCCGCTCAGGGGGCAGCTACCTCTTAGTGCTGATCCTGACATGTCCCCTTCAAGAATCGTCTCTGTTTGAGTGAGACCACATCTCCTTATAAACTCTAAATCTCTGGTCCTAAACAGCCAATGAGTACAATATACTCAACACCCCCCGTCCCATGGTATTTTTTCTTTATTCATTCCTGGGATGAGGGCATTGCTGGCTAGACAGCATTTATTGGCCATCCCTAATTGCCCAGTTCAGTGTCAACCGCACAACTGTGGGTCTGGAGTCACATGTAGGCCCAAACCAGGTAAGGATGGCAGTTTCCTTCCCTGAAGGGCACCAGTGAACCAGATGGGTTTTGCCTGACAATCGACAATCATTAGATTCTTAATTCCAAATATTTTATTGAATTCAAATTCCACCACCTTCTGCGGCAGGACTCGAACCCAGGTCCGCAGAATGTTATCTGGGTCTCTGGATTAACAGCCCAGTGATAATACCACTAGACCATTGCCACCCCTCATACCAAGAAACAGCATGACAACAGAAACCGCTGTAGGTCGCTGTCTCTCTGAAGCTTCCTCATGTGTGTGGATCAAGTATTTGTTGCAGCGAGGGCCTGACTACTATAGGCTGAGGAGAGGGTCAGCGGAATTGCCGGACGGGATAATAAATGCCTGGGCTAAGAACATAAGAACCGGGACCATTCTGCCCCACCTGCTTCAGCATTTCATACTATCACTGCTAATCTCATCTCGGCCTCAACACCACTTTCCTGCCCGCTCTCCATAACCTTTCAACCCATCACTGATTCAAAAATCTGTCTGTCTGTCTCCTCTTTCAACTTGTTCAGTGTCCTAGCATCCACAGACTCACGGCCCTTCGAGAGAAGTAATTCCTCATCTCTGTCCTAAACCTCCCATCACTGACACTGCGTCAGGGAGTCCTCTCCGATACTGTGGGAGGGGGGCACTCGCCGATACTGCGGGAGGGGAGCACTCGCTGATACTGCAGGAGGGGGGCACTCGCTGATACTGTGGGAGGGGAGCACTCGCCGATACTGTGGGAAGGGAGCACTCGCCGATACTGTGGGAAGGGGGCACACGCTGATACTGCGGGAGGGGAGCACTCGCTGATCCTGCAGGAGGGGGGCACTCGCTGATACTGCAGGAGGGGAGCACTCGCTGATCCTGCAGGAGGGGAGCACTCGCTGATCCTGCAGGAGGGGGGCACTCGCTGATCCTGCAGGAGGGGGGCACTCGCTGATACTGCAGGAGGGGACCACTCGCTGATACTGCGGGAGGGGGGCACTCCCTGATACTGCGGCAGGGGAGCGCTCGCTGACACTGTGGGAGTGGGGCGCTCGCTGACAATGCGGGAGGTGAGCACTCGCTGATACTGCGGGAGGGGAGCGTTCGCTGACACTGCGGGAGGGGGGCACTTGCTGACATTGCGGGGAGGGGGGGGGCGCTCGCTGATAGTGTGCGAGAGGGGCGCTCGCTGACACTGCGGGAGGGGAGTACTCACTGTTACTGCGGGAGGGGAGCACTCGCTAATACTGCGGGAGGGGAGCGCTCGCTGATACTGCAGGAGGGGGAGCGCTCGCTGACACTGCAGGAGGGGGGCACTCACTGTTACTGCGGGAGGGGAGCACGCGCTGATACTGCGGGAGGGGGGCACGCGCTGATACTGCGGGAGGGGGGCACTCGCTAATACGGTGGGAGGGGAGCACTCGCTGATACTGCGGGAGGGGAGCAATCGCTGACACTGCGCGAGGGGAGTCCTCACTGGTACAACAGAATGGGATTCCTCAAGACTGTGGGAGGGGAGAACCCGCTGATACTGCAGGAGGGGAGCATGCGCTGACAATCCGGGTAGCGTGGGACACTCGCTGACACTGCGGGAGGGGGTCACACGCTGACAGTGCGGGAGGGGAGCGCTCGCTGACACTGCGGGAGGGGAGCGCTCGCTGACACTGCGGGAGGGGAGCGCTCGCTGACATTGCGGGAGCAGGGGCACTCGCTGACATTGCGGGAGGGGCCGCTCGCTGACACTGCGGGAGGGGAGCGCTCGCTGACATTGCGGGAGCAGGGGCACTCGCTGACATTGCGGGAGGGGCCGCTCGCTGACACTGCGGGAGGGGAGCGCTCGCTGACACTGTGGGAGGGGTGTCCTCATTGATACAGCAGGAGGGGAGTCCTCGCAGACACTGCGGGAGGGGAGCACTCGCTGATACTGCGGGAGGGCAGCACTCGCTGATACTGCGGGAGGGGAGCAATCGTTGATACTGCGGGAGGGGAGCAATCGTTGATACTGCGGGAGGGGAGTCCTCACTAGTACGACAGGATGGGATTCCTCAATAATGTGGGAGGGGAGAACCCGCTGATACTGCAGGAGGGGAGCATGCGCTGACAATGCCGGGGGGGGACACTCGCTGACACTGCGGGAGGGCGTCACACGCTGACAGTGCGGGAGGGGAGCGCTCGCTGACACTGCGGGAGGGGAGCGCTCGCTGACACAGCGGGAGGGTAGCACTCGCTGACACTGCGGGAGGGGAGCGCTCCCTGACACTGTGGGAGGGGAGCACGCGCTGACAATGTGGGAGGAGGTCACACGCTGACACTGCGGGAGGGGGGCGCTCGCTGACACTGCGGGAGGGGAGCACTCGCTGTTACTGAGGGAGGGGGGCACTCCTTGATACTGCGGCAAGGGAGTGCTCGCTGACACTGTGGGAGCGGGGCGCTCGCTGACACTGCGGGAGGGGGGCGCTCGCTGACACTGCGGGAGGGGAGCACTGGCTGACACTGCGGGAGGGGATAGCTCGCTGACTCTGCGGGCGGGGGGGGCGCTCGCTGAAACTGCGGGAGGGGAGCACTCCCTGATACTGCCGCGGGGAGCGCTCCCTGACACTGCGGGAGTGGGGCGCTCGCTGACACTGCGGGAGGGGAGAGCTCGCTGACACTGCGGGCGGGGGGGCCCTCGATGATACTGCAGGAGGGGAGCACTCGCTGATCCTGCAGGAGGGGGGCACTCGCTGATACTGCGGGAGGGGAGCATTTGCTGATACAGTGGGAGGGGAGCGTTCGCTGACACTGCTGGAGGGGAGCGTTCGCTGACATTGCGGGAGGGGGGGCGCTCGCTGACACTGCGGGAGGGGGGGCGCTCGCTGAAACTGCGGGAGGGGAGCACTCCCTGATACTGCCGCGGGGAGCGCTCCCTGACACTGCGGGAGTGGGGCGCTCGCTGACACTGCGGGAGGGGAGAGCTCGCTGACACTGCGGGCGGGGGGGCCCTCGATGATACTGCAGGAGGGGAGCACTCGCTGATCCTGCAGGAGGGGGGCACTCGCTGATACTGCGGGAGGGGAGCATTTGCTGATACAGTGGGAGGGGAGCGTTCGCTGACACTGCTGGAGGGGAGCGTTCGCTGACATTGCGGGAGGGGGGGCGCTCGCTGACACTGCGGGAGGGGGGGCGCTCGCTGACACTGCGGGAGGGGAGCACTCGCTGACACTGTGGGAGGGGAGTGCTCGCTGACACTGTGGGAGGGGAGCACTTGCTGATACCGCGGGAGGGGAGCGCTCGCTGACAGTGCGGGAGGGGAGCGCTCGCTGACACTGCGAGAGGGGGGCACACGCTGACAGTGCGGGAGGGGAGCGCTCGCTGACACAGCGGGAGGGGAGCGTTCGCTGACACTGCTGGAGGGGAGCGTTCATTGACATTGCGGGAGGGGGGGCGCTCGCTGACACTGCGGGAGGGGGGGCACTCGCTGACACTGCTGGAGGGGAGCACTCGCTGACATTGTGGGAGGGGAGTGCTCGCTGACACTGTGGGAGGGGAGCACTTGCTGATACCGCGGGAGGGGAGCGCTCGCTGACACTGCGGGAGGGGAGCATTTGCTGATACAGTGGGAGGGGAGCACTCGCTGATCCTGCAGGAGGGGGGCACTCGCTGATACTGCCGGAGGGGAGCACTCGCTGATCCTGCAGGAGGGGAGCATTCGCTGATACTGCAGGAGGGGAGCACTCGCTGATCCTGCAGGAGGGGAGCACTCGCTGATACTGCCGGAGGGGAGCACTCGCTGATACTGCGGGAGGGCAGCACTCGCTGATACTGCGGGAGGGGACCAATCGTTGATACTGCGGGAGGGGAGTCCTCACTAGTACGACAGGATGGGATTCCTCAATAATGTGGGAAGTGAGAACCCGCTGATACTGGAGGAGGGGAGGATGCGCTGACAATGCGGGGGGGGGACACTCGCTGACACTGCGGGAGGGGGTCACACGCTGACAGTGCGGGAGGGGAGCGCTTGCTGACACAGCGGGAGGGGAGCGCTCGCTGACACTGCGGGAGGGGAGCGCTCGCTGATATTGCCGGAGGGGAGCACTCGCTGATACTGCAGGAGGGGAGCACTCGCTGATCCTGCAGGAGCGGAGCACTCGCTGATACTGCCGGAGGGGAGCACTCGCTGATACTGCCGGAGGGGAGCACTCGCTGATACTGCAGGAGGGGAGCACTCGCTGATTCTGCAGGAGGGGGGGCACTCGCTGATACTGCGGGAGGGGAGCATTTGCTGATACTGCGTGAGGGGAGCACTCGCTGACCCTGCAGGAGGGGAGCATTTGCTGATACTGCGGGAGGGGAGCATTTGCTGATACTGCGGGAGGGGAGTCCTCGCAGACACTGCGGGAGGGGGGCACAGGATGACACTGCAGGAGGGGGGCACTCGCTGACACTGCGGGAGGGGTCGCTCGTGGAACTGCGGGAGGGGGGCCCTCCCTGACACTGCGGGAGGGGAGCGCTCGCTGATACTGCGTGAGGGGAGCGCTCGCTGTCACTGCCGGAGGGGAGCGCGCGCTGATACTGCGTCAGGGGAGCGCTCGCTGACACTGCGGGAGGGGGGCACTCGCTGATACTGCGCGAGTGGGGCGCTCGCTGACACTGCGGGAGGGGAGCAATCGCTAATACTGCGGGAGGGGAGCAATCGCTGATACTGCGGGAAGGGAGTCCTCACTGGTACAACAGGATGGGATTCCTCAATACTGTGGGAGGGGAGAACCCGCTGATACTGCAGGAGGGGAGCATGCGCTTACAATCCGGGGCGGGGGGACACTCGCTGACACTGCGAGAGGGGTCACACGCTGACAGTGCGGGAGGGGAGCGCTCGCTGACACTGCGGGAGGGCTGCACTCGCTGACACTGCAGGAGGTGAGCACTTGCTGACATTGCGGGAGGGGAGTGCTCGCTGACACTGTGGGAGGGGAGCACTTGCTGATACCGCGGGAGGGGAGCGCTCGCTGACACTGCGGGAGGGCTGCACTCGCTGACACTGCAGGAGGGGAGCACTCGCTGACATTGCGGGAGGGGAGTGCTCGCTGACACTGTGGGAGGGGAGTGCTCGCTGACACTGTGGGAGGGGAGCACTTGCTGATACTGCGGGAGGGGAGCGCTCGCTGACACTGCGCGAGGTGGGTGTTCGCTGAAACTGCGGGCGGGGGCACTCGCTGATACTGTGGGAGGGGAGCACTCGCTGACACTGCGGGAGGGGGGCACACGCTGACACTGCGGGAGGGGAGCGCTCGCTGACACAGCGGGAGGGGAGCATTCGGTGAAACTGTGTGAGGGGGGCGCTCGCTGACATTGCCGGGGGGCGCTCGCTGACACTGCGGGAGGGGGGCACTCGCTGACACTGCGGGAGGGGGGCACACGCTGACAGTGCGGGAGGGGAGCGCTCGCTGACACAGCGGGAGGGGAGCGTTCGCTGACACTGCTGGAGGAGAGCGTTCGCTGACATTGCGGGAGGGGAGTGCTCGCTGACACTGTGGGAGGGGAGCAATCGTTGATACTGCGGGAGGGGAGTCCTCACTGGTACGACAGGATGGGATTCCTCAATACTGTGGGAGGGGAGAACCCGCTGATACTGCAGGAGGGGAGCACTCGCTGATACTGCGGGAGGGCAGCACTCGCTGATACTGCGGGAGGGGAGCAATCGCTGATACTGCGGGAGGGGAGTCCTCACTAGTACGACAGGATGGGATTCCTCAATAATGTGGGAGGGGAGAACCCGCTGATACTGCAGGAGGGGAGCATGCGCTGACAATGCCGGGGGGGGACACTCGCTGACACTGCGGGAGGGGGTCACACGCTGACAGTGCGGAAGGGGAGCGCTCGCTGACACTGCGGGAGGGGAGCGCTCGCTGACACTGCGGGAGGGGAGCGCTCGCTGACACAGCGGGAGGGTAGCACTCGCTGACACTGCGGGAGGGGAGCGCTCGCTGACACTGCGGGAGGGTAGCACTCGCTGACACTGCGGCAGGGGAGCGCTCCCTGACACTGCGGGAGGGGAGCACGCGCTGACAATGCGGGAGGAGGTCACACGCTGACACTGCGGGAGGGGGGCGCTCGCTGACACTGCGGGAGGGGAGCACTCGCTGTTACTGAGGGAGGGGGGCACTCCCTGATACTGCGGCAAGGGAGTGCTCGCTGACACTGTGGGAGCGGGGCGCTCGCTGACACTGCGGGAGGGGGGCGCTCGCTGACACTGCGGGAGGGGAGCACTGGCTGACACTGCGGGAGGGGAGCACTGGCTGACACTGCGGGAGGGGATAGCTCGCTGACTCTGCGGGCGGGGGGGGCGCTCGCTGAAACTGCGGGAGGGGAGCACTCCCTGATACTGCCGCGGGGAGCGCTCCCTGACACTGCGGGAGTGGGGCGCTCGCTGACACTGCGGGAGGGGAGAGCTCGCTGACACTGCGGGCGGGGGGGCCCTCGATGATACTGCAGGAGGGGAGCACTCGCTGATCCTGCAGGAGGGGGGCACTCGCTGATACTGCGGGAGGGGAGCATTTGCTGATACCGCGGGAGGGAAGCGCTCGCTGACACTGCGGGAGGGGAGCATTTGCTGATACAGTGGGAGGGGAGCACTCGCTGATCCTGCAGGAGGGGGGCACTCGCTGATACTGCAGGAGGGGAGCACTCGCTGATCCTGCAGGAGGGGAGCACTCGCTGATCCTGCAGGAGGGGAGCACTCGCTGATACTGCCGGAGGGGAGCACTCGCTGATACTGCGGGAGGGCAGCACTCGCTGATACTGCGGGAGGGGAGCAATCGTTGATACTGCGGGAGGGGAGTCCTCACTAGTACGACAGGATGGGATTCCTCAATAATGTGGGAAGGGAGAACCCGCTGATCCTGCAGGAGGGGAGCACTCGCTGATACTGCCGGAGGGGAGCACTCGCTGATACTGCGGGAGGGCAGCACTCGCTGATACTGCGGGAGGGGAGCAATCGTTGATACTGCGGGAGGGGAGTCCTCACTAGTACGACAGGATGGGATTCCTCAATAATGTGGGAGGGGAGAACCCGCTGATACTGCAGGAGGGGAGCATGCGCTGACAATGCCAGGGGGGGACACTCGCTGACACTGCGGGAGGGCGTCACACGCTGACAGTGCGGGAGGGGAGCGCTCGCTGACACTGCGGGAGGGGAGCGCTCGCTGACACTGCGGGAGGGGAGCACGCGCTGACAATGTGGGAGGAGGTCACACGCTGACACTGCGGGAGGGGGGCGCTCGCTGACACTGCGGGAGGGGAGCACTCACTGTTACTGAGGGAGGGGGGCACTCCCTGATACTGCGGCAAGGGAGTGCTCGCTGACACTGTGGGAGCGGGGCGCTCGCTGACACTGCGGGAGGGGGGCGCTCGCTGACACTGCGGGAGGGGAGCACTGGCTGACACTGCGGGAGGGGATAGCTCGCTGACTCTGCGGGCGGGGGGGGGCGCTCGCTGAAACTGCGGGAGGGGAGCACTCCCTGATACTGCCGCGGGGAGCACTCCCTGACACTGCGGGAGTGGGGCGCTCGCTGACACTGCGGGAGGGGAGAGCTCGCTGACACTGCGGGCGGGGGGGCCCTCGATGATACTGCAGGAGGGGAGCACTCGCTGATCCTGCAGGAGGGGGGCACTTGCTGATACTGCGGGAGGGGAGCATTTGCTGATACAGTGGGAGGGGAGCGTTCGCTGACACTGCTGGAGGGGAGCGTTCGCTGACATTGCGGGAGGGGGGGCGCTCGCTGACACTGCGGGAGGGGGGGCACTCGCTGACACTGCTGGAGGGGAGCACTCGCTGACATTGTGGGAGGGGAGTGCTCGCTGACACTGTGGGAGGGGAGCACTTGCTGATACCGCGGGAGGGGAGCGCTCGCTGACACTGCGGGAGGGGAGCGCTCGCTGACACTGCGGGAGGGGGGCACACGCTGACAGTGCGGGAGGGGAGCGCTCGCTGACACAGCGGGAGGGGAGCGTTCGCTGACACTGCTGGAGGGGAGCGTTCGCTGACATTGCGGGAGGGGAGTGCTCGCTGACACTGTGGGAGGGGAGCACTTGCTGATACCGCGGGAGGGGAGCGCTCGCTGACACTGTGGGAGGGGAGCGTTCGCTGACATTGCGGGAGGGCTGCACTCGCTGACACTGTGGGAGGGGAGCACTTGCTGATACCGCGGGAGGGGAGCGCTCGCTGACACTGTGGGAGGGGAGCACTTGCTGATACCGCGGGAGGGGAGCGCTCGCTGACACTGCGGGAGGGCTGCACTCGCTGACACTGCAGGAGGGGAGCACTCGCTGACACTGCGGGAGGGGGGCACTCGCCGACACTGCAGGAGGGGAGCACTCGCTGACATTGCGGGAGGGGAGTGCTCGCTGACACTGTGGGAGGGGAGTGCTCGCTGCCACTGTGGGAGGGGAGCACTTGCTGATACTGCGGGAGGGGAGCGCTCGCTGACACTGCGCGAGGTGGGTGTTCGCTAAAACTGCGGGCGGGGGCACTCGCTGATACTGTGGGAGGGGAGCACTTGCTGACACTGCGGGAGGGGGGTGTTCGCTGACACTGTGTGAGGGGGGCACTCGCTGACATTGCGGGGGGACACTCGCTGACACTGCGGGGGGGGTCCTCGCTGATACTGCGAGAGGGAAGCAATCGCTGATACTGCGGGAGGGGAGCACTCGCTGATACTGCGGGAGGGGAGTCCTCGCTAGTACGACAGGATGGGATTCCTCAATAATGTGGGAGGGGAGAACCCGCTGATACTGCAGGAGGGGAGCATGCGCTGACAATGCCGGGGGGGGACACTCGCTGACACTGCGGGAGGGCGTCACACGCTGACAGTGCGGGAGGGGAGCGCTCGCTGACACTGCGGGAGGGGAGCGCTCGCTGACACAGCGGGAGGGTAGCACTCGCTGACACTGCGGGAGGGGAGCGCTCGCTGACATTGCGGCAGGGGAGCGCTCCCTGACACTGTGGGAGGGGAGCACGCGCTGACAATGTGGGAGGAGGTCACACGCTGACACTGCGGGAGGGGGGCGCTCGCTGACACTGCGGGAGGGGAGCACTCGCTGTTACTGAGGGAGGGGGGCACTCCTTGATACTGCGGCAAGGGAGTGCTCGCTGACACTGTGGGAGCGGGGCGCTCGCTGACACTGCGGGAGGGGGGTGCTCGCTGACACTGCGGGAGGGGGGCGCTCGCTGACACTGCTGGAGGGGAGCACTGGCTGACACTGCGGGAGGGGATAGCTCGCTGACTCTGCGGGCGGGGGGGGCGCTCGCTGAAACTGCGGGAGGGGAGCACTCCCTGATACTGCCGCGGGGAGCGCTCCCTGACACTGCGGGAGTGGGGCGCTCGCTGACACTGCGGGAGGGGAGAGCTCGCTGACACTGCGGGCGGGGGGGCCCTCGATGATACTGCAGGAGGGGAGCACTCGCTGATCCTGCAGGAGGGGGGCACTCGCTGATACTGCGGGAGGGGAGCATTTGCTGATACAGTGGGAGGGGAGCGTTCGCTGACACTGCTGGAGGGGAGCGTTCGCTGACATTGCGGGAGGGGGGGCGCTCGCTGACACTGCGGGAGGGGGGGCACTCGCTGACACTGCGGGAGGGGAGCACTCGCTGACACTGTGGGAGGGGAGTGCTCGCTGACACTGTGGGAGGGGAGCACTTGCTGATACCGCGGGAGGGGAGCGCTCGCTGACAGTGCGGGAGGGGAGCGCTCGCTGACACTGCGGGAGGGGAGCGCTCGCTGACACTGCGAGAGGGGGGCACACGCTGACAGTGCGGGAGGGGAGCGCTCGCTGACACAGCGGGAGGGGAGCGTTCGCTGACACTGCTGGAGGGGAGCGTTCATTGACATTGCGGGAGGGGGGGCGCTCGCTGACACTGCGGGAGGGGGGGCACTCGCTGACACTGCTGGAGGGGAGCACTCGCTGACATTGTGGGAGGGGAGTGCTCGCTGACACTGTGGGAGGGGAGCACTTGCTGATACCGCGGGAGGGGAGCGCTCGCTGACACTGCGGGAGGGGAGCATTTGCTGATACAGTGGGAGGGGAGCACTCGCTGATCCTGCAGGAGGGGAGCACTCGCTGATCCTGCAGGAGGGGGGCACTCGCTGATACTGCAGGAGGGGAGCACTCGCTGATCCTGCAGGAGGGGAGCATTCGCTGATACTGCAGGAGGGGAGCACTCGCTGATCCTGCAGGAGGGGAGCACTCGCTGATACTGCCGGAGGGGAGCACTCGCTGATACTGCGGGAGGGCAGCACTCGCTGATACTGCGGGAGGGGACCAATCGTTGATACTGCGGGAGGGGAGTCCTCACTAGTACGACAGGATGGGATTCCTCAATAATGTGGGAAGGGAGAACCCGCTGATACTGGAGGAGGGGAGGATGCGCTGACAATGCGGGGGGGGGGACACTCGCTGACACTGCGGGAGGGGGTCACACGCTGACAGTGCGGGAGGGGAGCGCTTGCTGACACAGCGGGAGGGGAGCGCTCGCTGACACTGCGGGAGGGGAGCGCTCGCTGATATTGCCGGAGGGGAGCACTCGCTGATACTGCAGGAGGGGAGCACTCGCTGATCCTGCAGGAGCGGAGCACTCGCTGATACTGCCGGAGGGGAGCACTCGCTGATACTGCCGGAGGGGAGCACTCGCTGATACTGCAGGAGGGGAGCACTCGCTGATTCTGCAGGAGTGGGGGGCACTCGCTGATACTGCGGGAGGGGAGCATTTGCTGATACTGCGTGAGGGGAGCACTCGCTGACCCTGCAGGAGGGGAGCATTTGCTGATACTGCGGGAGGGGAGCATTTGCTGATACTGCGGGAGGGGAGTCCTCGCAGACACTGCGGGAGGGGGGCACAGGATGACACTGCAGGAGGGGGGCACTCGCTGACACTGCGGGAGGGGTCGCTCGTGGAACTGCGGGAGGGGGGCCCTCCCTGACACTGCGGGAGGGGAGCGCTCGCTGATACTGCGTGAGGGGAGCGCTCGCTGTCACTGCCGGAGGGGAGCGCGCGCTGATACTGCGTCAGGGGAGCGCTCGCTGACACTGCGGGAGGGGGGCACTCGCTGATACTGCGCGAGTGGGGCGCTCGCTGACACTGCGGGAGGGGAGCAATCGCTAATACTGCGGGAGGGGAGCAATCGCTGATACTGCGGGAAGGGAGTCCTCACTGGTACAACAGGATGGGATTCCTCAATACTGTGGGTGGGGAGAACCCGCTGATACTGCAGGAGGGGAGCATGCGCTTACAATCCGGGGCGGGGGGACACTCGCTGACACTGCGAGAGGGGTCACACGCTGACAGTGCGGGAGGGGAGCGCTCGCTGACACTGCGGGAGGGCTGCACTCGCTGACACTGCAGGAGGTGAGCACTTGCTGACATTGCGGGAGGGGAGTGCTCGCTGACACTGTGGGAGGGGAGCACTTGCTGATACCGCGGGAGGGGAGCGCTCGCTGACACTGCGGGAGGGCTGCACTCGCTGACACTGCAGGAGGGGAGCACTCGCTGACATTGCGGGAGGGGAGTGCTCGCTGACACTGTGGGAGGGGAGTGCTCGCTGACACTGTGGGAGGGGAGCACTTGCTGATACTGCGGGAGGGGAGCGCTCGCTGACACTGCGCGAGGTGGGTGTTCGCTGAAACTGCGGGCGGGGGCACTCGCTGATACTGTGGGAGGGGAGCACTTGCTGACACTGCGGGAGGGGGGCACACGCTGACACTGCGGGAGGGGAGCGCTCGCTGACACAGCGGGAGGGGAGCATTCGGTGAAACTGTGTGAGGGGGGCGCTCGCTGACATTGCCGTGGGGCGCTCGCTGACACTGCGGGAGGGGGGCACTCGCTGACACTGCGGGGGGGGGCACTCGCTGATACTGTGGGAGGGAAGCAATCGCTGATACTGCGGGAGGGAAGCAATCGCTGATACTGCAGGAGGGGAGCACTCGCTGATACTGCGGGAGGGGAGCAATCGTTGATACTGCGGGAGGGGGCTCCTCACTGGTACGACAGGATGGGATTCCTCAATAATGTGGGAGGGGAGAACCCGCTGATACTGCAGGAGGGGAGCACTCGCTGATACTGCGGGAGGGCAGCACTCGCTGATACTGCGGGAGGGGAGCAATCGTTGATACTGCGGGAGGGGAGCAATCGCTGATCCTGCAGGAGGGGGGCACTCGCTGACACTGCGGGAGGGGAGCATTTGCTGATACAGTGGGAGGGGAGCACTCGCTGATCCTGCAGGAGGGGGGCACTCGCTGATACTGCAGGAGGGGAGCACTCGCTGATCCTGCAGGAGGGGAGCACTCGCTGATACTGCCGGAGGGGAGCACTCGCTGATACTGCGGGAGGGCAGCACTCGCTGATACTGCGGGAGGGGAGCACTCGCTGATCCTGCAGGAGGGGAGCACTCGCTGATACTGCCGGAGGGGAGCACTCGCTGATACTGCGGGAGGGCAGCACTCGCTGATACTGCGGGAGGGGAGCAATCGTTGATACTGCGGGAGGGGAGTCCTCACTAGTACGACAGGATGGGATTCCTCAATAATGTGGGAGGGGAGAACCCGCTGATACTGGAGGAGGGGAGGATGCGCTGACAATGCGGGGGGGGACACTCGCTGACACTGCGGGAGGGGGTCACACGCTGACAGTGCGGGAGGGGAGCGCTCGCTGACACTGCGGGAGGGGAGCGCTCGCTGACACTGCCGGAGGGGAGCACTCGCTGATACTGCAGGAGGGGAGCACTCGCTGATCCTGCAGGAGCGGAGCACTCGCTGATACTGCCGGAGGGGAGCACTCGCTGATACTGCAGGAGGGGAGCACTCGCTGATTCTGCAGGAGGGGGGCACTCGCTGATACTGCGGGAGGGGAGCATTTGCTGATACTGCGGGAGGGGAGCACTCGCTGATACTGCGGGAGGGGAGCATTTGCTGATACTGCGGGAGGGGAGCATTTGCTGATACTGCGGGAGGGGAGCACTCGCTGACCCTGCAGGAGGGGAGCATTTGCTGATACTGCGGGAGGGGAGCATTTGCTGATACTGCGGGAGGGGAGTCCTCGCAGACACTGCGGGAGGGGGGCACAGGATGACACTGCAGGAGGGGGGCACTCGCTGACACTGCGGGAGGGGTCGCTCGTGGAACTGCGGGAGGGGGGCCCTCCCTGACACTGCGGGAGGGGAGCGCTCGCTGATACTGCGTGAGGGGAGCGCTCGCTGTCACTGCCGGAGGGGAGCGCGCGCTGATACTGCGTCAGGGGAGTGCTCGCTGACACTGCGGGATGGGGGCACTCGCTGATACTGCGCGAGTGGGGCGCTCGCTGACACTGCGGGAGGGGAGCAATCGCTAATACTGCGGGAGGGGAGCAATCGCTGATACTGCGGGAAGGGAGTCCTCACTGGTACAACAGGATGGGATTCCTCAATACTGTGGGTGGGGAGAACCCGCTGATACTGCAGGAGGGGAGCATGCGCTTACAATCTGGGGCGGGGGGACACTCGCTGACACTGCGAGAGGGGGTCACACGCTGACAGTGCGGGAGGGGAGCGCTCGCTGACACTGCGGGAGGGCTGCACTCGCTGACACTGCAGGAGGGGAGCACTTGCTGACATTGCGGGAGGGGATTGCTCGCTGACACTGTGGGAGGGGAGCACTTGCTGATACCGCGGGAGGGGAGCGCTCGCTGACACTGCGGGAGGGCTGCACTCGCTGACACTGCAGGAGGGGAGCACTCGCTGACATTGCGGGAGGGCAGTGCTCGCTGACACTGTGGGAGGGGAGTGCTCGCTGACACTGTGGGAGGGGAGCACTTGCTGATACTGCGGGAGGGGAGCGCTCGCTGACACTGCGCGAGGTGGGTGTTCGCTGAAACTGCGGGCGGGGGCACTCGCTGATACTGTGGGAGGGGAGCACTTGCTGACACTGCGGGAGGGGGGTGTTCGCTGACACTGCGGGAGGGGGTCACACGCTGACAGTGCGGGAGGGGAGCGCTCGCTGACACTGCGGGAGTGGAGCACGCGCTGACAATGTGGGAGGAGGTCACACGCTGACACTGCGGGAGGGGGGCACTCGCTGACACTGCGGGAGGGGAGCACTCGCTGTTACTGAGGGAGGGGGGCACTCCCTGATACTGCGGCAAGGGAGTGCTCGCTGACACTGTGGGAGCGGGGCGCTCGCTGACACTGCGGGAGGGGGGCGCTCGCTGACACTGCGGGAGGGGAGCACTGGCTGACACTGCGGGAGGGGATAGCTCGCTGACTCTGCGGGCGGGGGGGGTGGCGCTCGCTGAAACTGCGGGAGGGGAGCACTCCCTGATACTGCCGCGGGGAGCACTCCCTGACACTGCGGGAGTGGGGCGCTCGCTGACACTGCGGGAGGGGAGAGCTCGCTGACACTGCGGGCGGGGGGGGCCTCGATGATACTGCAGGAGGGGAGCACTCGCTGATCCTGCAGGAGGGGGGCACTCGCTGATACTGCGGGAGGGGAGCATTTGCTGATACAGTGGGAGGGGAGCGTTCGCTGACACTGCTGGAGGGGAGCGTTCGCTGACATTGCGGGAGGGGGGGCGCTCGCTGACACTGCGGGAGGGGGGGCACTCGCTGACACTGCGGGAGGGGAGCACTCGCTGACATTGTGGGAGGGGAGTGCTCGCTGACACTGTGGGAGGGGAGCACTTGCTGATACCGCGGGAGGGGAACGCTCGCTGACAGTGCGGGAGGGGAGCGCTCGCTGACACTGCGGGAGGGGGGCACACGCTGACAGTGCGGGAGGGGAGCGCTCGCTGACACAGCGGGAGGGGAGCGTTCGCTGACACTGCTGGAGGGGAGCGTTCGCTGACATTGTGGGAGGGGAGTGCTCGCTGACACTGTGGGAGGGGAGCACTTGCTGATACCGCGGGAGGGGAGCGCTCGCTGACACTGCGGGAGGGCTGCACTCGCTGACACTGCAGGAGGGGAGCATGCGCTTACAATCTGGGGCGGGGGGACACTCGCTGACACTGCGAGAGGGGGTCACACGCTGACAGTGCGGGAGGGGAGCGCTCACTGACACTGCGGGAGGGCTGCACTCGCTGACACTGCAGGAGGGGAGCACTTGCTGACATTGCGGGAGGGGAGTGCTCGCTGACACTGTGGGAGGGGAGCACTTGCTGATACCGCGGGAGGGGAGCGCTCGCTGACACTGCGGCAGGGCTGCACTCGCTGACACTGCGGGAGGGGAGCACTCGCTGACATTGCGGGAGGGGAGTGCTCGCTGACACTGTGGGAGGGGAGTGCTCGCTGACACTGTGGGAGGGGAGTGCTCGCTGACACTGTGGGAGGGGAGCACTTGCTGATACTGCGGGAGGGGAGCGCTCGCTGACACTGCGCGAGGTGGGTGTTCGCTGAAACTGCGGGCGGGGGCACTCGCTGATACTGTGGGAGGGGAGCACTTGCTGACACTGCGGGAGGGGGGTGTTCGCTGACACTGCGGGAGGGGGGCACACGCTGACACTGCGGGAGGGGAGCGCTCGCTGACACAGCGGGAGGGGAGCGTTCGGTGACACTGTGTGAGGGGGGCGCTCGCTGACATTGCCGGGGGGCGCTCGCTGACACTGCGGGAGGGGGGCACTCGCTGACACTGCGGGGGGGGGGCACTCGCTGATACTGTGGGAGGGAAGCAATCGCTGATACTGCGGGAGGGAAGCAATCGCTGATACTGCGGGAGGGGAGCAATCGTTGATACTGCGGGAGGGGAGTCCTCACTGGTACGACAGGATGGGATTCCTCAATAATGTGGGAGGGGAGAACCCGCTGATACTGGAGGAGGGGAGCACTCGCTGATACTGCAGGAGGGCAGCACTCGCTGATACTGCGGGAGGGGAGCAATCGTTGATACTGCGGGAGGGGAGTCCTCACTAGTACGACAGGATGGGATTCCTCAATAATGTGGGAGGGGAGAACCCGCTGATACTGCAGGAGGGGAGCATGCGCTGACAATGCCGGGGGGGGACACTCGCTGACACTGCGGGAGGGCGTCACACGCTGACAGTGCGGGAGGGGAGTGCTCGCTGACACTGCGGCAGGGGAGCGCTCGCTGACACTGCGGGAGGGGAGCGCTCGCTGACACTGCGGCAGGGGAGCGCTCGCTGACACTGCGGCAGGGGAGCGCTCGCTGACACTGCGGGAGGGGGGTGTTCGCTGACACTGCGGGAGGGGAGCGCTCGCTGACACTGCGGCAGGGGAGCGCTCCCTGACACTGTGGGAGGGGAGCACGCGCTGACAATGTGGGAGGAGGTCACACGCTGACACTGCGGGAGGGGGGCGCTCGCTGACACTGCGGGAGGGGAGCACTCACTGTTACTGAGGGAGGGGGGCACTCCCTGATACTGCGGCAAGGGAGTGCTCGCTGACACTGTGGGAGCGGGGCGCTCGCTGACACTGCGGGAGGGGGGCGCTCGCTGACACTGCGGGAGGGGAGCACTGGCTGACACTGCGGGAGGGGATAGCTCGCTGACTCTGCGGGCGGGGGGGGGCGCTCGCTGAAACTGCGGGAGGGGAGCACTCCCTGATACTGCCGCGGGGAGCACTCCCTGACACTGCGGGAGTGGGGCGCTCGCTGACACTGCGGGAGGGGAGAGCTCGCTGACACTGCGGGCGGGGGGGCCCTCGATGATACTGCAGGAGGGGAGCACTCGCTGATCCTGCAGGAGGGGGGCACTTGCTGATACTGCGGGAGGGGAGCATTTGCTGATACAGTGGGAGGGGAGCGTTCGCTGACACTGCTGGAGGGGAGCGTTCGCTGACATTGCGGGAGGGGGGGCGCTCGCTGACACTGCGGGAGGGGGGGCACTCGCTGACACTGCGGGAGGGGAGCACTCGCTGACATTGTGGGAGGGGAGTGCTCGCTGACACTGTGGGAGGGGAGCACTTGCTGATACCGCGGGAGGGGAGCACTCGCTGAAACTGTGGGAGGGGAGTGCTCGCTGACACTGTGGGAGGGGAGCACTTGCTGATACCGCGGGAGGGGAGCGCTCGCTGACACTGCGGGAGGGGGGCACACGCTGACAGTGCGGGAGGGGAGCGCTCGCTGACACAGCGGGAGGGGAGCGTTCGCTGACACTGCTGGAGGGGAGCGTTCGCTGACATTGCGGGAGGGGAGTGCTCGCTGACACTGTGGGAGGGGAGCACTTGCTGATACCGCGGGAGGGGAGCGCTCGCTGACACTGCGGGAGGGCTGCACTCGCTGACACTGCAGGAGGGGAGCATGCGCTTACAATCTGGGGCGGGGGGACACTCGCTGACACTGCGAGAGGGGGTCACACGCTGACAGTGCGGGAGGGGAGCGCTCACTGACACTGCGGGAGGGCTGCACTCGCTGACACTGCAGGAGGGCTGCACTCGCTGACACTGCAGGAGGGGAGCACTCGCTGACATTGCGGGAGGGGGACACTCGCCGACACTGCAGGAGGGGAGCACTCGCTGACATTGCGGGAGGGGAGTGCTCGCTGCCACTGTGGGAGGGGAGCACTTGCTGATACTGCGGGAGGGGAGCGCTCGCTGACACTGCGCGAGGTGGGTGTTCGCTAAAACTGCGGGCGGGGGCACTCGCTGATACTGTGGGAGGGGAGCACTTGCTGACACTGCGGGAGGGGGGTGTTCGCTGACACTGTGTGAGGGGGGCACTCGCTGACATTGCGGGGGGACACTCGCTGACACTGCGGGGGGGGTCCTCGCTGATACTGCGAGAGGGAAGCAATCGCTGATACTGCGGGAGGGAAGCAATCGCTGATACTGCGGGAGGGGAGCACTCGCTGATACTGCGGGAGGGGAGCAATCATTGATACTGCGGGAGGGGAGCACTCCCTGATACTGCGGGAGGGAAGCAATCGCTGATACTGCGGGAGGGGAGCACTCGCTGATACTGCGGGAGGGGAGCAATCGCTGATACTGCGGGAGGGAAGCAATCGCTGATACTGCGGGAGGGGAGCACTCGCTGATACTGCGGGAGGGGAGCAATCATTGATACTGCGGGAGGGGAGTCCTCACTGGTACGACAGAATGGGATTCCTCAATACTGTGGGAGGGGAGAACCCGCTGATACTGCAGGAGGGGAGCACTCGCTGATACTGCGGGAGGGCAGCACTCGCTGATACTGCGGGAGGGGAGCAATCGTTGCTACTGCGGGAGGGGAGTCCTCGCTAGTACGACAGGATGGGATTCCTCAATACTGTGGGAGGGGAGAACCCGCTGATACTGCAGGAGGGGAGCACTCGCTGACAATGCTGGGTGGGGGGACACTCGCTGACACTGCGGGAGGGGGTCACACGCTGACACTGCAGGAGGGGGATGCTCGCTGACACTGCGGGAGGGGAGCACTCGCTGATACTGCGGGAGGGGGGCACTCGCTGATACTGCGGGAGGGGGGCACTCGCTGATACTGCGGGAGGGGGGCACTCCCTGATACTGCGGCAGGGGAGCGCTCGATGACACTGTGGGAGTGGGGCGCTCGCTGACACTGCGGGAGGGGTCGCTCGCTGACACTGCGGGAGGGGAGCACAGGCTGACACTGCGGGAGGGGAGAGGTCGCTGACTCTGCGGGCTGGGGGGGGCGCTCGCTGAAACTGCGGGAGGGGAGCACTCCCTGATACTGCTGCGGGGAGCGCTCCCTGACACTGCGGGAGTGGGGCGCTCGCTGACACTGCGGGAGGGGAGAGCTCGCTGACACTGCGGGAGGGGAGAGCTCGCTGACACTGCGGGCGGGGGGGGCACTCGCTGATACTGCAGGAGGGGAGCACTCGCTGATCCTGCAGGAGGGGGGCACTCGCTGATACTGCGGGAGGGGAGCATTTGCTGATACAGCGGGAGGGGAGCACTCGCTGATCCTGCAGGAGGGGAGCACTCGCTGACACTGCCGGAGGGGAGCACTCGCTGATACCGCGGGAGGGGAGCACTTGCTGATGCTGCGTGAGCGGAGCACTCGCTGATCCTGCAGGAGGGGAGCATTTGCTGATACTGCGGGAGGGGAACATTTGCTGATACTGCGGGAGGGGAGTCCTCGCAGACACTGCGGGAGGGGGGCACAGGATGACACTGCAGGAGGGGGGCACTCGCTGATACTGCGCGAGTGGGGCGCTCGCTGAGTCTGTGGGAGGGGGATGCTCTGTGACACTGCAGGTGGGGGGCACTTGCTGACACTGCGGGAGGGGAGCGCTCGCTGATACTGCGTGAGGGGAGCGCTCGCTGATACTGCGTGAGGGGAGCGCTCGCTGATACTGCGTGAGGGGAGCGCTCGCTGACACTGCGGGAGGGGGGCACTCGCTGATACTGCGCGAGGTGGGTGTTCGCTGAAACTGCGGGCGGGGGCACTCGCTGATACTGTGGGAGGGGAGCACTTGCTGACACTGCGGGAGGGGAGCGCTCGCTGACACTGCGCGAGGTGGGTGTTCGCTGAAACTGCGGGCGGGGGCACTCGCTGATACTGTGGGAGGGGAGCACTTGCTGACACTGCGGGAGGGGGGTGTTCGCTGAAACTGCGGGAGGGGGGCACACGCTGACACTGCGGGAGGGGGGTGTTCGCTGAAACTGCAGGAGGGGAGCACTCACTGATACTGCGGGAGGGGAGCACTTGCTGACACTGCGCGAGGTGGGTGTTCGCTGAAACTGCGGGAGGGGGGCACTCCCTGATACTGCGGCAGGGGAGTGCTCGCTGACACTGTGGGAGTGGGGCGCTCGCTGACACTGCGGGAGGGGTCGCTCGCTGACACTGCGGGAGGGGAGCACAGGCTGACACTGCGGGAGGGGAGAGGTCGCTGACTCTGCGGGCTGGGGGGGGCGCTCGCTGAAACTGCGGGAGGGGAGCACTCCCTGATACTGCCGCGGGGAGCGCTCCCTGACACTGCGGGAGTGGGGCGCTCGCTGACACTGCGGGAGGGGAGAGCTCGCTGACACTGCGGGAGGGGAGAGCTCGCTGACACTGCGGGCGGGGGGGGCACTCGCTGATACTGCAGGAGGGGAGCACTCGCTGATCCTGCAGGAGGGGGGCACTCGCTGATACTGCGGGAGGGGAGCATTTGCTGATACAGCGGGAGGGGAGCGTTCGCTGATCCTGCAGGAGGGGGGCACTCGCTGATACTGCAGGAGGGGAGCACTCGCTGATTCTGCAGGAGGGGAGCACTCGCTGATCCTGCAGGAGGGGAGCACTCGCTGATACTGCCAGAGGGGAGCACTCGCTGATACCGCGGGAGGGGAGCATTTGCTGATACTGCGGGAGGGGAGCATTTGCTGATGCTGCGTGAGCGGAGCACTCGCTGATCCTGCAGGAGGGGAGCATTTGCTGATACTGCGGGAGGGGAACATTTGCTGATACTGCGGGAGGGGAGTCCTTGCAGACACTGCGGGAGGGGGGCACAGGATGACACTGCAGGAGGGGGGCACTCGCTGATACTGCGCGAGTGGGGCGCTCGCTGAGTCTGTGGGAGGGGGATGCTCTGTGACACTGCAGGTGGGGGGCGCTCCCTGACACTGCGGGAGGGGAGCGCTCGCTGATACTGCGTGAGGGGAGCGCTCGCTGATACTGCGTGAGGGGAGCGCTCGCTGATACTGCGTGAGGGGAGCGCTCGCTGACACTGCGGGAGGGGGGCACTCGCTGATACTGCGGGGGGGGCGCTCGCTGACACTGCGGGAGTGGAGCGCTCGCTGACACTGCGGGAGTGGGGCGCTCGCTGACACTGAGGGAGGGGGGTGTTTACTGTCACTGCGGGAGGGGAGCACTCACTGTTACTGCGGGAGGGGAGCACTAGCTGATACTGCGGGAGGGGGGCACTCGCTGACACTGCGGAGGGGAGCAATTGCTGATACTGCGGGAGGGGAGCAATCGCTGATACTGCGGGAGGGGAGCACTCGCTGATACTGCGGGAGGGGAGCAATCGCTGATACTGCGGGAGGGGAGCATTTGCTGATACTGCGGGAGGGGAGCACTCGTTGATACTGCGGGAGGGGAGCATTTGCTGATACTGCGGGAGGGGAGCATTTGCTGATACTGCGGGAGGGGAGCACTCGCTGATACTGCGGGAGGGGAGCATTTGCTGATACTGCGGGAGGGGAGCACTCGCTGATACTGCGGGAGGGGAGCATTTGCTGATACTGCGGGAGGGGAGCATTTGCTGATACTGCCGGAGGGGAGTCCTCGCAGACACTGAGGGAGGGAGGCACAGGATGACACTGCAGGAGGGGGGCACTCGCTGACACTGCGGGAGAGCGACACTCGCTGATACTGCGGGAGGGGGGCGCTCGCTGATCCTGCGGGAGGGGGGCACTCGCTGACACTGCGGGAGGGGGGCACTCACTGACACTGCGGGAGGGGCGGCTCGCTGATACTGCGGGAGGGGGGCACACGCTGACACTGCGGGAGGGGGGCACACGCTGACACTGCAGGTGGGGAGCACTCGCTGATCCTGCTGGACTGGAATACTCACTGACACTGCAAGAGGAGAGAACTCACAGATACCGCAGGAGGAGAGTACTCACTGATGCTCACTACATCTCAGTGAGGCATTTGGCCTGAAATTTGGCCAGAGCTGGCCTGGGAGAGTGAGAGGCAAGAGTGTTCCTGAGGGTGGATTATGGGGAGGGAGCTACTGAGTGGCAGTGTGGCTTGATTAAACCCAGCGCGTGGATTGATAATGGGCTCTTACACATTGTTTGAACAGAACAGCTAAAGACTTTCAGAGATTTGTGACTGTTTTATTGCTAAGCTGTGGTTTAGCAAAAACACCAGTTCCTACCTTTCCCTTCTGGACCCTTTCGCTGTCCAGCAGGAAAACCCCCATTGGACAGGAACCCAGCTCTTTATGCATTTTAGGTTATTTTAATAACCCACAACCAAACTGTCCACTTATCCAACAACAAACACCATCCACTAGGAGCAAAAGAACAAAATCAAATTGGGGAGAAACTGCATTAAAACAGAATCGATGGGGAAATAACGTGCTCCCAGTCCCTCTGGTCATTGAAAGCCTCAAGAACCCAGTCCTTTTTCTTTGGAGACCCACCACCAAATCGTCAACTTAACTCATTAAACAAACAACAAAATGCAATAACAATAAAAAAACTAGAAGGGGTAGTGAAAAATGGAGGAACTAAATCAAAAGAGAGTGCCTGGGGGTGGAGTTTTGGGGGAATTCTGCACACTAGCCCCTGTGGTTCCTAAAAGCGTCAAGAACCCAACTCTCTTTTTTAAATTAACATCAACTGAAGCACAAAGTCACCTCACGGTAGGGAGGATGTGATTGTTCATTTCAAATCTGAGACAGATGCAAAATCAGAAATTGCTGAAAAAGCTCAGCAGGTCCAGCAGCATCTGTGGAGAGAGATCAGAGTTAACGTTCTGGGTCCACTGACCCTTCCTGAGGTAGATACAGTTTTTTGTTAAGCAAACATATTAAAGATACAGGTCAAAGACAGGATAACATGCAGTTAGGTCACAGATCAGCCATGATCCCACTGTGTGCTGAACAGGCTCAAGGGGCTGAATGGCCTGATCCTGCTCCTGTGTTCACTGGAAGGGGATGCAGGGGAGATTCACCAGGATGTTGTCTGGGATGGAGCAGTTTAGTGATGAAGAAAGGCGGGATAAGTTCTGGGGAAGGGTCACTGGACCCGAAACGTTAACTCTGGCTTTTTCTTCACAGACGCTGCCAGCCCTGCTGAGCTTTTCCAGCAGCTTCTGTTGCTGTTTCCTGGATAAGTTCAGGTTGTTTACTGTACAGCAGAGAGGGCTGCGGGGGAAAGCTGACAGAGGTGGGGCCTGGACAGAATGGACAGGAAGCAGCTGTTCCCCCTAGTTTAAGGGTTAGTAACCAGGACGGCAGCTACTACAAGGTCATAGGCACGAGGCTTAGAGGGGATTTGAGGAAAAGCTTCATCATCCAGAGGATGGTGGGAATCTGGGATATGCTCATAATCAAATGGATTGCAGAAATCCTCTGAATTGGAATGGGTGTGTTAGCAGTGGAATGGGACTAAATTGGTGCAGTGAGCCCATGGGGGCTAGCACAGGGACAGTGGGCTGAATGGACTCCTCCTGCGCTGTTTCATTCTGACAACTGAGCCAGCTCATTAGCACTCACACCTACTCACCAATCACCCCGTGCTGACTGAGCGACACCGGCCCCTGATCTGGCAAAGCTCCAAATATCAAATTCTCGTCCATGGTTTCAAATCCCTCCACCGTCTCACATACCCCTTTCCCCACCCGCGCAATCCCACCACATCTACCCCCAAGTCCACCCCGTCCACCTGCCATCTCTGAAATTTCCTCCAAGATCTCTGTGCTCCTCCAAATCCAGTCTCCGGAGCATCTGCAATGTGAATTGTTCACAGGAATGCCTTTAGCTGTCTGGGACCCAAAACCTGGAACGCCATCCAGAAACTCCTCTGCCTCCCCCTTTCTTCGCTCTCTGCCCCTCTATCTCTCCTCCTCTTCCTCTCTCCTCACCCATTTTCCTTCTCCATCTCTCCTGCTCACAGTTCCTCCTTCTCTCACGCTCTCCTCACTTGCTCTCCTCCTCTCCCTCTCCTCTTCCCTCCCTTTCCTCCCCCCTCTCCTCCCCCTCCCTCTCTCCCCTCCCCTCCCTCTCCTCCCTTCCCTCCTCTCCCTCTCCTCTCCCCTCCCTTCTCTCCCTCTCCTTCCTTCCCCCCTCTCCCTTCCCCTCCCCCCTCCCTTCTCCTCCCTCTCCCTCTCCCTTTCCTTTCCCCTCCCTCTCATCCTCTCCCTCTACCTTCCCCTCCCTCTCCTCCTCTCCGTCTCCTTCTCCTCTCCCTCTCCTTTCCTCTCCCTTCCCCTCCCGCTCCCTCCCCTTTCCTCTCCTCTTCTCCCGCTCCCTTCCCCTCACCCTCTCCTCCTTTCCATCTCCTTTCCTTTCCCCTCCCGCTCCCTACCCCTCACCCTCTCCTCCTCTCCCTCTCCTTTCCCCTCCCGCTCCCTCTCCTCTCCTGCTCCCTTCCCCTCACCCTCTCCTCCTCTCCCTCTCCTTTCCCCTCACCCTCTCCCCCCTCCTCCTTTAAGACTCTCCATAAAACCCATCCTTTTTTTTCTAAACTATCCATGCCCTGCCCCGATGTCTCCTGATGTGACTGGATATCAATTGGTGCTATTTGGATGATTTATTAGCTAAAGGGTGCTATGTAAGCAGATCTTGTTGTTGTGGATCCCCCAGACCCTGTATTTTCAAGGAGCAATGGTCTGAAACTATGTTGGGGAATGAAGCATAACTGCACTGCAAGCAGGCAGTGCAGGAATTAATTTGATGCAGTTCTGCTGCATTAATATAATTTTCTAACTGCCCATTTTCTGCCTCACTGAGAAAGCTGAGATGAAACACAGCGAACACGGCAGTGAGACTGAAATCTAAACTGAGGACCAAGGCGGGGTTGAGGACCGATGCTGTCCAGGTCAAGTTAGATATATAGTCGAGACTCTCAGTGAATACCTGACCAGAAGCAGAACCGTGAGAGAAGCAGGAAAGCATCTGAACATTACAATCTCCTGGAGCTCTAGCTGACCCAGTACATTCCCTCCTGCTGTCCTGCTACTTCCCAACGCATTTATTCTCACTGTTCCCCACACACTACAAGAGCAATGTTGCTTTATTCAGCACCAAACAACACCAGGGAACAACCCAAGAACTGTCAGCAGAAGCCAGTCAGGGCTCTGTGAGAATCCTCAGGCTGAAAGGATATCAGAGGCAAGGGTTAGGCTAACCCTAACCTTAACCCTAACCCTAACCTTAACCCTGACCTCAATCCTCTCCTCTTCTCCCACTCCCTTCCCCTCTCCCTCTCCTTTCCCCTCCCTCTCCTCTTCTCCCACTCCGTTCCCCTCTCCCTCTCCTTTCCCCTCCCTCTCCTCTTCTCCCACTCCCTTCCCCTCACCCTCTCCTTTCCTCTCCCACTCCCTTCCCCTCACCCTCTCCTTTCCTCTCCCACTCCCTTCCCCTAACCCTCTCCTTTCCTCTCCCACTCCCTTCCCCTAACCCTCTCCTCCTCTCCCCCTCCTTTCCTCTCCCCCTCCTTTCCCCTTCCCCTCCTTTCCCCTCCCTCTCCCTTCCCCTCCCTCTCCCTTCCCCTTCCCCTTCCCCAACCTTAACCCTAACCCTAACCCTAACCCTGACCTCAATTCTCTCCTCTTCTCCCACTCCCTTCCCCTCTCCCTCTCCCTTCCCCACCCTCTCCCTTCCCCAGCCTTAACCCTAACCCTAACCCTAACCCTAACCCTAACCCTAACATTAACCTTAAACCTAAGCCTAACCTTAATCTTAACCCTAACCTTACTCTAACCTTAACCCTAACCTTAAGCTGAACTTTAACCCTAACCCTAACCTTAACCTTAATCCTAGCCTTAATCTTAACATTAACCTTAACCCTAACCCTAACTTTAGCCTTAACTCTGACCTCGGTCTGACCTTAACCCTATCCGAACATTAAACTTAACCCTAACCTCAGCCCTAACCTTATGACTGAAGAGGGTTGGCCAATGAGGATCAAAGGAAAGACTTGCATTTCTCTAGCGCCTTTCATGCCCTCAAAGCACCTTACAGCCGCTGTGATATTTTTGGACAGTAGACACTGTCAGAGGTGGAGGTGATGTCAGAGTGCTGATGTCACAGAGTGAATAACTGAGGAGTCATTGGTCTGGGAATGTGGGCTCAGATAATTGTCTGGAACTGAAAGCTAACCTGAGTGATGGTGACCAGGAAATGGTCAGCAATTGTTGTAAAAAAAACACACACCCATCTGGTTCATGAATGTCCCTTAGAGAGGGAAATCTTACTGGGGTCATGGTCTGGCCATGGGGTTCTCTTTGAGATGGCCAGTGAAAACAGTTCAAAGGGCAATTAGACTTGGATAATAAATGTCAGACTTACTACTGATTCCCACATTCCTTGGACAAACGAACGGGAATCTTATGACTCACAGATTGTAATGTCCTGGCCGGTAGGTATTTGGATTGATAACAGTGATTGGAAATGGATGGTGGGGTGGGGGTGGGAGGTGCGAAGGTGTTCAAACTGGAGCTCAGATCTGTTCTCCCAGGCAGACAGTTCAAAAACCCAGGGGTTGTAGATTCAAGATCAGTGGTGAAAGGATTAGAGGAGACTTGAGTAAAAAAACTTGTTCACGCAGAGAGTGGTGGGTGTGTGGAATTTGCTGCTGGAGTCGGTGGCGGAGGCAGAGATGCTAGACTCTATTAAAAAGGTCCCTGGATCCGCACCTTATGTTCTGCAAACTGCAGGGCTAAGGGCTATGTGTAGGAAGGTGGATTAGAATGGGCACCTGTTGGTAGGCATGGACGAGATGGGCCGATTGGCCCCCTACTGTGCTGTGTCATGATTCTGCGGAGGCTATGACCATCGGCTGCAATCTTATTGGGTGATGGGGTACGGTTCAGTGATCAAATGGGCTGCTCCTGATCCCTAACTCGCTCGCGGAAGGAAGGAGATGACACAGATTTAAAGAGATGTGCGCAAAAGGTAAGGGGGATGCAAGGGATTTCCTTATTCCACCCAGTGAGAGGGCAGAGTGGGATATGTTGTGTGGAAATGCGGTGAGGACTGGTTCAGCTGAGGCTTTCAAGAGGAGCAATAGGCTGGTTATTTGGACAGAAGGGCATGGGGGGGTAAAGGCAGGGGGTTGGCACTGGCTAAAGACGCTCATTGGAAGAGCCAGTGTGGATACAAGGGGCCAAATGGCCTCTTTCTGGGCTGTCACCAACTCCAACGTCCCCAACGTTCATATCTGCTACCCCCCCCACCCCCAGACCTCCCTGCAAACCCGTCCCAGTGAGACACAATACCTGGGCCTCTGTGTGTCTTCTCCATCCAGATGTAACAGTTGTTCTGTGCGACTCCAGTCTGGGAATCCAGGAATGGTAGCCGCATGCTGCGTTCGGCGCACAGTCGCGCATTGTAGCTGCGGCAGTGCTCGATGGCCTCGCGGTAGAAGTCCTCGCCCAGCCTGCCGACAGAGAGCAACACACACGGCACATCAACACCGTGAACACAGCAGCAGCGGCTCACTGCCTGGGAGCTCCTAATCCCAGCCACCGACTCTCAACAATGCTCACCGCTGTGCGAAAGCGCAGTTTCACTTTCATCCCCGCTGTGTGGGTCAGGCCAGCAGTTACAGCCCAGAGGGCAGCTAAGAGTCAGACATATTGCTGTGGGTCTGGAGTCACATGTAGGCCGGACCAAGTAAAGATGGCAGCTTCCTTCCCTAAAGGACATTAGCGAACCAGATGGATTTTTTCCCTACAATGGATTCATAGTCATCATTAGACTCTTAATTCCAAATTTTCGCTTTGTCTGCCATGGCAGGATTCCATGGGTCCCCAGAGCATGACCTGTTTAACAGTCCAGCGAAAATAGCCACCAGGCCACCTCCTCCCCTTTTGGTGACGAATTACACTCCATTTGTGCACAGCATGGTCCGACAAAACTCCAACGAGTGAAGTAATTTAGTGAGTGACCAGGCGCGAGGGGTACTGTACTGTCATACAGCATGGAAACAGACCCTTCGGTCCAACCAGTCCATGTTGACTACATTCCCAAACTAAACGTTTCCCACCCACCTGCTCCTGGCCCACGTCCCTCCAAACCTCTGTTTCTCCCCTTTCCCATAATGTTTTCAAGTTTTTAAGTTTTAATTCCCACCCGAGAGGGTAAGCAGGCCATTCATCCCCTCAAACCTACCCCACCATTCAATAAGATCATGGCTGGTTTGATTATAATCCCAACTCTACAGTCCTGCACATCCTCGATAAATTTTCACCTCCACCACCCCAAATTGGTCGTCAAGAATCTACCTCCCTCGGCCTGAAAAATATTTATAGGTTCTGCATCCCTTGAGGAAAGGAATTCCAAAGAATCTCAACCCTCTGAGAGAGAATACACATTTCCTCATCTCTCCGGACCCTGTACACTGTCGGTAATCCGAAATCTCTTCCTATCTTCCTTAAACATACCCAAAAAGTCTGAACTTCAACAATCCTCTGAGAATGAGATTTCGAAGTTTCACAATCTCTGAGTCAAAAGTAGTTCTCCTCACCTCAATCCTAATGGGCCCTGTATTTTTAAACCGAGTCTTCAGGTTCTAGCCTCCCCACCCAGTGGTAACATCTTATCGAAATCCAACCCCATTCCTTCACGCGCTTTGTCGGTTTCAATGAGATTGTTTCTCATTCCTCGGGCCCCAGTTTTAACTCATGCGGACGAGAGCACTCCTGACAGCGCTGCACGCCCTCGACGCCACACAGGGAAGTTACAGGCTCGAGTATCTCCAGTGAAATTTCATCCCACAGCTGTCTGATATCGTTGGGGGGGGTTGTGAGGGAATGGATTGAGAGAGCTACCCTACAAACTCAAATGTCGATTTTCTAGTCTTACCTATCCTGAGTGAGGGTCGTGGGGCCCGAATCATTTCTGTGGCCCCTGCTGGGCACATCAATCAGGATGACAGTAAGAACTGCCAATGCTGGCGTCAGAGATAACACAGTGTGGAGCTGGAGGAACACAGCAGGAGGCACTTCGTCTCTGGTACTGGACTCTACCAAGAGGGAAGTGCATGCTCCAGTAAGTGGGGGAAGAGGGACTGAGCTGAAGGGAAAGGTCCTCCCTTACAATCCCCTCACCCAAGTGGACAAACCCTCACCCCTTGTCACTACCACCTCAGCTGAGGTTAGCCACTGCAACACAGGGCCGCGATCAAATCTGGGACCGACTGGATAGAAAATAAGTTGGAAGAAATGGGAGCAGGAGAGGGCCATTCAGCCCATTGGTCCTACTTTGCCCTTCAATGAGATCAAGGTTATAGTCTTGCTTTCCATTTTCATCTTCATAACCCCCAGGTCCCTCCATGGCCAGAACTCAACCTTGAACCAGAATCACTGTACCAGTGCCTGCTGCTATCTGGGGAAGAGAATTCTGCTGGGAGAAGAAATTCCTCCTCATCTCAGTCTTAAACAGCTGTCTCTTATTCTGAGATGTTGCCCCCGGTTCTAAAATGCACCCCCCGACAACATGAGAGGATTCATCTCCTCAGCATCTACCCCTCAGAGACTTGTATGTTTCAATGAGATCACCTTTCCTTTCTGCTAAACACCAATGAGCACACACTCAAACACTCAGCAAAACACCAAGGGCAGGAATTTGTTTTTATTCATTCACAGGATGAAGTCATCACTGGCCAGGCAGCATTTATCACCCCAGAGAGCAGTTAAGAATCAACCACATTGCTGTGGGTCTGGAGTCACATGTAGGCCAGACCAGGTAAGGATGGACGTTTCCTTCCCTAAAGGGCATTAGTGAACCAGAGGGGCTTCCACCTCCCCCCCCAACAATTTGTCAACGGATTCATGGTCATCATTTGACTCTTAATTCCAGATATCTATTGAATTCAAATTCCACCACCTGCTGTGGCAGGATTTGAAGCCAGGTCCCCGGAACATTAGTGATAATGGGAACTGCAGATGCTGGAGAATCCAAGATAACAAAGTGTGGAGCTGGATGAACACAGCAGGCCGAGCAGCATCTCAGGAGCACAAAAGCTGACGTTTTGGGCCTAGACCCTCCTTTAGAGCTCTGATGAAGCATCTAGGCCTGAGCTCTGATGAAGGGTCTAGGCCCGAAACATCAGCTTTTGTGCTCCTGAGATGCTGCTTGGCCTGCTGTGTTCATCCAGCTCCACACTTTGTTATCCCCAAAACATTATCTGGGTCTCTGGGTTAACAGTCCAGCAATAATACCAATAGGCCATCACCTCCCTCTCGTGCAATTAAAAGAAGCATTGGGTAGTGTAGAACAGAGAGACCTGGGCAGATGCTGATAGACCTGCTGAGCTTTTCCAGCCAACTTCTGTTTCTGATTCACAGCATCTTCAGTTCTTTCGGAATTTAGAGAGACCTAGGGGCTTCGGGTACATAATGCTTTGAAATTCTTTGCATCACAAGTGGTTAAACAGGTGTTTAGCACGCTTGCCTTCATCGCTCATTGCTTTGAGTTTCGGAGTTGGGATGTTGTGTTGAGGTCGTAGAGGACATTGGAGGGGCCTCTTTGGAGTATTGTGTCCAGTTCTGGTCCCCCTGGAATGGCATTATGAAGCTGGAGAGGGTTCAGAAGAGATTTATCAGGATGTTGCCGGGAATGGAGGGTTTGAGTTTTAAGAAGAGGCTGGAGCACGGGAGGGGCATGGATAAGGTGAATGACAGGTATCTTTTCCCTAGGGTGGGGGAGTTCGAAACTAGGGAACATGTTTGTAAAGGTGAGAGGAGAAATATTTAAGAAAGACACTTCTTTACACAGCGAGCGGTTTGTGCGTGGAATGAACTTCTAGAGGAAGTGATGGATGTGGGTACAGTTATGTTTCAAATATATTTGGATAAGTACATGAATAGGAAATGTTCAGAGGGATGTTGGCTAAGCGCAGGCAGGTGGGACAAGTTGACTTTGGGATTATGGTCAGCATGGCTTGGTTGGACCGAAGGGTCTGTTTGCATGCTGTATGACTCTCCTCCATCCCAGGGATCAGCTGAAGGGAGTCTCTCTGTGGTACATTTCTCCTTGCAAAAGGCAACCAAAATTGTATGCAGTACTGCAGGTGAGTCTTCATCAATGCCCGGTACAGTTGTAGGCGCTCTTTCTAGTTGGATGGTGGTGTAGTGGTAGGGTTCCCTGCCCCTGGACCAGGAAGTCCGGGTTCAAATCTCACGTTGCCCAGAGATGTGTAACGACACTTCTGTGAATGGGCTGTTCAGGAAATAGCTCTCCCTGACAATGAGGGCCACAAGGAGAGATAATACCAAGGGAAATATAAAATGGGAATTCATTTATCTTTCAAATCTATGAGGTCAACTGATATGGCGGAACACGCCCCCTTACCTATTCCTCTCCAAGGCACTCCCCATCCTGACTTGGAAATATATAACTTTCCCTTCCATATCACTGGGTCAGAATCATGGAATTACCTCCCCAAGGGGCATTGTAGGTCCCTGCGGTACATGGACTGCAGCAGTTCATGAAGGCAGCTCACCCCCACCATTTCAAGGCGGGCAATTAGGGACGGGCAATAAGTGCTGGCCACGCTCCCTCCCTGTGGTCAGTAAAGATAATCTAGGGGCCCCCTCTAACACGCAGTGTTGCTAAGGTGTCTCGTGAAGACAATGCGCACAGCAAGATCCCAGCAGCAGCAGCTGTGAGATCATCGGCGAGCTGCTCTTTTTCCTTTTGGCTGAGGAGGAAATGTTGGTGAAGCCACAAGGAGACCTCCCTGAACTTGCATTCAATGCCATGGGGAGCTTTAACACCCAGGATCATGATAAGAGACATTCCTGGCCTTAAATGTCTCCAAGGGGTAATAACGGCTTCCCTGCTGTGAGCCTGGACTCCAACCCTCACCCACATCTCAAACACAGAAAACCCCACCTCGGAAATTTGCATTTTAGCAGCAATGGTGGAATGGGCCTCATTGATAATGCCACCAAAGGGCTAATATGCCAACAGTGGGGCCAAATGGCCTCCTCCTGTGCTGTTTCATTCTGACAACTGAGCCAGCTCATTAGCACTCACACCCACTCACCAATCACCCCGTGCTGACTGAGCGACATCGGCCCCTGACCTGGCAAAGGTCCAAATATCAAATTCTCGAACACGATTTCAAATCACTCCTTCGTCTCACACGTCCCCTTCCCAGACCTTTGTAACTCTTCCTCCAGACCCACAGTCCTCCAAAGTCTCAGCATTCCTTCATTTCCTTCAGCTGCCTCAGTTCCAAGGTCTGGGATTCCCTCCTGAAACCTGTCTTCCCTCCACCTCTCCCCCCTCGTCTACTCCCTCTCTCCACCTCTCCCTCCTCCCTCTCTCCACCTCTCCCTCCTCCTTCTTCTCCCTCCCTCCAGCTCTGCCTTCTCTCACTCTCTCCATCCCACCACATCTCCCTCCTTCCTCCTCTCACTGTCTCCCTCCCTCCACCTCTCCCTCCTCTCGTTCCCCCCACCTCTCCCTCCCTCCTACTCTCATTTCCTTTTCTCCATCTCTCCTCTTTCCGTCCAACACCATTTCGTCCTAACGTTCCCTCTCTCCTCCTCTGACTCCTCTTCCTCCCTCCCTCTCCCGTCCTTTCTCTTTTAAGAAACCTCCCTCCATTTTTGGCCAAGTTTTTGGGTGCCCTTCCCAGCCTAAGTGGCTCACTGTCAAATGTTCATTGCATGCACCCAGCGAAAGGGAAAAAAAAGAGCTGGCGTTTTTATCCACCTAGAAGGTGCTACATAAATGCACGTCTCTTGTTGCTAATTCTGCTCCAACTTCATGTCAGATATCTTCCCCTCTCGCAGCATAAAATGGCTCCAATTTTGCTATGCAAACCAGATGTAGAGTGATTGGAAGACTGAAAGGGAATTGTTTGGTTGGAAATTATTCTCAATAATTGTGCAAGAGGCTGGAGGCTGGTAGACAAAGTCAGGCCTGAAATTTGCTAGGGATCAAAATATAAATACAATTAAACATGACCAGCATCTTGCAAAGGCTTTTCTCTTTTCTAAAGAAATGTGACTGCTCATTGAATAATGTGATGGGAACACCAACAGGATAAAGTTCTTTGGAAGACTGTGTACAAACAGAGTAAATGAGAGCCCAGGACCGCCCCCCTGCCCTCGGGGCGTGAGAGTTTGGGAAGCAATGGGGGTGGGGGGGCAAATCATCCACCATGTGAGGGGGCAGGAAATGGTCAGCCACTGGCATGTGGATGTAACAGAACATAGAACATAGAAAAGTACAGCACCGTACAGGCCCTTCGGCCCACGATGTTGTGCCGTGGATTAATAACGAATCCAAGAATAAAATAACCGAACCTACATTCCCCTCAATTCACTGCTGTCCATTTGGATGTGGGTAGGTACTGTCTGCCAACACCACCCCCACCCTCCCCCAACCCAACCCCCAACAAGATTCTGACTGGAGAGACTCCCCTCATCCCGTTCCCCCTGGGGACCCCGGACAGTGCCCCGAGTGTTAAAGGGTATTGACCATCACATCAGCGCCCGTCCTTCCCCACCATGAGTCACCCACAGTGACCATTAGGGGGAGGGGAGGTGGGGAAGGGGAGATGGGGGAGGGGTGTGGTGGGAAGAAGCGGGAGGAGGGAGATGGACAGAGGTGAGGAGTCGGATGGAGATGGGAGGGCAAGGCTGGGGGAAATGGGAGAAGAAGTGGGGGCAGAGTTGGGGAGGGGTTTAATAGATGAGGGGTAATGGGGAGAGGAGGTGGGGAAGCTGGGGAGGGGTGAGATGTGGGAGGTATTATGGGGTAGATGGGGAGGGGGAGATGGGAAAGGGAGGTACAGTTGAGATGGGGAAAGGGGAGGTGTGGGGAGATGAGTGGGGGATGGTGATGGGGGTAGAGGAAATAGGGGTAGGTACAGGGGAATGTGTGGGACAGGGGAGGTGATAGGGAGATTTGTGGAGTTGGGGAGGTGTTGGGGGTAGGGGAAATGGGGCGAGGTGTGGGGGTAAGGAGCTGGGGGAGGTGCAGGGGGTGGGGCGATGAGGGAAAGGAGATTTTGGGGCTAGGGGAAATAGGGGTACATACAGGGGGATGTGTGGGACAGGGGAGGTGATTGGGAGATTTGTGGAGTTGGGGGAGGTGTTGGGGGTAGGGGAAATGGGGCGAGGTGTGGGGGTAAGGAGCTGGGGGAGGTGCAGGGGGTGGGGCGATGAGGGAAAGGAGCTGTTGGGGGTAGGGGAAATAGGGGTACATACAGGGAGATGTGTGGGGCAGGGGAGGTGATTGGGAGATTTGTGGAGTTGGGGGTAGGGGAAATGGAGTGAGGAGGTGTGGGGGAGGTGTTTGGGGTAGGGGAAACGGGGGGAGGTGTGGGGGTAAGGAGCTGGTGGAGCGATAGGGGAGAGGAGGTGTTGGGGGTAGGGGAAATGGAGGGAGATGTGTTGTGGGAATGGAAGGGAGGTGAGTGGGGAAAAGGAGAGGAGGTGTGTACGGGGGGGGGCAGGTGTGTGAAGGGGGTGGGTTGGTTTGTGGGAGAATAGGAAGGATTTGTATTGGGAGGGATGAGAGGTGTATGGGGCGGAGGTGTGTGGGGAGAGGTAATGAGGGGGAGATGCGTGGACGGAATGGGGGTGTTGGTGCGTGGGGCGAAGAAGTGGTGTGTTGCGGAAGGGGAGATGGGAAAATGGAGAGGAGGTGTGTGGGAGGCAGGATGGGTGGGAGGTGGGCTGGGGGTGGTGTAGAGAGGCAGAGTTGGGCAGGAGGGATGTGGAGGGAGAAGCGATGGGAAAATTAAGGGGCGGTTGTGGGGGTGGAATTGGGGGGGGTAGGTGAGTGGGGAAATGGAGGGGAGGTATGTGGGGGCAGAGTGGGGGAGTGGTGTGTGGGGCAGAGTAGTACAGAGGCAAAGTGTGAGTGGGAGGGGTGTGGGGGGAGGGGAGATGGTGGAAATGGAGGGGAGGTGTGTGGGTGGAATGGGGGGAGGTGGTGGAGGGTAATGGCAGGGAGGAGAGATGGGAGGATGGATGTGGGAGGAGATGGGAAGGGGATGTGTGAGGGGAGGGGTGGGGAGTATTTAATGAAAGATATACCCCCTCACCCAACCGCATAGCCCCTTCGATAGCCCCTTTCACCGCCTTGGGACATTCCCGAATCACCTGACCCTTCACCATTAAAGCTCTCCCTCTCTCTCTCTTTCTACCTGTGCTGCTCAGTGCATAGCAAGATCCCATGGGGCCCCAACAGCCAGTGAACCGCAGAATGGAGTCAGGAACAGGGATCCCAAACCAGGCACTAGCCCACCCATTGTTCCCCGAAGGACGGGAACTGGCACCTGAGCCAGTGGAGGTGGAGGCTGGAGGGCACGATGCCAACGATGGGGAAGGGGACGGACACGGCCTTGAGAGAGAGACATGCGAAATAGCTGTGTACATTTTCGGTTTTTTGCCACTGCCTTATCGCACGTACATATGGCACCTTATCCACCACCAAGAACACTCACTCCGCCCACCACCGACACTCAGTCGCAGCAGTGTGTACCATCTAGCGATCTACTCCCCCTGCCAGCATTTGGCCCATGTCCTGCTAAATCCTCCCTATCCATGTCTCCATCCAGATGCCTTTTAAATGCTGTAACTGTGCCAGCCCCCACCACTTCCTCTGGCAGCTCGTTCCACACACGCACCACCCTCTGTGTGAAAATGTTCCCTCTTAGGTCTCTTTTAAATCTTTCCTCCTCACCTTAAACCTATGCCCCTCTGGATTTGGCCTCCCTTACCCTGGGACAACACATCCATAATAGCACGAGCCAAACAGAGACATGCCTAGGAATTACTGGAGGCCTGGCATTCCAACTGGAACTCCGTCAACAAACGCATTGAGCTGCAGCCGATGTACAAACGCCTGAAGAACAGAACTGAAAGTCTGGCAAACCGAGGCATATAAATAACAAACAGGTGAAAGACAGATGCTTCACTGGAGGCGCACTGATGACGTTACTGAGCAGGGCGACGAAACGTTCGCGAGCACATCACAATCCCAATTGCTGCTTTAGTTTCTGATTCACAACACCTTCATTCTTTTATCATGTTCCTTCAGTATCTCTGGGTCAAAATCCTGGAATTCCCTCCCTAAGGGGCATCATGGGTCTATTCACAGCACATGGACTGCAGCAGTTCAAGAAGGCAGCTCACCCCCAGCTTCTCGAGGGGGGCAACAAGGGACGGGCAATAAATGCCATGAAGGAACGAAAGGCGGCAAAACTTGTACTTTTAAGAGCCAATGACGTTAAGGCCCTTCCTACCTCACTTTCACAGCCAGAACCGTTAGGCCGTGGCTGTTTGTGTTGAGATTGTGTTATCTCAGCACACCCGGGGATGTTTTCTTTTAAAGCTTGTGCTCATCATCGACTGATCAATTGATCAGTCCATCATCAAATCAATTAGTGGAGATTGTTTGTAAGGTGGTTAAGTCATGTCCCTGTCAGTTTAGCCAGGATAAACCCTGACACCTCTGCTCCCCCACAACCCCCACACACAAACCCCCGAATCCACTCACTGGTATCAAACACTCCCACCAGACTAACGTAATCTTCCAGCACTCCCGCTCCAAATGACTGTCCAGGGCAAGCCTCAAGGTAAGGATGAGAGCAATGTGAGGGTAATAGTCCCCTGGTGGAATAGCCACTGACACTCCCGTTCCAGGTTCTCCTGGGGCTCAGGAAGGTTGACAGACGATGGCGTACTCCCCAGGGATCACATAGGGCAGAGGCCAAAGGAGAGAGAAAACCACAGTAACACAGATCCAAGTGTCTGGCTCACTGGCCTCTTGGCCAGAACTACATGCATCTAGTCCAACAGATTCCACAACATCCCCTTGTGTGTACTAACACACACACACTCGCACTAACACACACCACACACACACACACATAAACACACACAGACACACACACACACAGACACACTCTCTCACCAACACACACACACACTCTCTCACCAACACACACACACACACACACACACACACACAGACACACACACTCTCTCACCAACGCACACACGTGCACACACACACAGAGGGACGCGCACACACACAGACATAGACAAAGACACACTCTCACAAACACACACAGACACACACACAGACTCTCTCTCTCACCAACACACACAGACGCAGACATAGACACAGGCACACTCTCACACACTCACACACACACACACACACACACACACACACAGACTCTCTCTCTCACCAACACACACACACTCTCTGACCAACACACACACTCTCACTAACACACACAGACACAGACACACACTCACACTGTCACACACACACACACTCTCACCAACACACACACACACCACACACACACACACACACACAGACACACACACACACAGATGTCACTGTTGTAGGGGTCACTACTGGTATCACTGTAACAACAAACCACCTGCCAGAATGTTCGGAGATAACAGGAACTGCAGATGCTGGAGAATCCAAGATAATAAAGTGTGGAGCTGGATGAACACAGCAGGACACGCAGCATCTCAGGAGCACAAAAGCTGACGTTTCGGGCCTAGACCCTTCATCAGAGAGGGGGATGGGGGGAGGGAACTGGAATAAATAGGGAGAGAGGGGGAGGCAGACCGAAGATGGAGAGAAAAGAAGATAGGTGGAGAGAGTATAGGTGGGGAGGTAGGGAGGGGATAGGTCAGTCCAGGGAAGACGGACAGGTCAAGGAGGTGGGATGAGGTTAGTAGGTAGATGGGGGTGCGGCTTGGGGTGGGAGGAAGGGATGGGTGAGAGGAAGAACCGGTTAGGGAGGCAGAGACAGGTTGGACTGGTTTTGGGATGCAGTGGGTGGAGGGGAAGAGCTGGGCTGGTTTTGGGATGCGGTGGGGGGAGGGGATGAACTGGGCTGGTTTTGGGATGCGGTGGGGGAAGGGGAGATTTTGAAACTGGTGAAGTCCACATTGATACCATTGGGCTGCAGGGTTCCCAGGCGGAATATGAGTTGCTGTTCCTGCAACCTTCGGGTGGCATCATTGTGGCACTGCAGGAGGCCCATGATGGACATGTCATCTAAAGAATGGGAGGGGGAGTTGAAATGGTTCGTGACTGGGAGGTGCAGTTGTTGAACCTTTTCAACTCCTCCTCCCATTCCTCAGACGACATGTCCATCATGGGCCTCCTGCAGTGCCACAATGATGCCACCCGAAGGTTGCAGGGACAGCAACTCATATTCCACTTGGGAACCCTGCAGCCCAATGGTATCAATGTGGACTTCACCAGCTTCAAAATCTCCCCTCCCCCCACTGCATCCCAAAACCAGTCCAACCTGTCTCTGCCTCCCTAACCTGTTCTTCCTCTCACCCATCCCTTCCTCCTACCCCAAGCTGCACCTCCATTTCCTACCTACTAACCTCATCCCGCCTCCTTGACCTGTCCGTCTTCCCTGGACTGACCTGTCCCCTCCCTACCTCCCCACCTATACTCTCTCCACCTATCTTCTTTTCTCTCCATCTTTGGTCTGCCTCCCCCTCTTTCCCTATTTATTCCAGAACCCTCTCCCCATCCCCCTCTCTGATGAAGGGTCTAGGCCCGAAATGTCAGCTTTTGTGCTGCTGAGATGCTGCTGGGCCTGCTGTGTTCATCCAGCTTCACACTTTATTATTATGCCAGAATGTTCTATCAGGCACAGAATTTATGAGATTCCTGAGTGACAGGTAATGACTGGAGTACAGAGATACTGAGATACAGAGTGTGTGTATGTAACCATACTCACTGCTCTAAGATGCTCTTAGAGCAATCACATCTTTTATTAATCACCCACAGAATCGATACAATAGTAGATTAAACCAAGAATCTCAGTGACCGTCTCCCTGAGCAAGGGCTATGCTCGGGGCAGGGTTAATGTAAAATCGCTGCCTACGTTGCTCTGGGAACAAAATTACCCTGATCCCTGACTTCTGCCCTGCCCTGACAGTTAAATTTACACAATGGTCACAGCACGGAGGAGGCCATTCGGCCTCTGGTGTCTGTGCTGACTCTCTGCAACAGCTGGAACTACACAGTCATCCCTGCCTCATCACCTTGAGCAAATTCTTCCTCTTCAGATTCTCTTTTGGGAGCCTCGACCGATGCTGCTTCCATCGCATTCTGCTGGGAGCAACGATTTCTCCCTATGCTTCCACTTCATGTTGTGTCAATTTCTGTATTCAGTGCTGTCCAGTCCCCTCAATCAAAACTCCTCTGAACCTCCTCCTCCAACTCTATCACAGGGAGGCATAGAGATAATATCACTGAACAGAGCATCCAGGAAGCTTGCCCCCACCCAAGGCTAATGTCCTGGGGACACAGGTTCAATTAGAAGTGTGGAATAAAAAGCAGATCTAACTGAGACTGTTGCGTTAAGCGTCTGGAATTGAAAACTAGTCACTGTGACCACAACAAACATCAGCACCTGTTGCAAAAACCCATCCGCTTCACTCAGCGATCGCAAGTACTGCAGAATTAAAGCCCGAGAGAACTGCCGACGCTGTAAAGCGAGAACAAAAACAGAAGTTGCTGGAGAAACTCGGCAGCTCTGGCAGCATCTGTGAAGGTATAAAACAGAGTTAACGTTTTAGGGCCGGCGACCCTTCCTCAGGACTAAAGTTAACGTGGAGGTGTAGGTGGGGGGGGGGGGGGGGGGTTGACACTGGGTGGGGGCGTGTGGAGGTGGGGTAGGGAGAGGCGTGTGACAGTGGGCGGGTGATGCTGGGTGGGTGGGTGTGGAGGTGTGTGAGGGATGTGACTGTGGGGGGTGATGCTGGGTGGGGGGGTGGTGTGGAGGTGGGGGAGGAAGGTGACAGTGTGTGAGGGGTGTGACAGTGGGGGGGAGGTGATGCTGGGTGGGGGGGTGGTGTGGAGGTGGGGGAGGAAGGTGACAGTGTGTGAGGGGTGTGACAGTGGGGGGGTGATGCTGGGTGGGTGGGTGTGGAGGTGTGTGAGGGATGTGACTGTGGGGGGTGATGCTGGGTGGGGGGGTGGTGTGGAGGTGGGGGTGGAAGGTGACAGTGTGTGAGGGGTGTGACAGTGGGGGGGGTGATGCTGGGTTGGGGGGGTGGTGTGGAGGTGGGGGTGGAAGGTGACAGTGTGTGAGGGGTGTGACAGTGGCGGGGGGTGATGCTGGGTGGGGGTGTGGTGTGGAGGTGGGGGTGGAAGGTGACAGTGTGTGAGGGGTGTGACAGTGGGGGGGGTGATGCTGGGTTGGGGGGGTGGTGTGGAGGTGGGGGTGGAAGGTGACAGTGTGTGAGGGGTGTGACAGTGGGGGGGGTGATGCTGGGTTGGGGGGGTGGTGTGGAGGTGGGGGTGGAAGGTGACAGTGTGTGAGGGGTGTGACAGTGGGGGGGGTGATGCTGGGTTGGGGGGGTGGTGTGGAGGTGGGGGTGGAAGGTGACAGTGTGTGAGGGGTGTGATAGTGGGGGGTGATGCTGGGTGGGGGGGATGTGTAGGTGGGGGAGGGATGTGACAGTGGGGGAGGGGTAGAACAGCGGGGGGGTGATGCTGGGTGGGGGGGGGTCCTTGAATCATAGGAGGAGGAGGCTGAAGATTAGAGAGGGTTGTGGTGAAGTCTGGGGAATGTTGAAGAATTTGGGGGCGTTGTTGGGGGGGGGGGGGGGTGGGTGGTATTCAGACAGTAACTGACAAACCCTGTTGGAAAAGCTTCATGTTTAGAATCTGGGGCTGATTTCTGGAAATTATTCTGTAGCTGATTAAATTTCAGTGAGATTAAAAGGGAAAAAATCCTATTTCTGTTTCACATTTCACACAGGGAGAATTTCCTAAATTACGAACCTCATTCACTTCCCATTTTGATAATGAAGAAGAAAAAAAATTCCTTTTTTAAGTCATTTAAACAATTAAATCTGAAACATTAAGATTTGAATTTGGCATCTGGCATTTGTAGATTGTGTGAACAATACATACTTTTTTTTTAACAGTCTCTTATCAAATCGAATCATAGAATGTTCCAGAACATTTTGTGCTGGTATGTTCATCACAAGGTCCTGCTCACCTCCCCCATCTGTGAGCATTCATTCTTTCAAAAACAACAATTTCATTTTCTTTCTAAAACAAAATTACTTGCACCATCTGTTAACAACAACCAGGCGATACAGCAGATCCTAAACAAAAACACAAAGTTCTGGAAGCTTGAGAAGGGGAGGTGTCGGGCAAGCGTCTGAAAGGATTTAAGATTTCAGTGTGTTGGCCTCCGTCTCTCTCCTCAGGCCCTTCTGAGTGTTTTTCCTCTGCAACAACCTGCATTTGTGTAGCACCTTCGGCACAAGCAGCACAGACACACACTGCATGGACCCTGATTCTTGCTGAAAAGGGAGCCAAAGGCTTTCCTGTCTCGCAATCGTCAGGACCAGTTACAAGAATGCCAGTTGCAAGCGGTCACAACAATTTAAACTGCAGGAGTAAAGGGGGATGATGGGTTGCCATGGATTGGCTGAGGCATTTCCAAGGAACTATGGCCTCATTAGGCTCCTACTGGTGATCCAATTTAAAAGGGGGGTGTGCTTGAAACTTATTCCTTTTGTAAAGAACAGACACCTGCATCTGGAAATGAACCATAATGAGGTTGACTAACTGTTTGTGATTGTTTGGAATTTGGTATTCTTGCATAGATCCTGATGAATACACAATAAAAATCTTCAACAAATTGCTGCATCTGATGTAGTAAAATGACCCAAACAGTTTCACAGGGAAGGTCACTCAACAAATTCGACGCCTAATGTCACCAGGCAGTAGGGCAGATGACCCTAAACTCTGTTGAAGGATGATAAGAGAGAGAGAGAAAGATGGAGAGGGTTAGGGAAGGAATTCTAGAGCTTCAGGACTTGGAATCACGAGTATTCCTTTTTATTTTCATGGGATATGGGGATTGCTGGTGAGGCGCTTGCCCCTAATTGAACAGCGTGGCCTGCTGGGGTCATTTAGGGGGAAGTTAAGAGTCAACCTCACTGCTGTGGGGCTGGAGTCACATACAGGCCCAGACTGGGTAAGATTTCCTTCCCCTAAGAGGCACTAGGGATCCGGGTGGGTTTTTAACAACAGTCGATGACAGCATGTTCAGTGAGGTTGAGAGCAGTTCCAGGTTTGATTAATTTAATTAGTTTCCATCAGATGCCACGGTGGGAGCTGACCCCGTGTCTCCAGACTGTTAGCCCGAGTACCAGGGCTGGTAGCCCAGTGACATTACCACTTGTGCGCAATGTTTACCGCAATGGGCCGGGGAGGGGCTGGGGGAGACATGTGCAGAGCTGGGGTGCGGTGGGGAAGGGCTTTGAACGCAAATCTTAAACTTGGCATCCTCTCAAACTGGGAGGCGACTGCAAGCAAGTGGAAGTTGCGCAGGCTGCTGGGGGGCGGGGGGGGAGCAGGGGAGTAGGCATCAGAAAAGGGCTTAATGGTGTTGAAGGCACACATGAGTAAAAGCAGTTCTCTTTGACGGGAAATGGTCATGTCAAACAAGCCGCCCCGGTACTCCCTGCAGAGTCTCCCAACTGCTACTCTAAAAGCTGTTTGAGTGACTGAGTCCCTTATAGAAATAAACTCAGCAGCGGGTTTGAATTGACTGTAAAATCAACCAAGAGAAAAACACCAGAGGAATGTGCATATGGTTGTAATATCAGCAGCAGCTTTGTAGCAAAGGAGCTTCCAACAGCTGAATGAGTGGGCACCATCTCAGGTGGTGAGACTGGAGTCTCCTTGGTCAGGCTGTGCTAACCCAGTGATGCACCCCCCACCCCCACTTTATGGGCAGCCACTCGGTCTGTATCTTGTGGGATCATTAGCAGGCAGGCTAATCAAACGGTGCCAGAGGAAGCAGGCAACGTATCTCTTTCTCACAATTCGCAGCCTTTGCTTTCAAATCCATTCACACCTCTGGCTCCTTTCAATTCTCTTACAGGCTCATTCACAGCTGGGCCAGCGTTTATAGCACATCACTAAATACAGTTAGGGCAGGCAAGGTTTAACCATGTTGCTGTGGGTCTGGAGTCACCCAGACCAGGCAACAGTGACTGCTTTCGACCTCGACCAACAGGGATTGTCAGTTACTGGGCAGAAATTCTCTCTGAATATCATCCCCCCTCCCCCCCACCCACCAACAACGCCTCCAAGTTCTTCAACCTTCCCCAAACTTCACCACAACCCTCTCTAATCTTCAGCCCCCACCCCCACCGTCACCTCCCTCCCCCACCTCCACGACAGATGGATTTATCTGCCAATTCACAGCAGTTCCAGATTAAAATGGAGTTCAAATTGCACCATCGGCCGTGGGTTCCCAGAATATTAATCGCTGGAGTAACACGCTGGCTCAGGGGTTAGCACTGCAGCCTCACGGCACCAGGGACTCAGGCTCGATCCCACCCTCGGGCGACTGTCTGTGTGGAGTTTGCACATTCTCCCCTGTGTCATAGCGTTATACCACACAGAAACAGACCCTTTGGCCCAACCAGTCCGTGCTGACCGTAATCCCAAACTAAACTAGCCCCACCTGCCTGCTCTGGGCCCATATCCCTCCAAACCTTTTCTATGACATAACTATCTAAGTGTCTTTTAAATGTTGTAACTGCACCCACATCCATCCCTTCCTCTGGAAGTTCATTCCAAGCATGAAGCACTCTCTGTTAAAAAAAGTTACCCCTCATTTTTGTAAAATCTTCCTCCTCTCATCTTAAAAGTATGCCCCTGGTCTTGAGATTCCCCCCACACTAGAGTAAAGACTTTAACCTTATCTCATGATTTTACAAGCCTGTATAAGATCACCCCTCACCCTCCTACACTCCAGCAAAACAGATGAGTCTTAAAATTCAAATTAGTGGCAAATGGGTTTTCTCTGTGTCTTCAGGAAATCAATGATTAACCTGTAAGCAAGTCTATCCCTGATTTTCCTCCCACGTCCAAAGATGTGCAGGTTGGGGTGGATTGGCCGTGCTAGATTACCCATAGTGCCCAGGGATGTGTAGATTAGGGGTGGGTCTGGATGGGACGCTCTGAGCATTAGTGTGGACTTGTCGGGCCAAAGGGCCTGTTCCCACATTGTAGGGATTCTATGAAACATGTTTTCACTAATATCACCTCCCTCTGAAATCTCTGTGTTCCTCACCGTTCCAATGGGATTTCTATCACTGCAGTATTTGCAGCCATGCCTTCAGCTGCCTGGGCCCCTGGATCTGGAATCCCCTCGGCTAAACCTCCCCCTCTTTTCAAGAGCTTCTGTAAAACCAACCATTTTGCCAAAGCTTGCAGTCACCTGCCCTAATACTTGCTAAATGCAGCCCGATGTTGGGTTTTGCCTGACATGCGCTCCTCAGCATGGCTCCCCCGGCTGGCGCTATGTGAATGCAACCCGTTGAGTTTTCCTTTTTTAAGATTTTATTGTCACATGTACCCAGCGACACAGTGAAATGTCGCCACCAAACAAAGGGCCATTTTAGGGACAAAGGTGCCTGTCTGGTGCCAAAAGGAGATAAGTTAAAAAAAAGTTATGCATTATAGACCTTCATAGAATGAGCAGAAAAAAAAGAAAGAAGGTAATCGTTAACATTAACATTGAATGAAAACTGGAAAATGAAAGGAATAAAGCTATAAGTTCAACGATCTTTGATACGTGTTTTCTTGGGCCCAAATCTCCTGTTTAGCTCACTCTCTGGAAAGCCTGTTCTTGTTACCAGTTGAGATACTGGGTGAGATTTCCCTGCTCTGTTAGAAATATCCTGAGCATGCTCGGGGAGCTTCAGGCAAACTCCATGACAGGAAGGTCCTGCCCTGATTCCAGGTGCCACACTTTAGGAAGGAGGCGGAGACGTGGGGAGAGGGTGCAGACGAGGTCTGAGGGGCACACGGAGCCTCAGTGACATGGGGAGACCGGGATTGTTCTCCTCACAGCTGGGAAGGCCAAGAAGAGATTTCACAGGAATTTCGGAAGGGTTGGGAGGGGAAAAACACGGAGAAACTGTTTCCACTGACGGGGAACAGTGGGGACACGGCTTGATGAGAATTGCCAGAAAAACGTAAACGAGGTGAATTTTAGTTCACACAGCGAGCCAGACAGATTGGCACAGGCTGTGGAAACAGGTTCAACGGGAACTTTGGAAAGGCGATCATTGAAATGGAAACATTTCAAAGGCCACTGCGTGGGTGATTAATCGGAGAGCTCTCAAAGAGCTATCAGCAGAGGGTGAATGGCCTCATCCTGTGCTGCACCACAGTGTGTGAAGCCAACACAAACAGGCTCAGTGATGCTGCCGTTGAGTGAGGGATACAAGCGATAAACTGACGCAGAATCTCTCCAAGATCCTCTGTCCCTCGGGTGGCTACACGATGGAGAGAGATTCCTGCACTGTCATAGGTACAGGATCATCCCCAGCATCTAGGAGTTGTGGCAGTGATTGGCTGAGACCTGTATGATCATAATGGGAGACCTGGCACCATTATCCCAACATGACTAAGAGGAAAGCCCTGCTTCTCTGGCACTCCCTCTCTCGGGATCGCCAGCGGAGGACTTTTAAATTACTCCTTCATGAGATAAGGCTGTCACCAGCATTTCTTGCCCGTTCCTAACTGCCCTTTTAAACAATGATAATGGGAACTGCAGATGCTGGAGAATCCAAGATAATAAAATGTGAGGCTGGATGAACACAGCAGGCCAAGCAGCATCTCAGGAGCACAAAAGCTGACGTTTTGGGCCTAGACCCTTCATCAGAAAGGGGGATGGGGAGAGGGAACTGGAATAAATAGGGAGAGAGGGGGAGGCGGACCGAAGATGGAGAGAAAAGAAGATAGGTGGAGAGGAGAGTATAGGTGGGGAGGTAGGGAGGGGATAGGTCAGTTCAGGGAAGACGGACAGGTCAAGGAGGTGGGATGAGGTTAGTAGGTAGGAGATGGAGGTGCGGCTTGAGGTGGGAGGAAGGGATGGGTGAGAGGAAGAACAGGTTAGGGAGGCAGAGACAGGTTGGACTGGTTTTGGGATGCAGTGAGTGGAGGGGAAGAGCTGGGCTGGTTGTGTGGTGCAGTGGGGGGAGGGGACGAACTGGGCTGGTTTTGGGATGCAGTGGGGGAAGGGGAGATTTTGAAACTGGTGAAGTCCACATTGATACCATTGGGCTGCAGGGTTCCCAGGCGGAATATGAGTTGCTGTTCCTGCAACCTTCGGGTGGCATCATTGTGGCACTGCAGGAGGCCCACGGTGGACATGTTGTCTGAGGAATGGGAGGGGGAGTTAAAATGGTTTGCGACTGGGAGGTGCAGTTGTTTATTTCGAAACGAGCAGAGGTGTTCTGCAAAGCGGTCCCCAGGTTTCCGCAATGTAGAGGAAGCCACACCGGGTACAGTGGATGCTGTATACCACATTGGCAGATGTGCAGGTGAACCTCTGCTTAATATGGAAAGTCATCTTGGGGCCTGGGATAGGGGTGAGGGAGGAGGAGGTGTGGGGGCAAGTGTAGCATTTCCTGTGGTTGCAGGGGAAGGTGCCGGGTGTGGTGGGGTTGGAGGGGAGTGTGGAGCGAACAAGGGAGTCACGGAGAGAGTGGTCTCTCCGGAAAGCAGACAAGGGTGGGGATGGAAAAATGTCTTGGGTGGTGGGGTCGGATTGTAGATGGCGGAAGTGTCGGAGGATGATGCGTTGTATCGGGAGGTTGGTGGGGTGGTGTGTGAGAACGAGGGGGATCCTCTGGGGCCAGTTGTGGCGGAGGCGGGGTGTGAGGGATGTGTTGCGGGAAATTCGGGAGACGCGGTCGAGGGCGTTCTCGATCACTGTGGGGGGAACGTTGCGGTCCTTGAAGAACCTTTTAAACAAGTAGCTTGCTAAGGCCATTTAAGAGGGCAGTTCAGAGTCCACCGTACTGCTGTGGGTCTGGAATCACGTGTTACTGAAGTTGGTTAAGGATGGCAGATATAACCCCTTAAAGGGCATTAATGAACCAGAAGGCATTTTAATGACTATCAAATAATGATAGTTGTCCTAGCCATCGTCATCAGTGAGACTGGGATTCCATTCCGGGTTTAACAGTTGAATTTTGGGAACACAGAGGCCAAAGGCCAGTACACCATGATCCCATGCACTGCAACACTGGAGGGGACCAGGTCCCATGTTGTGTGTGTGGTTTTTTTTGTCGATTGAGGTTTGGGGCTGGGGAGAACACCCTAGATCTCTTGATGTGCAGCCCTATTTCCTTTCCCGCCTTGGGGGATTTTCCAACTCCCTTTTTGGAAAGTTCCCACTGGATTTTCCCACTCCCCCACCCCCTACCACCTGTCCTGAGTAACAGCCACAAAAATTCTCCTCATCTCCCCCTCCTGTTCTTTCACCGATACCTGTTCACCTGTGTCCCTCTGTGTCACCTGTCCGTGCGGCCAATGGGAACAGTTTCTTGGGATTAACTCTGATGGAATGTCCTCTGGTACCAACTATTTGCCAATAAATTCCAACGGCAAATACTTGCCTCCAATTTTTTAAATGTACGATATAGAGCTGATTTTCCAAAACAAAACAAAAACAAATTTAAGTAACTATTTATTGGGAAACTAGGAGCAGCAGGAGCAGGCCATTTGGCCCTTTGAGCCTGTTCCAACCTTTCAATAGGATTGTTGCTGATCATCATTCCCCGTTCCCTCTTTCTCCACCCACCGTACCTCGAACGAAGAACAGTACAGCACAGCAACAGGCACTTTGCCTCACTATGTCTGCACCGACCAATCCCATCTGCCCTCACATGGTCCGCGCGGCCATCTATTCCCTGCCTGTTCATGCCCCTGTCTGACTGCCTCTTCAACATTTACTGCAGTATCTGCTTCCACCACCTCCCCTGGCTGCACATTCCAGGCACCTACCACCCTCTGCGTAAAAAACAGTGAGGTCTCTTTTTTCCTAATGTGGTTCTTAACTGAGGAATTGAACATTCAGCTTGGGATAGATTTTGTGGTGCGCTGATGCCGCAAACTGAGGGGACATATCCTTTGATCCGTTTAGCCCCAACGGCAATATCCAACTCCTTGAAAATGAACATTTTTTTTCTCTCTGGTAACCCAGTGTGGAGCTGCAGGAACACAGCAGGCCAGGCAGCATCAGGGGAGCAGGAAAGCTGACATTTTGGGCCTAAACCCTTCTTCAGAAAATGAAGACGGGTCTAGGCCTGAAACATCAGCTTCCCTGCTCCTCTGATGCTGCTTGGCCTGCTGTGTTCATCCAGCTCCACACCTCGTTATCTCGGATTTAATCAATCACCCAGCACAACCCACCTCACCCGCTCTCTGTGGGGGGGGGGGGGCTGAATTCCACAGACTTACGACCCTCTGAGAGAAGAAGCTCCTCCTCATCTTCAACTTCCGACACATTTCTGTCAATTTTTGTTCACCTTGGCAAAGACAATCAGTAAGAAGTAGCCTAGTGGCTGATTCTACATTCAGTCCTCACACTCACACGGTATACTGCATCCGCCCGCAGCTTATTAAAATTCAACTATTTATTCCTGCTTTTCCTTTTGGAAAAGGTGGAAAAACTGAGCAGCAAGTACCATTTGCTGTCCCTTCGATTGGCCCCAAGGTCCAGGTATTATCCGCGTACTTGCCGTATTCAACACACTCATTACCCAGGGAGCCAGTTTCCAAACTGGAAAAGAGCTCAATATTTCTGAAGAGCATTAGTCTCACGTTGTATTCTACTCAACACCCAATTGCAGTCAGGAAATGCTTCCAATTGTGGGGTATTTTTACAAAAACACAAACTCCATTTCCTTCGTTAATTTGGAAAAGACCCGCGTTATGGTGACAGGACACGCATCGCCAACTGAGTGAGCCGGGCCTAGGGGCGAGGGTCCAGGAGGGAGGTCACCCTGGATAGGGCAAGGGGAGGATGACATCTCTGAGAAAGGAGTAATGGGAGCGGGCCGGTGTGGAGAAAGAACACAGCGGGAGGAGAGGGAAGGGAGGGAGGAGGTGAAGGGGAACAGAGGGAAGAGGAATGGAGGGAGGAGGAATAGAGGGAGAGTAGAGGGAGGAGGGGAGGGGCAGTAGAGGGAGGGGGAGTAGGGGGAGGGGAGTAGAGGGAGGAAGGGAGGGGGGCTTGAGGGAGGAGGGGAGGGGGTTGAGTGGAGAGTGAGAGGTTTTGTGAGAAGAGGAAAGGGGAGAATAGGTGGACAGGTGAGGGGGAGGAGGTGAGGCTGAGGGGTGAAGAGGCTGGAATGGCTGGGGGAATGGGCTGGTGACAAAAGGAGGTTTGGGGGGTGTTTAGAGAGGAGAGGAGAGGGAGATAGAGGCGGGGAGGAGGGAGAAAAAGAAAGAAGGGTTGAGGGAGAAAGGGCAGAGGGAGGAGGGCAATAGTGGCAGAGGTGAAGTGGGACCAGGATCTTTGGGAAGTGGGGAGGAGGTATGCGGAGGCGGGGGATGGTAGTGTTTGGTGAAGTGTAGGGTATCCTTTCCCTGTGCATCCCAAAATTCCTGCAGAATCCAGACTAACTGCTGACCATTGAGCGTGAGCTCCTCGGTGCCTTTCTCCTCCAAAATAATTCAGAGAGAACTGTTCAGGGACTGGGACCGTTAGGAATCCTTACCATCTAATTGCGACTCATGGCGGGGTGGGTGGGGGGGAAGACAGCTAAAATATTCGAGGGGCACTGGCCCTTCAGCTGAAACGGACTGTTGGGGGGGGGGGGGGGAGCAGTGCTTAGTGTCACTGCTGTGAGACTGTGTTGTGTTCATCCAGTTGCTGCTGGTCTCCCCATCTGGTCCTGACCTCGTGCAAACGCCTCACTCTTTGACCCTCTCTTGTTAAAATTCAGTCCCTACCAATTCCGACACGTTCCTCCAGCAGCCCCCACCCCCTTCATGCTGACCCTGTCCAGGGCTGAATCCCTCCCCACCCCCAAGACCTAGCAATGTGAACCCGAGCACTGAATTACAGAAAGGATACAGTGCAGGAGGAGGACATTCGGCCCATCGTGTAGGGGCTGGCTCTCCAAAGGAGGTCCCACTCCCCCCACCTCCTCCCCGCAGCCCTGGGCGCAATCTCCTTCAGCGGGTACCCAGGTCTGTTTTGCCAGCTGAAGCTGCACATTCCAGACCCTAACCACTCACTGTGGGTAAACATTTCTCCTCTTGGCCCTACTCTCACAGGCCTTAAAACTGCATTGTGTGGCACTCAATCCTGACAACCCCCCAGGGGTAATGTTTCCACTCTGTGGGTTTGCATACTTGATTTGTTGCTCCCAGGCTATTCAACTAGGTGGGCATCAGAGGCCAAGCCAAACGAGGCTCACTCTTTGCCCATCTGTAAGCTGTACAAAACTCTGGTGCGGCCGCACTTGGAGTATTGCGTACAGTTCTGGTCACCGCATTATAAGAAGGATGTGGAAGCTTTGGAAAGGGTGCAGAGGAGATTTACTAGGATGTTGCCTGGTATGGAGGGAAGGTCTTACGAGGAAAGGCTGAGGGACTTGAGGCCGTTTTCATTAGAGAGAAGAAGGTTGAGAGGTGACTTAATTGAAACATATAAAATAATCAGAGGGTTAGATAGGGTGGATAGGGAGAGCCTTTTTCCTAGGATGGTGACGGCGAGCACAAGGGGGCATAGCTTTAAATTGAGGGGTGAAAGATATAGGACAGATGTCAGAGGTAGTTTCTTTACTCAGAGAGTAGTAAGGGAATGGAACGCTTTGCCTGCAACGGTAGTAGATTCGCCAACTTTAGGTACATTTAAGTCGTCATTGGATAAGCATATGGACGTACATGGAATAGTGTAGATTAGATGGGCTTGAGATCGGTACGACAGGTCGGCACAACATCGAGGGCCGAAGGGCCTGTACTGTGCTGTAATGTTCGATGTTCTATGTTCTATCTGAAGTCCGCAGTATTCCACTTCACTGCTGGGTTTGGTGACCATCAGTGTTCACAGTTACCCTCATCTTTCTGTGTGGTTGATGAACACGCACCAAGGATGGAAATGGGTGCCTGGTGGAGGTTGGGGAAGGGGGTGCAATGTGTTTTATATGCCCTCAGTGCTGTCAATCCCCCTCCTGCATCTTCAGAATTGCTGCAGGGAACCAAGAGAGGCTGACATTTGAAAAGAAAACACAACCCATTTCTCCCTAACCTTCAGAGAGGCATTTATCAGGCACACAAGGCAAAAAAATGAAAATAAATGACATTTCACTAAATCAAAAGTATGACAAAAATCTCGAGCTTTCAGATTTGGTTGCAAAACTGAAACAGGTATTCAACATAACAAAACAGCAAACGGAGATATTCTTTGATGGGGGTGGGGGGGGGGGTTGTTTTCTGTCGGCTCAACGTCTCGCCGCCCGCTCCACCGCCTTTAATTACCCTGCAGTCCCCAGCGTCTGCCCCCGGGCGGCGCTGGCGAGCCGCGGGTGGCTGCAGCCCTCCCCTTGCTCTCATTAAAGGCGAGCGGCTCGCTGCCGCTGAGCCCTGATCAGCCCATTAGCCAGCACTGTAAAGCACATATAACACTGGGCTACAATATACTCCACATGCCAGCAAGTCACCTTTAAGGTGAGGAGGCAACTGCATCCAAACAGTTTCCAGCTGAAATGGAAGGGGAATGGGGGGGGGCAAAAAAAAGAAAATTAAATAGAACAACATTGAAAAAAAATTAGAAATAATGCAACCTGCATAAGAAAAAAAAATGCAACACTAATAGAAGGGTGCAGAATATTATTGAGTGTAATGCACTTGGCATCTATTGCAAAACCTCTCCTGAATTGCATGCAAGTTTTTTTTTCATTTAAGAGGGCTGCCAAATGCAAGAAAGGTCTGGGGAAATTGCAAAAATGCAAGGCAGAAATTTTTGCAGATACTCACGATTTTAAAGGATTCTGAATGACTGTCGCCATTTTGATACAATAAAATACAGTAGGATCACAATTGTGGTTTTAACATTTCATTTGGACCATTCACAATATGGAACAGGGCTGCGGCCACGAAACAGCCAATCAGCAGCCCCCTGGTGCCTGGGGAGCGACGTCACCTGTGTGGAGAGGGGCGTGGCCGCGCCTGCGCCTCAGCTCCGGGGGCGAGATTGGGGGGAAATGGGGGGTAATCCCAGTGTCTGCTGGGAGTTGTAGTCCATCCCCCCACGCTATCCTCCACTATGGGGGGCAGTAATCTGTGCCGACTGGGAATTGTAGTCCTCTCCCCTCTTGTGTCCCCTTTTCCCTGGGGTGGCAATGCCCACTCACTACAAAGACAGAAACCTCAGGGATTTGATTGCATTGTAGAGGGCGAGAGGGTGCATAGGAGATTCACCTAGTCACAAAGAGAAGAAACCTCAGGGATTTGATTGCACTGTAGAGAAAGAGAGAAAGGGTGCATAAGAGATTCACCTAGTTACAAACAGAGAAACCTCAGGGATTTGATTGCACTGTAGAGAAAGGGAGAAAGGGTGCATAAGAGATTCACCTAGTTACAAACAGAGAAACCTCAGGGATTTGATTGCACTGTAGAGAAAGGGAGAAAGGGTGCATAAGAGATTCACCTAGTTACAAACAGAGAAACCTCAGGGATTTGATTGCACTGTAGAGAAAGGGAGAAAGGGTGCATAAGAGATTCACCTAGTTACAAACAGAGAAACCTCAGGGATTTGATTGCACTGTAGAGAAAGGGAGAAAGGGTGCATAAGAGATTCACCTAGTTACAAACAGAGAAACCTCAGGGATTTGATTGCATTGTAGAGAAAGAGAGAAAGGGTGCATAAGAGATTCACCTAGTTACAAACAGAGAAACCTCAGGGATTTGATTGCACTGTAGAGAAAGGGAGAAAGGGTGCATAAGAGATTCACCTAGTTACAAACAGAGAAACCTCAGGGATTTGATTGCACTGTAGAGAAAGGGAGAAAGGGTGCATAAGAGATTCACCTAGTTACAAACAGAGAAACCTCAGGGATTTGATTGCACTGTAGAGAAAGGGAGAAAGGGTGCATAAGAGATTCACCTAGTTACAAACAGAGAAACCTCAGGGATTTGATTGCACTGTAGAGAAAGGGAGAAAGGGTGCATAAGAGATTCACCTAGTTACAAACAGAGAAACCTCAGGGATCTGATTGCATTGTAGTGAGAGAGAGAGAGGGTGCATAGGCGATTCACCCAGTTACAAACACTGAAGCCTCAGGGATTTGACTGCACTGTACAGATAGAGAAAGGGTGCAGAGGAGATTCACCTAGTCACAAATAGAGAAGCCTCAGGGATTTGATTGCACTGTCGAGAGAGAGAAAGGGTGCAGAGGCGATTCACCTAGTTACAAACGGAGAAACCTCAGGGATTTTGGTGCACTGTAGAGAAAGAGAGAGAGTGCACAGAAGATTCACCTAGTCACAAAGAGAAAAACCTCAGGGATTTGTTTGCACTGTAGAGAAAGAGAAAGGGTGCAGAGGAGATTCACCTAGTCACAAAAAGAAAAACCTCAGGGATTTGATTGCACTGTAGAGAAAGGGAGAAAGGGTGCAGAGGAGATTCACCTAGTTACAAACAGACAAACCTCAGGGATTTTGTTGCACTGTAGAGAGAGAGAAAGGGTGCAGAGGAGATTCACCTAGTTACAAACAGACAAACCTCAGGGATTTTGTTGCACTGTAGAGAGAGAGAAAGGGTGCAGAGGAGATTAACTGGGATGTTCATGTGGTGCTGGAGTGATTCAGCTATGAAGAGAGAAGGGAGAGCTTAATTTCCCTATAGCGGAGCGGGTGGCTTGACAAGGGTGCACTGAAATCTGAACAGCATAGACAGGGAGAAACTTTCCCCCTAGTGGAGAGGTCTCTCACTGTGAGTCACAGTTTAAAGACAAGGAGCAGCACGTTCAGAGGGGATTTCAGGAAGATCTTTTTTACCCAGAGGTATCTAGAACTCACTGTCCAAAAGGGTGGTAAAGGCAGGAGCTCTTAGCATATTTTGGGGGAACTGTTTCGATGAGCACTTGAAGTGCCAAAGAGAGCTCACTCCACATGTGCAGTCCCTGCCACCCCCACTTTTGCAGAGTTTTATATCTTTAAATTTTCAAATGGGCGGTGTTGACGTTTGCAGAAAATTAACCACCAGAAGTTTCATTTGTTTTTCAATTTTGGCTGGATGTAATGGTCGGCGCATGTGATACAGGGGCAACTCGAGGTGGGGAGGAGAATTAAAGTCACTTGGTATGCGATGCTCTCACCAACACCGCCTCGTCAATGGAAGGGATGTGTTCAATCCCCTTTCCACCCCCTTCACCCCCCAGACTTGAGCACCTGTTCCAGGTTGATATTCCCGGTGGCTGCACTTTCAGAGATAACACAGTGTGGATCTGGAGGAACACAGCAGGTCGGGCAGCTGTTTCGGGTCAGGACCCTTCTTCAGAAATGGTTTTCTGAAATCTTCAGATTTCTGAAGGGTCCTGACCCAAAATGTCAACTTTCCTGCCCCTCTGATGCTGCCTGACCTGCTGTGTTCCTCCAGCTCCACACTGTGTTATCTCAGACTCCAGCATCGGCAGCTCTTACTATCTCTGAGTGAGCTACACTGTCAGAGCTGCTCCCACTGAGATGTTAAAATGTGAATTTCCTAACACTTTCTCAGCTATAGTAGGACCTGCAGTTGCTGGAGAATCTGCGATAACACGGTGTAGAGCTGGATGAACACAGCAGGCCAAGCAGCATCAGAGGAGCAGGAAGGCTGACGTTTCGGGCCTAGGCCCTTCTTCAGAAAATGAAGAAGGGTCTAGGCCCAAAACGTCAGCCTTCCTGCTCCTCTGATGCTGCTTGGCCTGCTGTGTTCCTCCAGCCCTACACTTTGTTGTCTCGGATTCTCCAGCATCTGCAGTTCCCATTATCTCATGTATTTCAACCTTTCTTTTCAATATCCCCCCCACAACCTATCAGCCACGATCTCATTGACTGGTGGGGCAGACTTGATGGGCTGAATGGCCTACCTCTGTGCTTACAATTTCTTGCTCACTGGTTGGCGCTGGCTGCTGTTCAATAAACACCCTGATTTGATCATTATCACTGGGTTTCCAGATCTCCTCCATGGCCTCCCTCTATCTCTGCCATCTCCTCCAGCCCCACTACCTCCAACCCTGGGAACCTAGAAGCCCTGCAGTGTGGAAGCAGGCCATTCAGCCCATCAAGTCCACAACCCACCTTCAGACACCACCCCACCACCCCAAACCCCTGTAACCCTACACATCCCTGGATACTATGGGCAATTTGGCAAGGCCCATCCACTCTAACCTGCACATCACCATAGAATCCCTGCAGCATGGAAACAGGCCACTCAGCCCTACAAGTACACACTGACCCTCTGAAGAGCTTCCCACCCATCCCCTACCCTTCCCCTGTGACCCTGCATTTCCCATGGCTAACACATCTAACCTACACATCCCTGGACACTATGGGGCAATTTAGCATGGCCAATCCACCCTAACCTGCACATCTTTGGACTGTGGGAGGAAGCCGGAGCACCTGGAGGAAACCCACGCAGACACGGGGAGAATGTGCAAACTCCACACAGACAGTCGCCCGAGGATGGAATCGAACCCGGGTCTCTGGCACTGTGAGGCAGCAGTGCTAACCACTGAGCCACCATGCCGCCATCAGAGATCTCTGCACCCACCAAATTCCAGCCTTTTGAGCATTCCCGATTTTAATCCTTCCATCTGAGGAAGGATGTACCGCAAACAGAGGTTCCCTGAGACTGATTCCTAGTATAATGGGGCTATCCAATGAAGAGGTATTGAGGATGATGTGAAGGTGCTGGTTGGACTGGGGTGGACAAGGTCAGAAATCAGACGACATCAGTTACGGTCCAAAAGGTTTATTTGAAATCGCAAGCTTTTTGAGCACTGCTCCTTTGTCAGGTGAAGTGAGAGGGAAGCAAACGTGACTTGATCGAGGTGTACAAAATGATCAGAAGTGTATGTAGAGTGGACAGCCAGAGACCTTTTCCTAAGGTGAGGGTAACTATTATGAGGGAACATAGTTTTAAAGGTAGATATAGGGGAGACATCAGAGGTAGGTTCTTCTTTACTCAGAGAGTGGTCGGGGCATGGAATGCATTGCCAGAGACGGTAGTAGAGTCGGCCTCATCAGGGGCATTTAAGCGGCTATTAGATAGGCAAATGGATAATAGTATAAGGTAGGGGTGGAGGTTAGATATACCTTAGGTTTAGGATAAAAGTTCAGCACATTGTAAGCCAAAGGGCCTGTACTGTTCTATGTTCTAGGCAGGGAGATCAAAAGATCACACACTAGTATGAGTGGAGTATCAGTAATAAACTCTGTAAGTGATCCGCAGTGTCAGATGGTGTGAGTAAAGTGTGAATAACAAGTGAAGGGATGACCTATAATCCAATTAATGAGGCAAGGAGATAATTACAAAAAAAAATAAAATTAAGGTGGTGCTGGAGATGAGTCAAATGGCTGGAATAACATGAGGGGGCTCGAGAATCGCATGCCGAGGGTCTAACCTGAGCATCAACAATATAAAACTGCACCAACTAATTAAAGTAGAGAGATCATAACAGTTTATCAAAGTGATGGTGTCAAAGCAGGACAGTGACGCTGTTCGGCCTGCTGTGTTCATCCAGTTCTACACCTCGTTATCTCAGTAAGGAAGACCTTGGGCAGACTGGGTCCTCTATTGTCTGGTGTCTTAAAGAATGAGAGATGATTTCACAGAAACCTCTAACATTCTTACAGGGAGTAAATGTAGAAAGAATGTTCCCTCCCTGGCTGTAGGGAACATCCCAGGGGACACAGTCCCAGAATAAGAGGGAGACCATTTAAGACTGAGATGGGAAGGGACAGCAAATCTTTGGAGTTCTCTGTCCCTGTAATGCGACTCCATAGAGTTATCCCAACAAGTTTACAGTAGCTACAAAAACCAGAGGTTGCTGGAAAAGCCCTGCAGGTCTGGAAGAAAAAGAATCAGAGTTAACGTTTTGGACCCGGTGACCGTTCCTCAGAAGTTTACAGTAGTGTTGACGCTCCAGAGTGTCTGTCTCCCTCTGCTTGATCTATCTCCATGTCTTTCTTAGAGTTTGCACAGCAATGGGAAGAGGCCCTTCAGCCCATCACGTGCAAGCTGGTCATTAAACATCCATCTATTCTCATTCCATTTCCCAGCACTCAGCTTTGTGCGTTGTGGCATTTCAAGTGATTGCTTGATACTTCTTAAATGAAGACCACTACCTCTACTAGCCCTTCAGGCAGTGTGTTCCAGATACCCACTCGCAGGGTGAAAATAAAACTCAATTCTCCTGTAAACCTGTTGCTCCTTACCTTAAGCAGAACTCCCTGGTTACTGAGCCCTCTGCCAAGGGGCAAAGCTTTCTCCCCATCTACCCTCTCTGTGCTTCTCAGAACTTTGTACCTCAATCAGCTCCTCCAACTCTCCCTACTTCCCCATTCAACTCTGCCAGACCCAGACCTTTTCTACTTCCGCCGCCCTCTCTGCTCTTCTCTACACCACTACCCTCTCTACAATCCCAAAACCAGCCCTCTCCACGACCACCCCCCACCCCACCCCTCTCCACCCCTACCCCCCACCACACCCCTCCCACCCCCCACCCTACCCCACCCCCCCTATCCCCCAACCCCTACCCCTCCCCCCCAAACCCCCACCCCACCCCTACCCCCCACCTCCCCTACCCCCCACCTCAAACCCCCCCTTCCCCTACCCCCCACCCCTACCCCCGACCTCAACCCCCCCCTCCCCTACCCCCCACCCCTACCCCCACCCCGCCCCTACCCCCACCTCAACCCCCCAACCCACCCCTCCCCTCCCCTACCCCCCACCCCGCCCCTACCCCCACCCCACCCCTCCCCCCACCCCTCTCCACTAACCCCCCTCTCCACGACCCCCCCCACCCCTACCCCCCACGACCCCCACCCCTACCCCCCACCCCACCCCTCCACCCCTACCCCTCCACCCCTACCCCTCTCCACGACCCCCCCCACCCCTCCCCTACCCCCCACCCCCACCCCTCTCCACGACCCCCCCACCCCACCCCTCCCCTCCACCCCTCTCCACGACCCCCCCCACCCCCCCACCCCACCCCTACCCCCCACCCCTCCCCTCCACCCCCCCCAACCCCTCTCCAGGACCACCCCCCACCCCACCCCTCTCCCCCACCCCATCCCTCTCCACGACCCCCCCCACCCCACCCCTCTCCACGACCACCCCCCCACCCCAGCCCTTTCCACGACCACCCCCCACCCCACCCCCCGACCACCCCCCCACCCCACCCCACCCCTCTCCACGACCACCCCCACCCCACCCCTCTCCACAACCACCCCCCACCCCACCCCACCCCTCTCCACGACCCCCCACCCCACCCCTCTCCACGACCACCCCCCACCCCACCCCTCTCCACGACCCGCCCCCACCCCACTACCCCCCTCACCCCTACCCCCCACTACCCCCACCCCCCACCCCACCCCTCTCCACGACCCCCCCTACCCCTCCACCCCTACCCCTACCCCTCCACCCCTACCCCTACCCCCCCACCCCTCTCCACGACCACCCCACCCCTCCACCCCACCGCTCTAACCCCACCCCACCCCACCCCTCTCCACGACCACCCCCCACCCCACCCTCTCCCCCACCCCATCCCTCTCCACGACCCCCCCCACCCCAGCCCTTTCCACGACCACCCCTCCCCTCTCCCCCACCCCACCCCTCTCCACGACCCCCCCCACCCCTCTCCCCACCCCACCCCTCTCCACGACCCCCCCACCCCACTCCCCCACCCCACCCCTCTCCACGACGCCCCCCACCCCACCCCTCTCCACGACCCCCCACCGCACCCCTCCCCACGACCCCCCCACCCCACCCCACCCCTCCACCCCACCACCCCTCTCCCCCACCCCACCCCTCTCCCCACCACCCCACCCCTCTCCCCCACCCCACCCCTCCCCACGACCACCCCCCACCCCTCTCCCCCATCCCACCCCTCTCCCCCACCCCACCCCCCCCACCCCTCTCCCCCACCCCACCACCCCCCCACCCCTCTCCCCCACCCCACCCCTCTCCCCCACCCCACCCCTCTCCCCACCACCCCACCCCACCCCTCTCCCCCACCCCACCACCCCACCCCTCTCCACCACCCCACCCCACCCCTCTCCCCGACCACCCCCCCCACCCCTCTCCCCCACCCCACCCTCCACCACCCCCCACCCCACCCCTCTCCCCACCCCACCACCCCTCTCCACCACCCCCCCACGCCACCCCTCTCCACCACCCCCCCACCCCACCCCTCTCCACGACCACCCCCCACCCCTCTCACCACCACCCACCCCACCCCTCTCCACCACCCCCCCCACCCCACCCCTCTCCACCACCCCACCCCACCACCAACCCACCCCTCTCCACCACCCCACCCCACCCCTCTCCACCAACCCACCCCACCCCTCTCCACCACCCCCCCCACCCCTCTCCACGACCACCCCCAACCCCTCTCCACGACCACCCCCCACCCCACGACCACATCCCACCCCACCCCTCTCCACCACCCCACCCCACCACCAACCCACCCCACCCCCACCCCTCTCCACCACCCCACCCCACCCCTCCACCCCTCTCCACCACCCCACCCCACCACCAACCCACCCCACCACCAACCCACCCCACCCCTCTCCACCACCCCCCCCACCCCTCTCCACGACCACCCCCCCACCCCACCCCTCTCCACCACCCCCCCACCCCTCTCCACGACCACCCCCCCACCCCACCCCTCTCCACGACCACCCCCCACACCACGACCACACCCCACCCCCCCTCTCCACCACCCCACCCCTCTCCACCACCCCACCCCACCCACCCCTCTCCACCACCCCACCCCCACCCCTCTCCACCACCCCACCCACCCCTCTCCACCACCCCACCCCCCCCCCCACCCCTCTCCACCACCCCCCCACCCCTCTCCACGACCACCCCCCACCCCACGACCACACCCCACCCCACCCCACGACCACACCCCACCCCACCCCACGACCACACCCCACCCCACCCCACGACCACACCCCACCCCACGACCACCCCCCACCCCACCCCACGACCACCCCCCACCCCACCCCACCCCTCTCCACGACCACCCCACCCCTCTCCACAACCACACCCCACCCCCCTCTCCCCCCACCCCCACCCCCCCCCTCTCCCCCCACCCCACTCCACCCACCCCACCCCTCTCCCCCCACCCACCACCACAGCCCACCCCTCTCCCCCCACCACCCACCCCTCTCCCCCCACCCCAACCCCACCCTCTCCCCCCACCCCACCCCCCACCCCTCTCCCCCCACCCTCTCCCCCCCACCCCACCCCACCCCTCTCCCCCCCACCCCACCCCTCTCCCCCCACCCCACCCCTCTCCCCCCACCCCACCCCACCCCTCTCCCCCCACCCCCACCCCTCTCCCCCCCACCCCACCCCTCTCCCCACCCCACCCCCCACCCCATCCCTCTCCCCCCACCCCACCCCTCTCCCCCCACCCCACCCCTCTCCCCCCACCCCCCACCCGACCCCCCCACCCCACCCCTCTCCCCCCACCCCACCCCACCCCTCTCCCCCCACCCCACCCCACTCCCCCCACCCCTCTCCCCCCACCCCACCCCACTCCCCCCCAC